>NC_139218.1:179770384-180100384 GCF_055691185.1 Crinia signifera
AGTGGGGAGCCACAGATGGCATAGATTGGGACTGGACCCAGCACCTTCATTACATCTGTACCCATACTGGAATATGGCAATAACCAGGTATTGATCCTAATATAGCCTAAGGAGATTTGCATGAACCTAATACTATAAAGTACTTCTTTATCATTTGGATCCAATGTAAGTGATGCCAGCGTAATTAAGAGCAGCTTTCTTACTGATATGAGGACATTATTTTGTTATATTACCATCTAACATTCATGACAGTGTGCATGTTACTATGATTATTATTGCTTTTTCATTCAATACCCCCGGGAGGTTCATTATTAATTAAATTATTTAATGTGTTTTTAATTTATTGTGTATAATCAATTCTGTTTTTTTATACATTATTTCTTATATTATTGAGCGCCATACGATTTGAGTGTTTTACACTATGTGAACTAAGCCTCAATAAAGTTTCTTAAAATATTTCAACATCATAAATCAACTGACCAACTGCAGACAGAGTACATAAATGTTTGCAATTTAGGTTACTACGCCATTGGCACCATGTGAGCTGCCACATTAAGCAAAGGGAGCTGCTCTTCCCCTCTATCATGGACTGTCACATGCATGGGCCCCTATTTGCCCAACCCTGTAAAGCGCATGGCCTTCACAGAAGATCTATCTGAGGGTGAGCACACGCTGGACCATTGTCCAGCTTGAATGGTTGTGGTGGTCTGACCTCCGCCTCCACCAGCCAGAACTCCTAGCATGCCTGTGACAGCATCTACATGCCCGTAAGTAGATATATGCATCCGTTTTGCATACTGTAGATTTCCCATGTGAATGTTATCCAGCATGAGTGAGGTTTTTGTGCTGTGTGCCTGGAGAGATGAAGGGGGTGATTCAGTTTGGTTTGCAAAGCACATTTGATTTATTAATGAACAAAACCATGTGCACTGCAGGTGTGGCAAATTTAACGTACAGAGAGTTAGATTTTGGTGTTATGTTGTTTCTGTGCAGGGTAAATACTGGCAGCTTTATTTTTACACCGCAATATTGATATCAGTTTGAAGTATACACCCCACCCAAATCTAACTCTCTCTCTCAGCACATGTTACATCAACCCCACCTGCAGTGTACATGGTTTTGTACATTAGCAAACCAAATGTGCTTTACAAACCAACCTGAATCACCCCAAAGTTGCAGGTGGCAGTGTGCACATGTGTCCAGAGAGTATGAAAGTTGTTATGTATATTTTTATTTTTGGTGTTATTATTTATATTCTTATTAGTAGTATGTTTACTATTAGTAATATGATTTGTAGTATTAACTTATGTAATAAACCTGACCAAGCATGTTTGTACTCCAGTTTGAATGAATTGTTGGTTAGTTTTAATAATTCTGTTTATGGAACACATGAATTTTTGCTGTAAAATGTATCTTATTTTCATCTCTCCTTAGGGCAGCAAAAAAAAAAAAAAGATCTTTCCCAAAACCCCTTTCCCATTTTACCTCCATCACCCTCCCAAAACCCTTCACCCATTCCATCTCCACCCTCCTCTCAAAACTTCTCCCCATTCAGTATCTATCCTGCTTCCAAAACCCCTCCCCCTTTCTGTCTCCATCCTCCTCCCCAAACCCCTCCCTCAATACACCTCCTTCCCCCTTCAGACACCCTCCCCCAGTTCACCAAGTAATGGGGATGAAGCACAAGAGGCGGAAGAACAAAGTAAGCGCAATATTGCTTATAATGTTGGGGGGGGGGGTGTTTGGCAGAGCCCTGGCCACTCAGTCCTGGACTTAGCCCCCACCCCTCCACTTGCACAGATGCCCAGCCTTGGTTCAGATGCTCTGTCCTGCCGCTCAGCATGGTGTGGGCATAGATAAAGGAACCGGAAGGAGGTGGAGCTACATGGGACTCGATGGGGGGGGATGTGGGCTATATGGGAGTCATAGGAGGAGGATCTACGCAGGACTCAAGTGTCTGCTGAGCATGAACAAGTGGGAAAAAGAGAGGCTGATGCAGTTCCAGTGCCACCCAACCAGTGAGACTGCACTGTAAATAAAAGTGAATTTTTATATGGTTAAACGAAAGCATATGCTCTTATACATGGAGGTTAACTTTAAACGGTTTGTTAGCTAACTTATCAACAGCGTCATCTGTGATATATCTCCCGGCATTTGCGGCCAGCTGGAGTTGTCCTCTGAGTGGCAGTTGATCAGCATGCTGTGAATTCGGCCAGACAGGCAGGATGATTTAGCTGTCGGTAGTGTGGTTAGAGGCACTCGTCTTACTATCAAACCTGAATAGTAATGTAGCTGGACGATGAGCTAGTCAAAGCTTTCAGTCAGGATCAGAGAGTTAGACCACGCCCAACGCGTTTCATCCAATGATAGACTTCGTCACCCTATGACGAAGTCCCCACAGATAATTATACAGCATAAAGCCCCTCCACAGATAATATAGCAAAAAGGTCCTCCTCACCCATATAATACAGCACAGATATTTTATGTATTCCCGGTGCACTACATAAATGTATTCCCGGTGCACTACATAAATGTACCACAGTGCACTGTGGTACATTTGAATGATTGACAGTTCAGCCGGTTCAGATTATCTATCCTTTTGATAATGTTTATAGCAGAGCTTGTTCAGATTATCCATTGTTTGACTCTGCATTATATCCACATATGAATGTCCAAAATTTGGGGACTTATTAATTTGGAGCAGGATTTAGCTTACAGTTTATCTTTGATACCATTTTTTCGTTAACCTTTCATTTTGTGAGAATAGATTAGATTACGTTTACATTATAAAGCTTCTGTGGTTAACCATCTCTTATAAATAGAAGATGGAACACGACATTATGGTCTTGCATACTTACTTATGTCTGTATATTGCTGATCTCAATGTGCCAAGCTGTGCCAAGCGTTTATGTACATTTTGTTCATGTCACTTAGGTTTTTAAGAAAGATTGCGCCTCCAGCGGCGCCTAGTACCATGGCAGTTGACGGAAGATGGCGGGTAGGCGGAGGAGAACAACGTCATTGCGACTACAGGGAACGGCGCAGCAGAGATCGCACAGCATGGTGAAATGTTTGTCATTAATAAAAATGTCCTGACGAAGGGAATCAAATAAAAATTCCCAAAACTTTGCCAAATAGAACGTGGTGAGGTCTCTTTATTAGGATGCTTGCGAGTGCCGGGCATGGGTAGCACTGTCCCAGAACTTATTGTGTGTATGTATGTGTGTGTGGATATATACGCTCCAATGCTGGCAGCCACTGGTTTCTATTTTCCTTTCAGGCCAGTTTGGGCTCTAATACCTTGTAGGACTATGCAATGGTTTTCCTCATACTGTATATGCTTTATTTGTGTTTTACTTGCCAAATCTTTTTGGATCCAAAATTCTACCATTGAGGCCCTGGCAAATAAATGCAGTAAGATTTTTTCAGGTATGTGGGAAAATATATATTTTTCTACCACTAGATGGTGCTGTTATCCAAACTATTTTTTTTTTTCAATAATAGATTTTTATTAGGTCTTCAGAGAAAAGTACAAATGCATATACAGGAATATGGGCGATACTCAAACACGACGATATAAATAAAGTTTGCGTCACAAGTGTATCACCCACTAGTCTGGTTGGACAATGTCAAGGAGATACATAGCATTTTTATAACCGCCCTTAGAGACCTAAAATGTTTCAATTTTAATATAACCATTAAGAAGTACAAACTTGAACGGTATCGAATATATATGAAAGAAGAAGAAGAAAAAAAGGGGGGGGGGGAGGGAAAAAGACACAAAAGGGAAGAGTTAAAGCCACATAGTATAGAGTAGTAATAATTTAGTACCTGCGTCACACTAGGAGTGGCTCGTTGCCAGGGGAAAGGGCATATAGGAAGGACTATTAGTGGATTGAGACATAATTCTTATGTGTGTGGAGGCGAATTAATGGTATAAAAGTTCCACCTGTCGTCGCTAAACATAGAGAGGTTCTGCGATTCCCTATATTCCCGCCACTTCAGCCACTTAAGGTGAATCGATGAGGCGACAGGAGAGTATTGAGCATTTGCAGTTTCGAAGAGATAGTGGTTATGGACCTTATTCACGATATGATTGATTGCAGGTATGTCTGTAGATTTCCAGTGATGGCCTATAGCTGCTTTTGTAGCTATTAGGATATGTCTTAAAATATACAATTCTCCCCAGCTAGGTGTTCAATATGGTGTAGTAGCGCTACCACCGGGTCTAACTGGATACTGGTTCTAGTTACTACGCTAATGAGATCAAAGATTTCAATCCACAGAGGACGGATCTTTGGGCACTCCCAGAAGATGTGGAAGATGGAGCCCACCTCGCCACAATTCCTCCAGCATAAATCAGAGACATTCGGCCATATGGCATGGAGTCTCTTGGGAGTGAAATACGTCCTATGGCATAGTTTATAGAACATTTCAGCATGTTGCGAGCATTTGGACATTTTAAAACCTGAGTAAAGGATAGAGTCCCATGTCTCTTCGTTTAAGGGAGTATTGAGGTCGAGTTCCGACTTTAATTGGGCAGGTAGTTTTCCCTGCTTAGTTGTAGATATCAGGAAGTTGTACCACCTAGAGATGCCGCTTTTGTGCAATTGGGGAGATGAGGTGAGTATTTTAGGTGTAGGGAGTCCTACTGCGGGACCTGTACTAGTCGCTAGTAAGCCAGTGTCGAATTTGTAAGTATTTATAGAAATTATTCTTATGTATCCTGTATTTTTCCTGTAGCGAGGAGAATTGCAGCAGAGACCCCCCTTGTACTAAATGACCCAGGGAGGATATGCCCGCCGAGGTCCAAGACTCCAGATGGAGATCCGGGATAAGTCTGGAGATAGAGTTAAGGGATAACTCCGCGCTCGGCAGGGACAACTCTTTTGTCCCAGCGGTCACTCCGTTCCACACATCTAGGGTTGCCCTGACAGCCAGTCCCAGCTCTGATCTATTCGGAATAGCCCGAGCAGGGAGCCAGCATAGGTCTACTAGTGGTATGATTGGGGAAAGGGACTGCTCCAGCACCATCCATGGCTTCGGGGAGCTTGGTTCAAACCAGTCTCTAGCCTGGCTTAACAGGCAGGCTAAGTTGTATTTTTCAATATCCGGGTACCCGAGTCCCCCAAGGTACTTCGGTAGCGCAGTTGTGCTCCTAGCTAGTCTTGGCCTAGCCCCCTTCCAAATGTATTTAGTGAATATCTTGTTAATTTTATGCATTAAAGACTTGGGAAGTCTTCTCAGAATTGCCCGGAAGAGATAGATTAATTTAGGAAGGAGAATCATTTTAGAGGCCGCCAATCTGCCCAACCATGAAATTTCGTGGGTGAACCATTCCGTTATCAGTTTCTCAAAAGATTTGAGAAGCGGCAGAAAGTTGCATTCAATCAAATGCACGTCTCTGGTTACGAACACTCCCAAGTATTTAATTGATCGCATTTGCCAAGCATATCTATACTAGTCCTTCATGCGGGATGTCTCTTCGACTGGAATATTCAGTGGAAGAGCCTCCGTCTTGGAGGTATTAAGCTTGTAATATGAAACAGAGGAATACTCCTCCAACACTTTGTGTAGAGCAGGGAGAGAGCTCTCCGGGTTCTATAGGCAGAGGAGTACGTCATCGTCAAACAAGCAAATCTTGTGGGACATATCTCCTACACTTGGGCCTTTTTTTAGGCTATCTGTCCTAATCTTTTCAGCTAACGGCTCCATAGCTAACACAAATATGAGCGGAGACAGGGGGCAGACCTGTCTGGTGCCATTGGATATAGGGAAACTGGACGATAGGCAACCATTGACAAACACCTTCGCGGAAGGGCAGGAGTATAAGGTTATCCTTATAACCTTATATCCTTATATCCTTATTAAATCAGAAATCACTGTGCCTAACTGGGATTTTGTTTTATTAAATACAGTATTACAATAGTTAACCTGGATTATTTATCTCTTGACCAAGCAGGTTTATGTTAATTTGGTACTTATGTAATATCTGGGCTCCTGTTTTTCTTATGAGACCGCGTCCCCTCGCGGGGCTCGCTGTGCTCGCCACGCTTCGGGCACGGTGGCTCGCTGCGCTCGCCACACAATATAAACTCAACTCCATGCGTAGTTGGATAGTAGGGGAATGAAAAAATGGGGTGCATTTATCATGGGAGCCCAGATAATACATATGTACCGTTAATTTTATAGCAGCATGACAAGAAGCTTAAAGAATGGATGGATAGCGAAAGCCTGCCATGTTTCCAACAGCAAATCTTCTGATGTAATGGTGACTAACAATCACATCAGAAGAACCAATCGATGGATGTATCCTCACGATGGTTTCCTCATGGGAAGAAACTTGTGTTGCTCATGGGCAATGGAGACCCTAGGCTGGGACACATTTTTGACATCTGTATTCTGCTACATTTTACATTGCAAAAACATCACTTTTGCACTATTTAATAATGGCTAACAACAGTGACTACTGCCATCACAATAAGCATCATTGATTGTTAACCAGCAATATTCCCTGCCCATCCCTTAATAAAACAAGTGTTTTCAGTAGGTTGCCTGTGTGAGTCTGTGTGTTGCACTCGCAGGCATTACCATAAACACATTTAGGAGGTTATTCTGGTTGACATGCAGTTCTGCAAAGTTCACAGCGCTGCATGTCTTTTTAAGCCAGCCCACCGCGCAGGCCCCCCTCCCCCTTCACAGGGTGAATTCGCCCGCACGACTGCAAATGGCAGCTGCCATCCGGTGAACACTCACCACACAGTGCATGCACATGTGCAGAGATGTGCATATGCAGTTAGGAAACATTGGGTTAATTCAATAGAATGCGATTTTGCATTTTTTGCGATAATTAGTCAACAAAATGGCGTTATCGCATTTTTTGTGTAAATCGTCAATTTAATAGGATGCACAACGGGCCGTAATTCACATTTTCTTGCGTAAACTTAAACATCCTGAAAGTGCGTTAAAAATTCAAATTTTTATCGCTTACAGATGTTTTTGCACAGAAAAATATACAAATCGCATATTTAATGTGATGCAAAAACGGAAATCGCACTTTTGAGGTGTCTAAAAATCGCCCTTTTTTCAGACCAGGTTCTGATGGGCGAATTGGCCCAGAACTCACTTTGGTCAAGTGCACAAATGGTTAATTTGCTCACAGGTGTCCTAATTTTTCATCATAAACTCCCCTACATATACCCCAACATCATTAAAGACACCTTTGACACTTTTAGACATTAGGACATTTTGGTTTGGAGTTGGCAGTTGGTGATTTTGTCCATTTGGAGGAGTTGCGCAGGAGGAGGGAGGAAGCAGAAACTACCCCACCTATGGTAGTGAGGGGTACGCAGAGGGGGAATCTGATGCGTACAGAGATCATCAGGCACTACTTCTCAGGTAATGACATGTGCACTTTAAACTAACATGTACCCTTGCTGTAAGTGTCCTCACATACAATATACCAAATATCATATATATTCTCCAATATTTAGGGGAGTAGTCAGAGGCCTACAGGTGACGCTGGTGAAGCTGAGCTATCCCTTGCTCAGGTCATGCTGGTAAGTGCATTATTCACATCTTGTACAACAGTGGTTTTAAATTCATGGGTCTCCAGCTGTTGTGGGAATACACGTCCCAGCATGCCCTGACACACTTTAAGCAATACTTTCTATCAAATTAGTGCCAGAGCATGCTGGAATGTGTACTACCACAACAACTGGAGGGCCATGATGAGTTTAACACCGCTATTGTCGACCTATTCCATTTACAAGAGCGATGTACACCCATACCTACACATTACCATATACCATTACACCATGTAAGAATTATTATAAATCATTCGCATACAATACTACACAATAGTACACAGAGACTTTGGTATGTATGTATACATTTTTACTCATGTATTTCTGAAACAGCCGCCTTTGAGTGGGATACACATTTTACATGTAACAAGTGCTTATTAACATCAATATAAATCAGGAAAAACAAAAATCTTTTTTTTTGGATGCGTCAGCACGCGCACATCCTCCCTTGCCACCTGCCCCCAGCCCCCAGCCCACCCCTGGTCCTGACACTCCGACGGGGGGGGTGAAGTGGGTGAGCCACTCACTGGTGTACTGGAGACACTACTTACAGTAGATGTAGCTGCCCCTAATAAATTAAGCTCCATATGAGTGATTTGACCTTGCATAGCAATTAAGGCCAACGAGAGTTTCAGTAAGCGTGGCAATATGAGTATTGTGTTCCCGTAGGGCATTAATCATCTCTGCCAAGCGTGTGTCCAGGGTAGTAGCCATCCGGACTTGTGTGCCCACAGCAACACGTACACTGGTGGACAATTTTTTGACTTGCTGAAACAAGTTTCGGATGTACCCTTGTATGTTTCCTATTTGCTGGCTTTGCATGCCCATAAACTCTATCTGCTTACTTTTAAAATTATGCAAAGAGTTCACTAATTCAGCTGCGTTAGTTGGTGTGTGGGGTGATTGGGTGGGTGGGGGTAGGTTGGGTGTCACCACAGTTGTTTCTTTAGCAGTCTGTGATGGTGTTATGATTTCTTCCACAGGTGCAAAGCTCTCGACTGGTTCAAGAATGATATCCATTTCGTCTAGCATCATTTGGGAAGATTCAGTGGGTTGTGATGTTCCTGTGCATACAGATAAATTGGTAATTAATCATAATAGTGCAATATATGTGCAGTGAGTTGGTACTAAGGGGTTACGAGGCTAATGTCACATAACTATGGGTATAATGTACTTACACATGTACCCCATGACTTAATGTCAAATTTACATTGCTACTAAGTGTGATGCCTGGGTCTAAAAACATTCATTCCCGTTGCTATGTAGCAGCTGGAGATGAATGTAATGTATGATATTGTGTATGTGACATGGTTGTGTGTACTGCATGTGTAATGGTGTATTTTTTTTTTTCATTTCATTACCTGCAGCCTCAGGATCGGCTCCTATTTGTCTGCTGCGCTGTGGTGCGTTAGCACTTCGGGATGGGTAATCTGCAAAAGAAATTATTGGCAGCCATTAGACAACTTTGCATGGACAGCATTTGGTACTTGTTTCCTATCTGGGCGCCCACGATCAAAATCGCGGTCATCGGGGGTAAAAATCGCGGTGATCGCGGTCATCGCGGGCATCGCGGGTAAAATTGGATGGTCGCGATGCCCGCGATGACCGCGATCACCGCGATTTTCCCATAGGGAACAATGTTAAAAAGGCTGATTGACCGCGATTTCACTGTTAAATGGCTCAATTGACCCGATTTGGCCATATTAACCCTGAATTAGGCCCAATTAACCCTTAAATGTCCCCCCCAATTTTTGACGCCACCCCACGATCCACGCCAACCCGAAGCGTGGCGAGCGCAGCGAGCCCGCGAGGGGCGGCGGTACGCGTCCTCCGACCTTTTCATGCCCTACTATCCACTAGGGCGTGGTGTGAGAATATAATAGTGTGGCGAGCGCAGCGAGCCACCGAGCCCGAAGCGTGGCGAGCGGACGCGGATACCTTCACTGTGAAGGCTGCGAGGGGACGCGCATAATTGTGAAGGTATCCGCGTCCCCTCGCGGGGCTCGCTGCGCTCGCCACGCTTCGGGCTCGGTGGCTCGCTGCGCTCGCCACACTATTATATTCTCACACCACGCCCTAGTGGATAGTAGGGCATGAAAAGGTCGGAGGACGCGTACCGCCGCCCCTCGCGGGCTCGCTGCGCTCGCCACGCTTCGGGTTGGCGTCGATCGTGGGGTGGCGTCAAAAATTTGGGGGGACATTTAAGGGTTAATGGGCTCTGTGGCCCATTTAACATTGATTCCTATGGCCAAATCGGGTGGATTGAGGCATTTAACAGTAAAATCGGGTCCATCGCGGCTTTTAACATTGATTCCTATGGGAAATCGTGAGCATCGCGTCGCGGGCATCGCGGGTACATTTATGGCCGGCCGCGACGCGACCGACGCGATTTTTCAGGTTTAACATGGTTTTCAATGGGAAAATCGCGGGCATCGCGTCGGTCGCGTCGCGGGCAGGCATAAATGTACCCGCGATGCCCGCGACGGGCGCCCAGATAGGAAACAAGTACCCAGCATTTATTAGCAGCATGTGCATTTCTTATATATGAACTATAAATACTTACATGGGTGATGGGGAACACTATTTTTATCCCCTTTGATTTTAATGGATTGTAATAGTTTAAAAGTAGTAATGTAATCATTTTTTTATAGCCTGTAAACTGGTGGCAAATCTGCTGTATGTATGCGTTTCAGCTATACCAACATGACACCTATGTTTGGGCCCACAGTCATGTTAATCTGTAAGAAATACTGCTGAACTTGTGTTCTAAACCAGCAGTTGTTGAACTACATGGCCCAGCATCATGAACAAATTCTATCTATGAGCATGCAATTAATGTACAATTACCTTGCTGGGATATGTAGTTCCACAGCAGCACTATAGTTATGCTAACATTACAAGAGAGCATTACATATAAAAAACATGTATGTTGGAGATCATAGGCGTGCGCACGGGGGGTGCCAGGGGTGCACAGGCACCTCCTAATGACTGTGCACCCCCCCGCACGATTGCAGCCAGGCAGACCCCGCCAGCAGGGTCTACGGTGGACGTCCAACGTATGCCTGCCAGGGACAGGCTGTGTGTTTAATTAAGTAATCGCGCTGCGCTGCGCTCCCGGGACCTAGTTGACGCTGATTGACAGCACCATATAGGGTGCCGGCGCCGTATAGGAGTCAGGACAGGACAGCTGAGCGATGGCTCAGCTGTCCAATCATATCTGACACAGCAGCCTGCAGCTCAGTGACTGGCTGAGCACGCAGGCTGCCGGGAGAAGGAAGGAGGTGTGGAGGACCTGCAGTGCTGTGTAGGAGTAACGTTGTGCACAGCCTGTCTGCCCCACCAGGAATCCACATAAGTGAAAGTAAGGCAGCACTTCCACATTTACAAGCACAGTATGAGTTTGTGTATATACATATTATATATATATATATATATATATATATATACATACACACAGCAGACTTAATAGCCTTCAAAAGAAAGAAATTGGAAACGGTCGAGAGTGATTACCAGAGACACGGTGTGTACAAGTGGCTGATAGGGGAAGGTTCTTCCCAGCCAACAGGGTACAGACAACGTGGAGGGTATCGCTCACGACAACCACGTCCCAGAGAGCCTGAATCCCAAATTTCTAACTCATCCTCTGAGACTGACACAGGTGACAGTTTACCCCCCCCTCGGGGTTCCTCATATCAACAAACGTCCTCATCTTTTTTAGAACAGAGAAACAGACCCACCCGCAGAGACATCTTAAGTCGGCGTGCAAAAGACCGCACCCGCGGAGGGGTGGGAAATCCAGGCAGAGGGCAAACAGGAGGGTACAGGGGGTACAGGAATTAATTTTCAATCTGTCATCTAAGAGCCTTACACAGCCAGAGAGCACAGTACTCTCGAAGGGTTTGAACTTTATCCCCACTCATAAATTCAATTCATTTCAGTGGTCAATTGACCACTTTAAAATGGGGAGGAAGCTCCGCCTTCGAGAGCGCTTTGACAACAAAGCTGTACAAAATTCAATGACTACTCCCACTGGTGCTTCTAAAAAGATCTTTAAAAGACCAAGTACTTATGACCCTATCAGTACTAATGCAAGTTTAAAAACCTTCCTACGGGTAGTGGATAAGGATTGCAAGGAACAAGCTAAACAGAATAAAGTTTTTGATAACTTGTCCGCTGCAGAGAGAACAGCTCTAAAGGGGTTACAGGATGACACATCAGTGGTCATACGTAGCGCCGATAAGGGTGGGTCCATCGTGCTACAAGATTTCTCTGATTATGACCTCGAGATTATGAGACAACTGAGTGAAAAAACAACTTACCTTGAATTGACCTCCAACCCTATGAGTGCTATAAAATATAGAATTGATGAGTTACTAAAGATGGGTTTGGCGCAGGGGTGGATTGACGAGGAGACAGGGGACTATTTAACAGTGGAACACCCGGTATGCCCAATTTTATACACGCTACCTAAGATCCATAAGTCCCTCGTCAATCCACCTGGGCGTCCAATCATCTCAGCAAGGGGTTCTCTTTTGCAGCCACTTGCAAAATGGTTGGACTACCATCTACAGCCACTTGTCCAGGCCACACCCACGTATCTCAGAGATACCTCACAGTTCCTTGAGGAGATCAGAGGCTAGGTGTCCTGGAACCAGACTGTTTATTGTGTACAATGGATGTCAATTCATTGTATACGATCATCCCACATAAAGAGGGAAGTGAAGCAGTGAGAGCTGCACTTTTGGAAGGACCATATGGGGGTCCACCCATTGAATTTTTGTTAAATGCGCTAGATTTGGTATTGAAGTATAACCATTTCCTTTATCAGGAGAAGTACTATATGCAATTGGCGGGGACTGCCATGGGGTCCAATGTGGCCCCAGCCTTCGCCAATCTGTTTATGCACTCGTATGAACAAAGGTTCATCTTTCCGCATTACTCTGGGCACATCAAATACCTAAAGAGATATATCGATGATGTCTTTCTCATTTGGTTGGGTGACGAAGTTTCTTTTATTGAGATGGTTAACACACTGAATGGTTTACCCTCTCCGGTGAGATTCACCTATGCTTGTGATTCCAACTCTATGAACTTTTTGGATGTAACTATCCTTAAGAATGGAGCATTTTTGGGCTATACCCTTTACCAGAAAATGACCGACAGGAACACCCTTCTTTGGGCTACGAGTCACCACCCGGACTCTCTTAAGTCCAATTTACCCATTTCACAATTCCTCCGGGTTATGCGTAACAACTCTGAAGAGTCGGCCATGACCAGACAATTGTCTGAATGCAAGCAAAGATTCCTTGATAGGGGGTACAGCCTCAAAACCATTGATAAGAGCCTCACCAAAGCCAAAAGAAGATATCATGAACAAAGTAGGATTCCCAAAGGTATAACCCAGAACGCAAGAATGATCATCAATACCCATTGTGACACCAACTTCAAAAACACACAACGTGTCATTAAATCACAGTGGTCTCTGATCACTTCAGATCAGGCGTTCAAGAAATTGGGTAATGCTCCTCCACTGCTCAGTGTGAATAGAGGACCTAACCTTAAGGATTACCTACTAAGACCAAATATGAAACCAGCAAAAGCAGATCAAGATCGGTGGCTTACCAAGAAGAATGGGTGCTACAAATGCCTTGGCTGTGCAACCTGCCGGGCACTCATTACGGGCACATTCTTCTGCCATCCGCACAATGGCACAAAAATGTATTTGAAACATCGTTTATATTGCCTACTTGATCATGTGGTTTATTACTTGATTTGCCCTTGCGGCTTAATGTATGTGGGTAAAACCATTCGTACCCTCCGCGAAAGAATTAACCAACATAGATCTTCGATCCGGTTGGCCTACTCCACTGGCTCCACTGATAAGCCTGTGGCAGCGCATTTTGTGAAAGAAAAACACCAATTGTCTACTTTGCGATACATGGCCATAGATTGGACCCCTCCACCGCCTCGTGGGGGTGATAGGGGGCTCATGCTTTTGAAAAAGGAGGCCCAGTGGATCCACCGCTTGGACACTGTTTGGCCCCGAGGCCTAAATGAGAAGACTCATATGAATATCTTCCTATGATAATCTATATTTCTTTGTGCTAATATCCTGTGGTGATTGCTAGACATAATTCTAGTTTAGAAGATAACAACTATATGCTTGTAACAGCACACCCCACTAGCAATGTTCCCTCTAATTTTACGAAGGCTGTGTGCGGCAAAAGATTTTGGCTGTGCAACTTTGGAATGAAATTTACATTTTTGTGCGTCACTTATATATAACTGGAAAATGACGTTCAGCATTTGTGTTAACTTTACTTCAAAATTATATTAAACATTTAAACATTCAAAATACAGTACACAATGTAGTTAATGGGTGAAACAGACATTAATTGAGTCCACAACTGCAAAAAGGGACTACTGCTGCTTTGTGCGCTCAGTTGTAATGTCTGTGCGCACGCTCGTCAAGGTGTGTGCGCGCGCACATGCGCACAGCTTAGAGGGAACACTGCCCACTAGTTACTTAACAGACTCGGTAGCTATAGATTTCTGGCATCTATTTACTTATTTACTTTGCAACAATAATAATATAGCAAATATGTTCTAAAAGACAGAACTGAAAAGCAATATCAATGGGACCTAATTGGTGATGTGATATTTGTTTTTAATAGGTGTTTTGAAGTCTGGGTGCCACAGTCCAGGCTGATTTATTGCCTGGTATGTTGCCCCCTGACTCCAACACTTAGTTTTTAATATCTGTGTGTTTATGTTGTTTGTCCTGTTTGATACATTCTTGATGTTTTCAATATTTTGTAAACCAGAGGCAATGAGTAACCCTGGCCGATCGCCTATATCATTTTTTTCAAATTATAGTCTTTTTTGAATAACGCTCTCTTGGACCACTATCCTTTGTGCCTGTGAAGCGATATGCTGAATATGATATATTTTTTTGAACTTTAATGAGTTGGTTCTCTATATATAGACTCTTTTCAATCGTTAATATTTGTCCCAGAAAATCCAAAATGGCCGTGCGTTTCACAGTCTTGATGTGCAACGCAAGCCTGGCCAGTAAAATAGGGGGTGGGTCCCTTGGACAATAGGAACCAATGACCCTTGATACCGTTTTGCGGGGAAACACCAGCGACGCGCACGCTGAGCTCGGGTGCGCGTCGCTGGAGGATGACGCGCGATGCTGTAGCGCGAACAGCATCTTCCGGTTTGTGCGTTCCAAGGCAGTGGAACGCACGCTGATGAATGCACATATGAAGCGCTACACTATACCCAGAGTTAGGTAAGTGACAGATTAGTTTATTTCGCTGTATGGCGCATTTTTGTGGGCACAGGGGAGGTGATAAATAGTAGCTGAAGACATACATTCACTATTTGATTGATTAATTGGCGATGGGCAGGTACTTCCTGCCTCAGGTACATATATACTGTGTTAATGGACATGGTGAGTTATACTTTTGGGGCTGTGACCCTTACATCATTTGTCTTGACAAAGGGCCCGCCGTGGCTCGAAACGTCGACATCCTGCTTTGAAAATCTGGTGATGTATTAAACTTTTATTGGCATTGAATTGGAAGACTGGTGAGTGCTCTTTATACTGGACTTTATATTTGGCTGTACCCCTGGGACTACAAGCCTGAGTTGGCACCCCAGCTGCTGATACTTGAGATTTGTGTGTGCTGGCCCTACCAAAATACATATATATACATATGTGTATATATATATATACATATACACACACACATATATGTATGTATACATACACACACACACACACACACACACACACACACACACACACACATACATACATACTGTACTTACATATATATATAATCCCCCCCTTGCTCTTTCCTTCCTTACACTCCCCTCTCCCCCGCCCACCCCTGTCATGTCCCTCCCCCCCATAATGTGTAATGGGCATCACGTGTGTCAAATAATGTGTAATAATGTGTAATAATGTGTAATGGGCAACACGGTGTGTGGCTTAATGTGTAATGGGCATGACGGTCTGAGATGTAATGGGCATGACGGTCTGAGATGTAATGGGCATCACGGTGTGAGGCACAACGGCTAATGGGTATCATGGTACGAGGCGCACTGGTAATGGGTATCACAGTGTGAGGCACAATGTCTAATGGTTATCACGGTGTGAGGAGCACTTGTAATGGGTATCACGGTGTGAGGCGCAACATGTAATGGGCCTCATGGTGTGTGGCATAATATGTAATGGGCATCACTTGTGTCAAATAATGTGTAATGGGCATCACGGTGTGTGGCATAATGTTTAATGGGCATCATGCTGTGTGGCATAATGTGTAATGAGCATCATAGTCTGAGACGTAATGGGCATAACCGTGTGAGGCACAACATGTAATGGGCATTATGGCATGTGGTATACTATGTAATGTCTGTGTGATGTGTAATATGCATTACGGTGTAAATTTTAGGCGCGCACACTGTCTCTATGGTACCTATTTTACAAAAATTTGTCAAGCCCTGGCATGTGGAATGGGCATTACGATGTGTGGCAATATGTGGAATGGGCATTACTGTGTGATGAGCATTATGGTGTGTGGCATTATGTGGAATGAGCATTTTGTTGGATGGCATTATGTGGAATGGGCATTACTGTGCAATGCATTATATGTAATGGGCATTACTGTGTGTGGCATTATGTGTAATGGGCATTACAGTGTTTTTGCAGCGCACCTTCGGCACGCACTGTCCCTGTTTTTAGTATTCTGAAGTGCATATACATAACTAAGTCACCTATTTAGTTTGCATTGATACCCATAGGCGGTGATGGACACGCCCAATAGGGGGTGATGGACACGCCCCCCCCCCCCCCATGGTACACCCCCTAAGAAAATGGGCTGCGTACGCCTATGTTGGAGATGAAATGTGGGCACACTTACCAGCGTGGGGTGGCATTGCTGGCCAGGGAGCACCTCTGGTGGGATAATCCGCTTTAACTTGGTCTCATAGGAGTTGTAGGACACACGTTTGGGGCTTCCTCCTCCAGTCTGGGTAGCCTGCTTCAGCTCAGTGGCCATTTTGTTCTTCAGCTGCCTTTTAATATCGTTAAAACATTTCTAACGATACGTTTATGGTTGCTGACTGCATTTACTTCCTGTGTTATGTCCTTCCACATGGCCCTCTTGCGCTGTGCAGTGGTTCGATGGTGATTTTTGCCCAACAGCTGGTCATATACAGGGATCATTGCCCTTACTAGTGTGGCATGGCCAACAGCTCCATTAAAAAATGACATCCTGCTGCAAGTTTCCAAGTTTATACTATTAAGTTTGTTAATTTTATCATAAGATATTGTACAGTACTTGTGTAGTTTCACGGCGCCACTATCCATGTTGGCATGGAGTTGGCATGGAGCGTAGCGTGCCACCGAGCCCTCGGCGTGGGCGAGCGAAGCGAGCCCCGCAAGGGGACTCAGACGCACGGCGCCATGAAACTATACAAGTACCTTGTACTACTTTAAAAATAAAAGCTATTATTTTGCTATGTATGTGTTTTTCAAATAAAAAATTACTGGATTGTTACATTTAGGTTTTATTTTGTACTCTTTACAAAGTCACACAATCGCTCTCACTGACATGCCCGCGACACTCCTATAGTACTTCCACCAAATGGACCATTATTTTGTGAATTAGTAGTACCCTCCAGGAATGCCCTTCACTTTGCCTGCTATCCTCTGCCTCCCCCTATCACCCCCAAAGCCACCATAAGCTCTATTATTTGCATGTATATATAAAAAAACACATGCAGGGCAGGGCCTCCAAAATGAGCTTGTCTGTGTAATTGTGTAAGAAAGTAAACATAACTCCCAACTGTTCCATTTGATGAAAAGGGACGAGCACCCGAAAAGGGGGTGTCGTGTATGCAAATGAGGGCATGGCTTATACAAATTAGGTTGTGCCTCCCGTTTTCTGACACTGCAACGCTGAATAGATGCTGTGGGCATGCGCACAGCGTCTATTCTGTCAGATTGGGGGGGGGGGGAGACTCCCAGCTGCCTCGGGAACGTCTCCAAAAATCGGGACGTTGCCACGTTTAGCGGGACAGTTGGGAGGTATGAGTAAGTGATCGCTTACAGCCTACTGGCCACTTAACTAGCTGAATGTACCTGCAAGGAAGGGGTGCAGCATGGCCCCTCCTCTATTCAACCTCCCAACAGGACAACATTAAATTCATAGTAGTAACCAAATACATAAGCATATAATTATGAAGATGTTAAGGTAAATTGTGCAGCCATCTACCAGTCTGACAGCCCTTATATATGTTATGTTACAGATTACCCATTACTGGACACTTCATCACTGGCTGCAGCGGGAGCAATAATCGGAGTGGTCCTAGCTCTTTTTCTCACAACAGTGTTCATGACCGTGCTCCTGACCCCTGGAAAGAAAAGAGCTTCATACCTTGATACAATGTGAGTATTTATAACAGTAGACTTTATATATTTTACTAACACCCCTTTCACATAGCACCTCGGACCGGGGTTATTGCTGGGTTGGTGACGTATGCACCTGGGTCGGGTTGTGGCGTGAAAGCACCACAGCTTTAAACTGATAACTTGACTTCGGTTATAATCAGGGCCACCGAGAGGTATGCCAGGCCCCGGTAAAATTGGGGCCGTGGCCTAACAGTAGGAGGCATGGCCACCTCCCTCAATTAGTCAACGGGGAGGTGTGTTATTGTGTCGTCGTCCCCCTCAGCAGCAGCAGCAGCACACCTACAGCATGTGCTGTGCTGACTGCAGGCTCAGCATGAGCTCTCACTGTCAGTGAGGCGCTCATGTTGAGCCTGCTGTAAGCACACCCCACATGCTTGTACGTGTGTGCTGCTACTGCTGAGAGGGGGGGGGGGGGGGGGACACACAATAACACACCTCCCCCTCGACTTTAGTTGTTTTTTTCATGCTCACCCTAATAATTCTGGAAACTATGATTTTCTGTAATTGACTAAACTCAAATTATTGTAAAGTAATAAAAATATTTAATAAACCAAACATGGTGACCTATTATGTGTGTATAGCAGCACTATACCAAAATAACATTGGTGTAATCTGGCCTTGGAAATTGGAGGATATTGGCTTTCACTGTGGTCATTACCCTGATGATGGAAGGTTCTATCCTCCCTCTACGTGGTTGAGGACCCACATGAGGGACACCTGGAAGACGGCATCCCGACTGTTGGGCTTTTAACAGTCAGGATTCTTACCGTCGGAATCCCAAGTGTTGGGAGGTCACCCGAAACTTGACCTGAAAAGAGATAAATAGTAATATAAACATACAACCAACTAGCTCCTGTCATTTTAAAGCACAGCCTCTAACCTGTCGGTTGAGAGCTGATTAGCTGGTACTTTATCGCTGTCCACTTTATCACTCTGAGTGTTAATTGAGCAGTATGCCTATACTTATATTAAGGAGTAGTGTGCGGTCAGACCTCTGCTTTTCTCCGGGGTTCCTGCTAACGCCTGGAGGTTTAATGCCACCGTTTTCTCCACCCTTGAGCGTGCGGGGCTGATGTCTGAGGGCAGCGCAGGTAGCTCCCAGTGGATTGCTGGTCAGGCAAAAGCACGTGGAGATGCTGATGGCACTGCACATGGAACCAGAAGTGACGGCATTGTGGTTCAACTCCATGGCAATGGGAGACTTCTTCCACCATCGGGAGACTACTTCTTCTTCTGCCATTACCAATATTATTTTCAAGTACCTCTAACTGGTCTGCAGAGTACTAAATAACTAAAAAAGTATAATCTGATTGGTTGCCATGGGAAAAATCCCATCTTCAATAGTAAATTTAACCCGATACGTCTGTGAACAGCATTGTTCACAGATATATATCACTGGTGTACACCTGCCAATTACTTAATGATAAAACAGTTGATGTATTGATTGGCCAATATATCTGGCAGATTATACCCACCATTAAACCCCCTATTCACTAGACAACCCTTGGGACCACCAATATCATTAACAATATTGGTGGTCCTGCTCTGGATGATATTGTGCATACACACGGAACAATCTCATTAATGAAATAATTTAGTGATGTGCCCAGGACCACGCTGAACATGCAGATCATCGGCTATATAGCCAAAATTTACCTGCATGTTCAGCCAACACAGTTGGGGGGGGGGGGGGTTCATTAACGATGCATGGTAGCATGCATCGTCAACCATATTGAGCATACACACTACAAGATATCGCTTAGAGAAGCCCTTCTGAACAATATCTTTTAAAACATCGGGTAGTGTGTATGGGGCCTTAGCGTGCCTTGAGGACCGATTGTGGGGACCACTGCATTAATGAAAATATTGTCAATATTAAAGAACATTACTGAGTTAATATAGTTTATATACACCAAAAAAAGTATTCCTAACAACATAATTACTTTAGTGTTTTTGATTGAATATGTTATTGCCTCAATGGGTTCTGTTACTTATGTTTTGACAGCATTCAGCTTCCACCTGCACATAAACCCAGTCCTGCTTTTGTAGGTCATTCCGGTTCTGTTGTTGGTAGAGAATACCTATACAAGGTAGGCTACAAAGTCTCTGTCCATGAAAAATTATCAAATCAATTATCAAATACGATAATTGATTTTCCGAATTTGCAGAGATTGGTAAAGTTAGATTTTGTAATATAATCTAAATTGTTGCCTTAAAGAAAATGAATTACTTATTTTAATTTCATCTATTCATTAATTTCTTATTTGTATATTATCATACTAATTATGCATGGTGTTATGACACGATTATAGTCAGCGGCAGCTGCAGAGCAGTCTACCTAGCATACTTACTTAGTGAGGGTAATGGCCGGGAGTCGGTAACCTCTTTCACCCCGGGAAGGTGTGCAAGTCTCCCGCATCGCACGCGCAGCCCCCCCCCCTTCCACATGATAATGTATTCAGCGGGTCCACGGTGAGGGTCGAGGCCAAAATGACACAAATCGAGCCACTCTCCCAATCCGCAGACCCACGAATTACCGCAATTGACTGTCATGATTGCAGGGCTTGGTGATGTCTGCCTCTTCCACCCCCACTGACACAAAGTATCTGATCTCCTCTCCGGGCTTCTCCAGGAGAGGAGAAAAAAATGTAGGTAAGCGTGCTACCAAGTGCAGCAGTGGGGCCACTAAGCACATAAATACATGTGAAGATGTATGTAATATATGTGCTGGCAGTGTATCCCTGGATCATCTGCCGTGCTGTATATCACAGAACCCAGGATTTGGCACTAGGCTTCACTCTCCTAACACCGAAACCCAAGCTTCTGTGAAACTAGCCAATGAGAGTCTGAGGTCAGGTTTAGGAGAGGGAAGAATGCTTGCTGACTGTGTCCTGAGTTCACCTGGGATATTTAGAACTGGTTCAGATCCTGATAAACTGCCACTGATAACAGTGATAAACAGTCATTGCCACTGATAATAGTGTTATTGCTGGATTCCATTTCAAAATTGTTGTGTTTTAATATATTTTCCATTATTATTGTATGCCCCCATTTCCCTATAGTGAAGATTCTGGAAGTGTATTATTTTAAATCTGTGATTTCCAACTTTAATCCTCAGGGGCCCCTAACAGTGCCTGTTTTATAGATACCCTCAGGATCACAAGTGAAATAATTAGCACAGCCTGTGGACCTTTTATCATGTACCTGCCAGTAATGAATATACCAACTAGGAGATCTGCCCAACATGCACTGTTATACCCCTTCCACACATGCAGTTTTATCCCAGGGTTTTGCACATGAACTTGCATCAAACCGTGATTAAGTCAAAGTCAGAGTACATGGCAGCTGAACTGGTACATGGACACAGGTATTTAGAGGGAGGAAGTGGGTACTAGTTACCCAGTCTTTTGGGGGGCATTTCCCACCCTCTCTTTTCTACTTGTCAGTGTCAATAAAAGTTGCAGTACACCCTCTTGTTAAAAACTGTGCAGGAAGGAGAAAAATTGACTTAGATTCCAGATGGTGCCCATGTTCGGTACATTCAGTACCCTAAGAGATAACCAACCTCACCCATACCCATACAGCATGAAGGGATAGGATTACGCTGCAGGAGGAGAAGAGGGTAAGGCCAGAAGATGGGAGGGTTAGGATTAAGGGAGGGCAGGGGGAAGGTAAGTATACTTGCCAGACCCCTGTTTGGATTCCTTGCATTGGGAACTGACATCCCCTCTGTTGGGCATCCATATGTATTCCTTTGTGGGCAGGCATGTGGATAAAATACTCCTAAAGGAGACCGTTCGGTAAAAGGGATACTACAGTATATACCTGATAAATAATAGATTTGGCCATTTGACGTAGTTGCAGCAACAATGGCAAATACAGGATTTCTAGAATTTCCCACTCTGTGGTACATTGGAGCAAGACCAGGAGTCTGGGGGAGCAGTAGAAGAACCTAGTAATAACCATGGACAATAATGTTAACATGTATACACTGGATACACTATAGATTCTCTAGTATAGGCTGTATTAAACATTTAAATCATATAAATAACTGGCCAGGAAAAGGTAAAACAGACCATTATTAATCTTCATAAATATTATTTCTAGAAGGGGATTTTTGGTGACAATCCCTTTTTGTCCCTTTACCAAAAACAATAAATGAGGTACCATTTTAAAGATTAATTTATCAGTTTCCGGTGAATTGTTCATTTAGAATTGCACATTAAATTGTTTGTTTCAAAATCAAAGTAAAACATTGACTTTTGGCACATTCACATGGCCAACCTATTAAAAAAACAAATATATACAAAGTTAATTTAACCAATACTGTCTCTTTTTCCTGGTCCAGTGCTGTGATTACGGACTCTAGTAATCATAATTTATGCCATTGCTATTGCCCCCACTATACAATGCCGGGATTATCATGGATGCTAAGGCTGTTCTGCACATAAACTGTCTACTGACAATACATGTGTGGTGGCCGTTGGCAGAGAGGGTTCTGGAGAAGCCCTTTCCTAGTGTTTTCTGTGAGTTAATAAATGGGCCACTATTGGGTAAAGCATCTGGAGCTTTATTGCCATCATACAAACCTATGGGGGCTGTAGCTGCTGTCACAAATTGAGCCACCGTAGCAGATATCTCTGATTTGCTGTAAACCCTCCATAGTATGTGCAGTGGATTTTTGCTAATATCCCACAAAAAATATTTGATAAATGAGCCCCTAACCTAAACCATGAGATTTTTTTTTGTACTGCAGATGAAAAGCCACAACGGTGTGAACTACGAGGGTGAGGTGCAGAACACAGGTAATATCGCTTGCAGCATGTGTTTATCAGCACATCTTATCAAAGAGCCTTGTGCAGATCCCAGGTCTAGACAAGTCTACTTCACAAGAAGCCAACATTATGTCTAATTTGTACCTTTCAAAACATTTTGTGCAACTTATATTGTGTGCCATTAACATACTGAGCTCATTAAAGATGAGCGTATTTGTATTAAAGTCAATTACTAATTTTAAGATTTCGGGTAAGCCTTTCTTGTAAATAAACATTTATAGGACCGTTTAATTCAGTCATACATTTTATCATACAACATAATGAATGTTACAAATACTGTAGTTGTCCACTGGGACTGGGATATGTCATCAGTCATAAACCCCCCATGCGGGATATTGCGATCCGCAGAAGGGATAGCAGGAAGCAGGATAGTCACCAATTAATGGGACTGTCCCATTGTTATCACAACAGTTGGGAGGTATGTATCCATGGTTACCAAGCAGTGACTTACTGTGCGATTTGGGCCTGATTACACCGATTACACAATATGGTCAGCACTCGTGTTGTACTGCATCTGATACAGTGCTGCAGGCAAGGAGCGGGGTGCGGTGTGAATTGGAAAATCCTATTCAAAAGATTGGGCAGCTGCTGATTGGCTGAGATAATTCTTTCAGTCTTTTGAATAGGATTTTTCAATTCTGCCACCCCCCATCTGCAGCTCCCTGGCTTGCTTAAATGCAATATATTACATGTAAAAAAATGGCACATCAAGTGCCAAAAACTTAGTGAGATCTGCCGGGGGAGCTCAGGGGAAATCAGGGCTGACGTGTACTTAGGAAAAGTCGGCATAATGTATGAATCACTTTATTGGCCATGTATACTCTCGTATACTAGGAATTTTTTGTGGATACAGTGCAGCTTCAAGCATGGTACAAGAGGGATGACATAACATACTGTACATACATTGCAACAGTTGCGCATACAAATAACATTTCACATGTTATGATTTGCAAGGTTAGACAGAGCAGTTAGGTGTTTAGATTAGCAGTATCTTAGAGTATATTGTTCAATAGCTGAATAGCAATCGGGAAGAAGCTTTTTGCGGTTCTTGCCGACTTGGCAGGGATGGACCTGAAGCGTCTACCTGATGGGAGAATATGAAACAAGTTATGGCCAGGGTGGAGTTTGTCCACCACGATCTTCCCTAGCGCGCTGCTTGACCCTGCTTAAGTATAGTTTCCTTACATGGGGAGGTCTATCCCAATAATCTTCTCTGCTGTCCTCACCACTCTTTGCAGGCTTTGTTTGTTAGATTCATTGGCCCCACCATATCAGATTGTAATAGAGGAGCATAGAACAAACTCCATGATAGCAGTGTAAAAGAGCGGCAGCAGCTGCTGTTTGGCCTTTCTGACAATGGAAGTTATGTTGGGCTCCCATATGAGGTTGCGAGAGATTTTCATCCCAAGGAATTTGAAGGTCTCTACCCACGACACCACTCTGTTAAAAATTACTAGTGGGAGCCTGACATTTGGTCTTCTACTGAAGTCTACTACCATCTCAACTGTTTTGATGGGGTTTAGGTCCAGGTTGTTTCTGCCGCACCACTGGGAAAGCCTGTCCACTTCCTGTCTGTATGCAGACTCATCCACCTCCTTGATTAGGCCAATGATGCTGTTGTCATCAGCAAATTTTAGGATTTTTACTGACTGCTCGAGGTGCAGTCGTTAGTGTAGAGGGAGAAGAGCAGGGGGAGAGGACACATCCTTGGGGGCACCAGTGCTGATCGTACGTGTGGCGGATGTGAAGGCTCCGGCCTTCGCCACCTTTTTCCATGCCGTCAGGAAGTCCACAATCCAGGAACAGGTAGATTCTGGAACTCCTAGGGAGAGAAGCTTGGGCTGTAGGATAGCGTGGGCAATTTTGTCAAATTCTGAGTTGAAGTGAATAAATAGGACCCTCACGTAGGTGCGTGGATGATTCAGGTGTTCCAGGGTATAATGCAGCCCTAGGTTAACTGCATCCTTGATGCTTCTGTTTGCTCGGTAGGTGAACTGCAGGGGGTCGAGATGGGTGTTGGTCACTTCCCTCAGATGGTTCAGTACAAGTCTTTCAAATGCCTTCATGACCACTGATATAAGTGTGACTGGCCTGTAGTCATTTAGATCCTTCTTGGGAACCAGAATAACTGAGCATTTGAATGAAGCGGGGATCCTACTTGTTTCCAGTGAGGTGTTAAAGATCACAGTGAAGATGGGTGCAAGCTGCGTTGCACAGGTCTTAAGGGTAGATGACGACACTTTATCAGGACCCGCAGCCTTCCTAAGTCGACCCTTTTGAACAAAGCTTCCAGGTCTACCTGCAAGACCTCAGAGTGTTGGTGGGGGCAGGGGGAGGCCTGGCTAGGGCAGAGAGAGAGACTGGGCCCAAGGTATCATGCTTTAAAAAGTGATAACATGGAGAGTTATAAACAGCCAGCCAATCAGCTCTTGTCTCTTACAGTCTGGGGTTGAAAAATGACAGTTAGGAGCTGATTGGCTGGTTGTTTATCACTCTCCATGTTATCCATTTTTGAAGCTTGACACATCTGGCTAAGAGAGAGACAACCGCATTCTAACTCTCTATCTTTACACTCCCCACTCTGCGCACATATGTTGAAGTATGTTGGTGAGTTGTGGCATGTCTCTATGAGCAGTGGCTTAACCCCCCCCCTATAACTTGCACACACAAAAGGCCAGGGCCAGAAATCAGCTGCATTTTGTCCCTAAACCTGGCAGTCATATGACCATCATTCCTGAGTCGGACCTCCAATCCTGCAGCATTCCATATGTTTTCTGAGAATGTCAACACGTTGTCTATCAACATTTTTACACTGTGGCCAAAATTACTTTCAACATTGTGGTGTTGATATTAAGGGGGATATTCAATGTGAGGGTCACAGCAGTCGAGCTTGCTCGACCGCCGTGACCCAGTCCAATTCTCGGTCAGCTGAACCAAGAACATGCAGGCGGGATTCAATGTCCCGCCTGCCGGGGAGCGAAAAGGGGGCGTGGCCGCGAGTTGCGGCCCGGGAAGAGGCGAGCTGCAGCCGGCAGCTCGTTACTTGCTGGCTGTTCTCGGCAGAAGGAGCCCGACAGCTAGTGATGTCGGGCTCGTTCTGCCGAGATCCCCTGCTCAATGCTGTCAGGGAAGACAGCATTGAATAGGGCCCGGCGGGCATCTCCCTGATGGGAGGTGCTCGCTGGAGATTGAATATCCTGTAAGTATTGTCAACCTTTTGACTACTTCCTGTTCACTCAGGGCTGTCTTTTCGTATGGGCTTAATGGGCACTTGCCCAGGGGGCCCAGGTGTATAAGGGCCCTATCCTGATAGCTGAGAATCCCCTTTTTCCAAGGATACCAGAATTTAGAAAATCGGCCCTGGGGAACTGGAGATATCCAACTTCAAAGCAGCAGTCCACATCCGACCTGTTAATTGCAATTCCCAGTCTTATTTCTCAGGTTCTCTCTGACATAGGCCAGTATTCAATGCCTCTGATTCTCCATATTTTCTGGGGAATCAGTCAATTCCCCGGGTTTACAGGGAATTTTCTCACTGGAGAAACAATTCGCTCTATTCAATGGACACAATTCTCTGCAAATGAAGAGCGAATGTCTGGCGATTCTCTGTTTGTGATTCTCCGCGATTCGCCAGTGGTTTTCAATGGGGTTTTTAGTGGAATTTGCCGAGAGTGTATTCAATGCTGAAGTGGAGATCTGCTTTCTCCAGTGATTTTCCCCAGATTCTCCATTTTACATTCGTCAACTTTTTCTGGAGAACTGGAATGTGATCTTTGAAAATAAAGCGTTTTTTATTTTTATTTTGGTGTAAAAAAATCAGATTTTTTTTTTGTGAAGGGGCATGCTATTTTTATTCATGTGCTTGCAGCATGAATATATTTAAATTTTTTTTTTTTTTTAAACAATATATATTTTTTTTTTACACATTCACCAGCAGGGGGCCGAGCCGGGAGCCGCTCATTAATATTCATATATTCACTGCACACTCGTCCCGATCATTACACATGCACGATCGGGACCAGTGTGTAGCGGCTCCCTAACACAGCCCCCTGCCAGCTCTGGGGGCTCTCCCTCTGTCCCCCACAGCCCTCCTTCACCCCCCGCAGTGTCCGGTGCAGGCAGGGAGGCTTCCATCTCCCTGCCTGCAGCCATCCCCCAGCTCCCCGGCGGCATTCGCCGGGGGAAGGGGGGTTAAAATTCACCGCCAGGGGCAGAGAGCCCCTGAGGCGTTGAATAGGGAGAACGGGCGGCTGCCCGGCGAATCTCCCTACAGGGAGAATTGGGGAGAAAGTGCAGCGAATCCTACATAAGCATTGAATACCTGCCTTAGAGTTTTTCTGAGAGTATTATTCCAAAATCTGTGACTCTCCCCTTTCTGCCGACACTAGCGACTTGTCTCTATCATGCCCAGAACCAGAGATATCAGCCTTCCAGCAGCCGGTCCCTGCTCCAGCTCCAAATGTCTAGTGTAGTTTTATATTTTTGTCAATGGATTGCTCTGGTTCCTGATCTCTGATCCCCAAGTTCCCAGCACCTCCTGAAAGTTGGGACTCTAGGTTTTTATACTATTGAAGGCTAAGAAATCTATCTCCATATAATGGCGATATCTGCAGTCAAACAAGCTGCCCTTCCACTGGAAAATGACGAATATTAAGCCCACTCCATTATCCAACCTTCCCCTGCGTATAAAACACCCGCTACCTCCCTGGAAGTCATTTACAAGGGACCCTTCATTCAGCTCAGTGCCCCCTTCCACATGTTACTGTTCACCCTCCCACCACCTGTGCAGTAAAGGAGTAATTAGCAGAAGTTACTGCTCCGGTTCCTACATGTTGAATGGAAGATAGAGCACTCCCTACCACCCGTGGGACATCAAAGGTGCTGCTGATAGCACCCCCCACCCTTAAGAGGGGAGATTGGGTAAGGGCCCCAGTGCATTGCTTTGCCCAGGGGCCCACACTGCTGTTAAGACAGCCCTGTGTTCACTTACCCATTAAAAAAGGTGTCTTGAAGACAAACACACATGCTCTTTGTAGTTTTAACACCAAATATAAAAAATGTAACTTATTGCTAAGAGATTGCAAAACACTTTTGATAAGGTGGTAACAATTGTACTTTCACTACTGATTTGCCACACTCCAATGTTTGCTGTAAATTCTGTACTTGTTTTCAAACTTTCTACTTTCATTTGTAAGTAAACAGGACACAACAAGACACAATCACAGTGGAAAAAAATGCTAATGTCTTAATAAAATATAAAAACTTAATGTTACCCATATACTTTTTTAAGCAACATCAAGCAGAAATGTCACATGCAAAGTTTATGTTTTTGTTTAGTCGCAAACTAAGCATATTATAAACATGCATCTGATAGTCCTTTATTCTTAACAGTGCACATACAAATCAAAATCTGGGAAACCAGTGTGACTGCCAATCTCCACACACAGTGCAGTGAACAGGACCCGGGTCGCATGGACTTGGGTTTCCCGTTCAAACTGGCCCTGGATCCCTCGAGGGCCCCAGGCCCAACCCTGGTCAAGACCCGGGACAATCTTTCAGGACCCTTTCACACTACCCAATTTCCCGGGTTGTTGTGCGTTGATTGAGTGTGAAAGGGGTAATACAGAGTTCAGTCGAGCAATACAAAGCCTCTCTGCTCACTATATCATGATGATATATGTGACTATGGCTTCAATTGTAGTCTGCATGTATGTCTTTAATTAATAGCGTCTTCATGAAACAAGTCATGAAAAAAATCACAAAGATTTTTATTCTTGTCTACCAATATGATATATAGGGGAAAATTTACCAAAATGGATTCGTAAAAGATAGGTGTATTCGTAGGCAGAAATACACCTATTTCTTACACATTTGTATTTTCGGGATTTACAATCCCGAAAATACAACAATTCGTATTCCTAATGATGGGACATTCGTATTTGTATTTACAAATACGAATGTCTACACCATCGATAGGATACGACAGGAATCACCATTCAAAAGAATGGTGGTTCCTGATGTACTAAGCAGCCGTATTGATAATACGGCTGCTAATTGGTGTAAAACAGGCACGCAAATACGACAGGAAAATACACCTTGCTTTCCCTGTCGTATTTGCTTTAAGCCTGCATGGATCAGTCAGATCCGTGAAGGCTTTTGTGTAAAAATAAATTAAAAAAACATTGTGAAGTCCCCCCCACAGCTGTAACCAGCACCAGGCTGAAGGAGCCAGGACCGGTAATTAAAAATCAGGGAACCCGAAATAGGGGTTCCCCGATTTTTAACAACCAGCCCCAGGCTCCAGGTCCGGGGCTGGTTCCCAAAATACGGGGGACAAAATGACTAGGGGTCCCCCGTATTTTAAGAACCAGGCCAAACCAGCCAGCAGGGTAATGCCACAGCCGGGGGGAGACTTTTTATAAAAGTCCCCCCGGCCAAAGCATTCAGCCCTACCGACCAGTCAGCCTGGCCAGGGGCCCTGGGGGAGTGAGGACCCGCCCAATAAAGGGGTCCCCCCCCTCCAGGACTTATCTGACCAGGCTGCAGCCTGGTGCTGTCCCCAGTGGCCCTGTGCGGTGGCCACCGGGCTGATCTTGGTGTAAAAAAATAGAACAATAAACTATTGTTTTAAACTGTGGAACTATGAGTCCCAGCAAGCCTCCCCTGCAAGCTGGGACTTGGTGAACCACAAGTCCCAGCCTGCGGGGCATTAAAGGGCCCGCTGGGTCTTGTAGTTCCACAGTAAAAAAAATAGTTAAATAAATACACACTGACACCTGAAAAATAAAAGTTTAATACATACATTACACACACACACACTGATACTTACCTATCTTGATCAATACAATAATGTATTGGTTGCGGTGTCTTTACGATATAGTTGGGTGGCCAGACAGTTGTTTTTGTCTTTGTAAATTTTTAAGTCCAAAAATGCAAGTTCTTGTTTGCTGATGGTATGAGCAGAGGCGTAACTAGATATTCGTAGGCCCCATAGCAAAAGTTTGTAAGGGCCCCAATATAGCAACTGATGGAGATAATGTATGCAAAACATATTAGTTTGACAGCAAAGATGGGCCCCTTCAGCTCTGGGCCCCATAGCAGCTGCACCCCTTGCACCTATGGTAGTTACGCCCCTGGGTATGAGTAAAGTGGAGATTGAGATTGTTAGTATTCAGCTGTTGTATGAACTGCAGGAGTAGCGTCTCGTCTCCTTCCCATATGAGGAAGATGTCGTCGATATACCTCAACCACATCGCGACATGTGAGGTAAATCGATCTTTGGTCTCATTGAACACTACTTCCTGTTCCCATTTCCCCAGGAATATATTTGCATAGGTGGGGGCACACGCCGCCCCCATAGCTGTGCCCCTCACCTGCAAATAAAATCGGTCATTAAATGTAAAAACATTATGATGAAGTATGAATTTCAATAACTTTATAGGAAATAGCTGAAATGGCTCATGTTTTTCAGCATCCATAAAGTAACTGACCGCTTCTATTCCCTGGTCATGGTTAATTGAGGTATAGAGGGCCTCCACATCTAATGACACCAGGAGTTGATTGTCATCTAGACATATGTCATGGATTCTTCTTAGCACATCAGAAGTGTCTTGTACGAATGAAGGTAAATTGAAGACAAAGTGTCTAAGGTGCAAGTCCAGGAAGGTGCAAGCCTTTTCAGTAAGGTCGCCATTGCCAGATACAATCGGCCTTCCTGGAGGGTCATCAAGTCTCTTGTGCACCTTTGGCAACATGTAAAAGGTTGGCATTACTGGATTGTTGTTCTGTAAATATTTGTGTTCATTGGCAGTAATGGTGCCTTCTGATTTTGCTTCATCCAATATTCTGCGATATTGTTCCTTAAAGCTTTCAATAGGATTGAATAATGAAGATTTATAACAATTCGCATCATTTAATTGACGATGAGCTTCCTTCAAATATTTATCTTTTGACCATATTACAACATTGCCACCTTTATCGCTAGGTTTTACTAGCACGTCCTTCCATTCCTGTATTTCCCTGATGGCTTTACTTTCTTGTATACTGATGTTTGATTTCTTGAAGAATCGATGTTGGTTACAATGTAGATGATCAAGTTCTTGGGACACTGCCTTCATGAAGATTTGGATTTCCGGACTCCCGGTCTCTGGGGGGAAAAAAAGTAGATTTAGGTCTCACTTGTGGTCTACTGACGCCTGCTGTTGGCATTGCCAGGCCCGGACCGCTTTCAATGTCCAATTCCTCTAATGCCAGTAAGGCTGCTTGTTCTTCTTCGCTCATCTCCTGATGTTGAGGTGAGGAGTCCTCCATTGAGTCCTCTTTGTCATACATTTTAGTTAAAATTAGTTTCCTGCCGAACAGCTTCAAATCTCGTTCCCACTTAAATCTTTCAAAATGTTGTGTCGGGGAAAAGGACAAACCTTTGCCCAAAATGTCCTTTTGAGTTTGATTGAGTATGTGTGATGAGAGATTGATCACTTTCAATTTCTGCATGCTTGGACCTTGCACGCCTTGTGTGTCAGGGTTTTCTTCAGGATATGGATTAACTTGTGTGGATATTATGGGGATGGCTTCGGAGTTTAGCGTCTGCGTGTAGTTCTCACGGGATAGCGCTGCTGTGGTGTTGATTCCCATTGTTGTTGATTTCTTGAATCTACCGCTCCCGCGCCTCGTCTTCCTTTTCCCCTTTTCTGTTTGGACCTGTGGAAGGAAATCCAACTCACCCAGGTCCTCCATGGAAGTTCTTCTGGCTTGGTCCGACGTAGTCCAGGCATTCTTCCATCTTCTTCCATCTTTTGGCTTCTTTTTCAAGCTGTCGGCGACTCCAGTAAAGCTCCCCGACTGTCAGAGCCGCAGAGATCCTTCCTCCTCGGCGTCTGTACTAAGAATGAATTCTGGCCAATCAGGAGCCGACTTTCCGGGCTCCTGATTGGCCGCTAGGCGGCTTCTGATTGGCCAGAATTCATTCTTAGTACAGACGCCGAGGAGGAAATATCTCTGCGGCTCTGACAGTCGGGGAGCTGCCGGAGTCACCCGGCAGCTTGAAAAAGAAGCCAGAATATGGAAGAAGATGGAAGAATGCCTGGACTACGTCGGACCAAGCCAGAAGAACTTCCATGGAGGACCTGGGTGAGTTGGATTTCCTTCCACAAGTCCACCATGGATTTCTTCGGACCCGGGCCTGACGCCGACGCCTACATGAAGATCGACATGGTGAAGAAAGACGACATGATCCGGAACCAGGACAAGGCACCGGATCAAGACTCTGGGACCTACCTACGGGATCAAGATAGGTAAGTATCAGTATGTGTGTAATGTATGTATTAAACTTTTATTTTTCAGGTGTCAGTGTGTATTTATTTAACTATTTTTTTACTGTGGAACTACAAGACCCAGCGGGCCCTTTAATGCCCCGCAGGCTGGGACTTGTGGTTTACTAAGTCCCAGCTTTGCAGGGGAGGCTTGCTGGGACTCATAGTTCCACAGTTTAAAACAATAGTTTATTGTTCTATTTTTTTAGGCCACCGGGGACAGCACCAGGCTTCAGCCTGGTCAGATAAGTCCTGGAGGGGGGGGACCCCTGTATTGGGGGGTCCCCACTCCCCCAGGGCCCCTGGCCAGGCTGACTGGTCGGTAGGGCTGAATGCTTTGGCCGGGGGGACTTGTATAAAAAGTCTACCCCGGCTGTGGCATTACCCTGCTGGCTGGTTTGGCCTGGGGCTGGTTCTTAAAATACGGGGGACCCCTAGTCATTTTGTCCCCCGTATTTTGGGAACCAGACCTGGAGCCTGGGGCTGGTTGTTAAAAATCGGGGAACCCCTATTTGTCGGGTTCCCTGATTTTTAATTACCGGCCCCGGCTCTTTCTGCCTGGTGCTGGTTACGGCTTTGTGGGGGGACCCCACGCTGTTTTTTTTTTCTATTTTTTTTTCTATTTATTTTTCTATATTTTTTTTTACACACTGCAGCCTGCATGGATCTGACTGATCCGTGCAGACTGTCTGTAGGAATTCGTATTAGCGGCCGTTTATACGGCCAGCTAATACAAATTAATACGACATCGGAGGGTTACAAAGCAGTCGTATATGACTGCTTTGTAATTTCCCCTCCGGAACACGACTTTGCATACGACTGAAACAGTCGTATGCAGTCGTAGGGAAAATACTAATACGAAAAACTAGGTTTTTCATATTAGTAAATTCCCCCATATTATTTATTATCATCATTATTATTATTATTCGGCTATTGCTGATTCAACTGCAAGCCATTTCACATAGCTGGAATGTTGGCGCCTGCATGTGAAATATTTACTGTGGGAGGGTATGTTTTTAGAACTGTGGGATGAAATACTGTACGTTTTAAAGAAGCTGCAGAATGTGGCCAAACAGGTCAGGTAACCGGTAATCTTATGTCCCATAAATATGGATTAGCAGCATTCATTTAGGGATAGTCATAGCATTTGCTGAGATGAAACCAGGCTAAGCTAATTATAATTATATGATCAAAGTAGTATACTGTTATTTTAATTACTTGTTTGTTGGTTTCATAATCCATTTATCCAGTTATGTTCAATTACATGTAGAAGAGAAGTAATAGCATCTTTGTACCTGCTTTGGTTTTGAATCATCCTTTAACCCCTTGCCAATGTTGCTGTGAGAGATGTGCAAAATGTCCACTAAAAAACACAAGCGTCCCTCACAGCGACTGTTCTCTTTTTTGGGGAAATGTTTAACAAACCTTCAATTAATTTACTTTAGATCATTTTCTGGCAATAACTAAAGCCCTTTCTAAATTCATTTGGGCAAACAAACACCCTAGAATATCCCTACTTAAACTCCAACAAAAACCTGAATTAGGAGGCCTCAACCTGCCTTGTTTGCGAACATACGCATTAGCTGCCAATTACAGAATAGCCACTGATTGGATTAGTGGCACTCAAACTTACTCAAACAGTGAATTAGATCAAGCTTTTGCACCAGGATGGAACTTGGTCTCCATGTTACACACCTCACCACAGACTCTTCCACCCTCATTCAAAAACAACTTCTTACTTAACTCCACGTGCACTGCGTGGCGTACTTTGCGCCCTAGACTACATTTATTACAATACAAATCTATATTTCTAACTTTATGGGGAAACCCTAAGTTCCACCCTTATCTCAATTCTCCAATTTTTAGGGAATGGCATAGGCAAGGTCTTTGTTACATATTTCAATTCTTAAAACCAGAATCGTTCACCCTTCTAACACAGTCCCAACTTCAAAGAAAATTCCCAACTTTACCGATACAAATGTTTCCTTTCCTACAAGCATGCAGCTACATTAATGCGATAGTGTCAATACTGGGCAATAGGGGTATGTCAACTGATCTCGATAGTACCATTCGACGTAACCCGGGTTCACCTCTAACTATCTCAAGTATTTATAACCAAGCCCGTGTGACATTGAATCTAGAGGGAGACAGAAAGGGTCTGACTAAGTGGCAGAGAGATTTCCCTGACATTCCTATGAAATCGCTCCTTCAAGCATACCAAACCATAAATAAGCAGCTAGTATCTATGTCATATGTAGAGATGAACCAAAAAATTCTACACAGGGCATATTTTACACCAAAGCTTAAATTTGTAATGGGCAAAGCAGACCCATCAGCTTGTTTCAAATGTGGAGCCCTGGAAGCTGATATTATGCACTGTTTGTGGTCCTGTCCTATGGTGGGTTCTTTATGGTCAGCTGTTGAAAAATATATAAATCAAGATTTACATCTGTCTTTTACTATTAATAGTGTGTGGGCCTTCTGGGGTATAATACCTGCCGAATCAAGACAGGGTCTATCCACGGGAAACTTGAGACTTCTTAATAAAATTGCTGCAGTGGCCAAAAAGACAATATTATCTCAATGGATATCCCCTGAACCAGTGTCGATTACCTTATTATTTCCTAGGCTATCTTATTTATTCACTATGGATTGGTCTGAGGTTACTCTGCAAAAAGAAAAGCGTACCAAAAGATTCTTTGACACCTGGTTAAATTATATTAAAACTCTATCTCCAGAAACTAAAGCACTATTGCGACAAAACTTTCAACTAACAACATGGTATAATACAACTATATTATCTATGGGTCAACCCTTTTAAATAAGATCTGTAACATCTAGATCTATATTTTCAGGTCAAAAGTTAGTTTGATACTGTATATCAAACTGTATTAAAATTTGTTAAAATATATATATATTTTGATCAATTTTAAAATGTATTAACTATATGTCTGTAAAAGAATGTAATGTGTAAGTTATACTACTGCGTGAAACGACATCTTTTCTGTCAATAAAAAGAAAAAAAAAAAACTAAAGTGATTCGTATTCCTTGACTTAGACCCTAGCATTTTTTGTGGATATTTTGCACATCTCTCAAAGCAATGTTGGCACTCAAAGGGTTAATATGAAGAACTTGTATATTTTATGTAATAGTGACCATCTACCATCAATGGTTAAACAGCAATGCCTGATGGTTTTGCCATTGATTGAGATCCAATGATTCTCCACCATCACTGCATCAGAGATGAGCGATGTTTGTTACTTTTTTCTCTCCCTGGAGCTGGGACAACGATCCAGGCTACACCCCCAATGTTTCCTGAAAAGCCCTGCCCATACCTTTGGTCGGGTGAATAATATGACCATCATTGTTATGAAACCACTGATGGTGGCCTGTTGATGATTTCATATCAGTTTAACCACCATTGGTTCCATCAATGATGACCAGGGCTGTAACTAGCAGTGAAAACCAAAGAAATACAGTAAACTGTGTAGAGCGCTTAGTCTGGGCTGTTTACCCAATGTTAGCTGCTGCAAAAAAGGGCTAGTCAAACCCTTTAAAATAAATGTAAGCAAAAAGGAAATAATTTGCAGCGCTGTTTTAATTACACAATTAGATAAAAGTATAACAAAACAATTTATTGTTCACATGTAATAAAAAAAAAATATATATATAATTGCAGCAGGATCCGGCTCTCCATATAAGTAAATCAGCGCCGGGTGCCCATATAGCATAACAGACAGCAGGACAAGGAAGATATAGCACTCCAGGCGACTTGATGAAGGAAATACTCACAGACCAGTTAAGGTTCACAACGTTTCAATAAACGGGCATTGAAACGTTGTGAACCTTAACTGGTCTGTGAGTATTTCCTTCATCAAGTCGCCTGGAGTGCTATATCTTCCTTGTCCTGCAATATATATATATATATATATATATATATATATATGGTGTGGCAAATATATAAAAGAGGGGGGGGGGAACCTGTCAGCAGAATGATAAGGGGGTAATATAACCTGCTCTGGTCACTCATACAGTCCCGGCACTGGTGCAGGAGGAGGAAGATGGAGTTATTATATTATTATTATAATTTTATTTATAAGGCGCCACAAGTGTTTCGCAGCGCCGTACAAAGGAACAATACAGGGAGACAAAACTTGGCATAACATTGAATAAATAACAAAAATACAGTACAAATAAAGAGCACCACAGTTCAATACACATTACAGCTTAAATGTAAGTAGTGAGGACTCAATCAACATACAACTAGAGGCTTGAGGCCAATGATAGAGATGAGTATGCAGACGAAGATGGTCACTAAGTGTTGGAGTAAAGGAGAGCTGTGAGTGAAATGTGAAGAGAAGTGGGCTTTGACAACAGGAGGGAAGAGGGCCCTACTCGGAGGAGCTTACAATCTAGTAGGAAGGGGAGACAGACAGATTACAAGAGATGCAAGCGAGGGGGTGGTGGTTAGATAGCAGGATGTAAACAGGCAAGGGGTCGGAGAACCAGCTGGTTTATGCAGTGGAAGGGTACGCTTTGATGAATAGGTGAGTTTTTAGTGCCCGTTTGAAGCTTTGCAAGGTCGGGGAGAGTCTAATGGAGCGAGGGAGTGCGTTCCACTGAAGGGGTGCAGCACGGGCAAAGTCCTGTACTCTAGCATGGGAAGCAGTGATCAGGGTGGAGGAGAGGAGATCAGGGTCGTCAGCTGACCGTAGAGGGCGGGAGGGTGTATGAATGGAGATGAGGTTAGAGATATATGGAGCAATGGAATTAGAGATGGCCCTGTATGTGAGTGTGAGGTGTTTGAAGAGGATTCTGTAGGGGAATGGAAGCCAGTGCAGATTTTGTTGAAGGGGAGTAGCAGAGTTAGAGCGGCGGGAGAGGAAGATAAGCCTGGCTGCAGCATTGAGGACAGATTGGAGAGGAGCTAATTGGGATTGAGCGAGGCCAGTGAGAAGAGCATTACAGTAGTCAAGCCGTGAGATGACTAATGAGTGGATGATGAGCTTAGTTGCACTCTGTGAGAGAAAGGGCCTGATGCGAGCAATGTTGCGTAACTGGAACCGGCAAGAATGGGCCAGGGCTTGGATGTGGGGTGCAAAGGAGAGGGAGGAGTCAAGTGTGACACCCAGGCAGCGGAGTTGGGGAACAGGGGAGATGATGGTGTTGTTAACAGTGATAGAGATATTAGTAGGGGGCATAGCTCTGGGTGGGGGAAAGATAATAAGTTCGGTTTTGTCCATATTCAGCTTCAGAAATCGCTCAGACATCCAGGTAGAGATGGCAGCGAGGCAGTTGGAAACTTGAGAGAAAACAGTGGGGGACAGATCAGGAGAGGATAGGTAGATTTGGGTGTCATCTGCATAGAGGTGATATTGGAAGCCAAAGGAGTTAATGAGTGCACCCAGAGAGGAGGTGTACAGAGAGAACAGAATGGGGCCAAGGACGGAACCCTGAGGGACCCCGACAGGAAGGATAGAAGGTGGTGAGGTAGAGCCAGAGGCAGAGACTGAGAAGGAACGGTTGAAGAGGTAAGAGGAAAACCAGTTGAAGACTGTGCCAGAGAGGCCAATGTTTTGGAGTGTGTGGAGGAGGAGAGGGTGATCCACAGTGTCAAAGGCAGCAGATAGGTCCAAAAGGATAAGCAGGGAAAAGTGACCCTTGGATTTGGCTGACAGCAGGTCATTGGTGACTTTCACTAGGGCAGTCTCAGTGGAGTGAAGTGGGCGAAAGCCAGATTGAAGGGGATCTAGGATGGAGTGGTCAGACAGGTAGCTTGTGAGACTCCTGTAAACCAGCCGTTCTAGTATTTTAGAGGCAAATGGGAGAAGAGAGATAGGGCGGTAGCTTGTGGGAGATAAAGGGTCCAGGTTAGGTTTTTTAAGAATAGGCGAGACCAGAGCGTGTTTGAAGGGTGAGGGAAAGATGCCAGTAGAAAGAGATAGGTTAAAGAGGTGAGCAAGGTGGGAGCAGCCAGTGGGGGAGAGGGAACTGAGGAGACGGGAGGGGAGAGGGTCCAAGGGACAGGTAGAGGGGGGAGAGGATGAGATGAGTGAGCAGACTTCCTCAGCTGTAGTAGGGCAGAAGGATGACAGAGTGGGGTAGTTGGTAGGGGAGGATGATTGGGGTGGGTGGGCAGCAGAGGGGGTATGGAAGGAGATATCATGTCGGATTACCTCAATTTTAGAGAGGAAGAAGGAGGCAAAGTCAGTGGCAGTGAGGGATGAAGGGAGGAGGGGTGGTGCAGGGCGAAGTAGAGTGTTGAAAGTATCAAAGAGACGTCGGGGATTGGAGGAATGGGAAGAGATGAGAGATTTGAAGAAAGATTGTTTAGTATAGGAGAGAGCAGCGCTGTAGGAGGAGAGAATAAACTTGAAATGGAGGAAGTCTTCCAGAGAGTGAGATTTTCTCCAGAGACGTTCAGCAGAGCGTGCACATTTTTGCAAGAATCTAGTTATTTTGTTGTGCCAGGGTTGTGGTTTAGAGCGTCGAAGGGGAACAGTGTGGAGGGGGGCTACAGAGTCGAGAGCAGAGGTGAGAGAAGAATAATAGAAAGAGGCAGCCTGGTTGGGGCAAGTCATGGTTGAGAGAGGAGAGAGGAAAGTCTCCAGGGAAGACAGGACAGTGGGGTCAAGAGATCCGAGGTTACGTCTGGTGACTGTGGGTCTGGGCAATGAGGGGAGAGGGGAGGATGAGAGGGTGAAAGAGAGCAGATTGTGGTCAGAGAGTGGGAAGGAAGAATTAGAGAAATCAGAGAGATTACAATGGTGGGTGAAGACTAGGTCAAGGGAGTGTCCGAGATTATGAGTGGGGGTGGAGGTCCATTGAGAAAGTCCAAAGGAGGTGGTAAGGTCAAGAAGGTTAGAGGAGGCAGCATTATTGATGTCAATAGGAATGTTAAAGTCACCGAGGATGATAGAGGGGAGGTCAGAGGCAAGAAAGTGTGGAAGCCACGCAGCAAAGTTATCAAGGAAAGGGGAGCAGGGGCCAGGGGGGCGGTAGATTACAGCCACAAGGAGGTGAATGGGGTAGAAGAGGCGGATAGTGTGTACCTCAAAGGTGGAGAATGTGAGGGAGGGCTCAGGTGGGATGGCGCGGAAGGTGCAGTTGGGGGAGAGGAGGATGCCCACTCCTCCACCCTGGCAGCCATCCGGTCTGACCGAGTGTGTGAAGGAGAGGCCTCCATAAGAGAGGGCAGCAGGGGAGGTAGTGTCAGATGCGGACAGCCAGGTTTCAGTGATGGCAAGAAGGTTAAAAAAGTGGGAGATAAAGAGGTCGTGGATAATTGGGAGCTTGTTGCAGACTGATCTAGCATTCCAGAGAGCACAGGAGAAAGGAAGGGAGGGGACAGGTGAGATAGTAATTAGGTTGTGTGTGTTGTGGGTGCGTGTGAAAGGTGTGGAAGTTGAGAGGGGGCGAGACCTGGCAGCAAGGACTGGTATGGGACTGGATCTAGGAGCCATATTTCTGTGTAAAGTTGGTCAGAGTAGTGATATAGAGTGAGATTGGAGTGGCCTAGAATGAGCAGTGAGAGGGTGGAGTACTGGAAGTGTGGAGAGCCTACAGGAAGTATAGTTAATGTATAAGTGAGACAGAGGCAGTGTGTGACAGCATTTAGTTCAGCATGGAGATCAGTGTCCAGGTTGTGCAGACTGTAGGTGATGATGAGGCAGGTAACTCACTGCAGTATGTTGATTGCTGGGGTTGCAGATGGAGGACGAAGTGTTCTTTGTCCTCCTGTTTATCTCCTGTATATCTCCTATGTTATATTACTATAGTCTGCATACTTTACACTAGAATACTTCACAGCTAGAAGACTACACAGCCAGAAGGCCTAACAGCCTAGCATATAGTGAATAAATAGCAGCACAGGTCCTAGTGATCCCCACCCCCTAACTCCACCCACACCTAATTGATTTATCAAGGTGTGATCAAAGACAGACCACTGCCCCCGCTAATACACAGACATTTCTTGTTTACTATATATTCCAAAGGGAATACTAAAACAAAGGTTTGTGGAATTGTCAATACCTAGCAGAATTTAGGCTGTTAGGCCTTCTGGCTGTGTAGTCTTCTAGATGTGAAGTATTCTAGTGTAAAGTATGCAGACTATAGTAATATAACATAGGAGATATACAGGAGATGCCTCAGCTGATGTGACCCCTTCTTCTCTTCTCTCTCTGGAGTCCAAATTTTTGCAATCCAAGCAATAAGTGGAGGTGTCCCAGTCCTTTTGGGGGCTGCGATTAGGGGGGATCCTCTCTAGAAGACTGTTATGCCTGTTGATGGCACTCCCAAAGTGTGATTTCTCCTCACTGCTCTCAAGAGGGGTCACAGTCTGCTTTGACTGGACGGTGAATACTCCTCAATAAAGTGCAATGTGCTGGAAAATAAAGTCCAATTGCCAGGAAAGTGCTGGTGCAGTTCCAGAAATTTAAGCAGGATAGGGTTGGCAAATCTCTGACAGGTCCCTGAGGTGACACCAACGCGTTTCGCTGTCACTCCAGGACAGCTTTTTCAAGGTGACTGCCATATGGTTTGGTCTGGGTATATATACCCTCCTTAATTGGTCTGGATTGACCTCGTTAGAGAGTGATTGCCCACACATGAAAGGTATACAGGTAAAAAACTTTTAAGATAGCATAAAAATGAATAGTAAGACTCGAAGACAGACTTATAACTTAAAAAGCAATGGGGACAAATATATAGCAATAGTATAATACCTGAAGATACACTGTTTGAGAAGACACCGGTATAGCTTGTAAACCCAGAGTGTCAAAATCACTTCCGGGTCACATTATACCAGGATAAGTAAATATATTCATTAAATATAAGAATCTGTTCAGAGTTAGGTCACAACCAATAATGTGGCTTACTGCTCACATATAGAAGGGGTTATGCATTAAGATATAGACAATTCAAGTAACTAGCAGTGTGTGAGTAGTGCCTTGAACACAGCGCACAGTCAGGAAGGGTGGCACCATCGCTGCCTCCATTGTTTTCCCACGGTGGCAGCCCCATTGAAAAGTGCCAGCCCCATCCATAGTCATTTGGAGTTGCTGGAGACAGGTAGTACTGGTTGCCCCTCACCCTTCCTATATCCCTTACTCTCTCTCTCTCCTTCTGTATCTAAAGTAATGTGTTTAATGGGGGCCCTGCCTGGAGTAATAAGTAATTTGGGCCTTGTCTAGTGTAACAGGGACTCAATGTGGCATACCATGTAGTGGGTGTCTCTGGCTGAGTTAACATGTAGTGGGGGGTTCTGCCTGGAATAACATGTAACGGGGGCCCTGTCTGGTGTAACGGGGGCTCTGGCTAGCATAATGTGTAATGGGGGCTCTGCCTGGCGTAATGTGTAACATTTCCCTGTTTGGCATAACAGCAGCCCTGCCTCGCATAATAAGGGTTTTGTATGATGTAATACAGTAGCAAGGGGCTCTGCCTGGAGTAATGTGTAACAGGGGCCCTGTCTAGCATAACAGGGGCTTTGCCTGGCATAATGATGGCTCTGCATGGCGTAACATAGTGTGGGGGCTCTGACTGGCATAATGTGTAGTGGGTGCTTAGCCTGGCATAATGTGTAATGGGGGTTCTACCTGGCTTAGCATTGATTGGGGCTCTGCCAGATGTAGCATATAACAGGGGCTCTGCCAGCTGGCATACAGTCTAATAGAGGCTCTGGCTGGTATAATGAGTAGTGGGGGCTATATCTGGTCTAATATGTATAACCGGCTCTACTTGGCATAATACATATTATCTACCTTCCATAATGGGTTCTCTGCTTGGTGTAAACTGTAACAGAGCTCTGCCCGACATAATCTCTAACAGGGGCTCTGCCTGGCTTAACATGTAGTGGGTGCTCTGTCTGGTGTAGCATGTAACGGGGGCTTTGTCTCACTTAGCGTTTAACATGGGCTCTGCCTGATGTAATGTGTAATGGAAACTCTGCCTGTTGTAATGTGTAACAGGGCTCTGCCTAGCATAACATCTATCCGGGACTCTGACTGTCATAAAGTGTGGCAGGGCCTCTTCCTGTCATAATGTGTGTAACAGGGGCTCTGCCAAGCATAATGTGTATAAAGCATACCTGGCATAATGGGAGCTCTGCCTAGGTTAATGTCTAATGGGGACTCTGCCTGTTTTAAGGTGTAATGGGGGTTCTGCTTGGCGTAATGTATGTAACAAGGGCACTTCCTAGCCGAATATGTATAAGGGGCTTACCTGGTGCAGTGTGACTAAGGGGCTCTACCTGGCAGAGTGTGTCTAAGGGGTTCTACCTTTGGCAGTGTGTTTAAGGAGCTCTAATGGTGAAAAATACCTAGGGGGCTCTACCAGGTGCCTTGTGTAAAAGTGTTCCACCTGGAGAAAAGTGTACAAGTGGCACCGTGTGGTGTAATAATATGAATAAGGGACACTACTGTGTGGAGTAATGTGAATTGGTATTATTATGTGGCCTTACCCTTTCCCCATGAAGCATCGCCTCTAATTTTTTGGTGTGCGGCTTAGTCACGCACTGTACCTGTTTTTAATATGGGGGGGGGGCACCAATTCCCTTTCTGACACAGGGCGCCAAAATGTATGGCACTGATGATGACTATCGATGGTTAACCTACCGATGGCCATCCCTTAAATGATGCCTCTGACAAAAGAATATAATTAAGATGGGCCATTTTAGGTGTCTGCGAAAATAGATTCAATTTAGCTAGGTAAGCTGCAAACATTGCAGCTTACTGAGCGCCTAAGACGCCGCCCGACTGAATGCCCACCCCCGCACCACTGCCAATTCCCCTTGGTAACATGCGAGGAGATGTGAATGAAAACACATCCCCTCACATGCCTCCGCTGCAGGAGAAATCATTTGATGGTCGCAGACCATCGAATGTTTTCTCATGCCTTCGTAAATAGAAGTCAGTGAAAATTTACTTTTATTTGCACGCGACTGGACGAAGACGGCATCGGCATCAGCCCACTGGTGTGCGTTTTCATGGGAACTCTCATAAAATGCTGGTTGAACAAGGGGCCGTGGTACACTATTTGGGTGTCCATTTGCTGAAACCAACAAACCAGCAGTAAAAAAATATTTTAAAATATCAAATTTTTCATGTGTCAACCATTTTAATGTCAATCTTTTTGTATGTCAACCTGGTCTATGTCAATCTTAGGATTGCTAACACTTTATACCATAACCAATGTCACAGGCACTTTACACAGACACATTACCATTGGAATCACAAGGGGGTGCTGGTGGCAGGGGTGACACCAATGTGCCAACTCCTCTTTAGTGACAGGAGCCGGATGTTACTCTGCAACACGACATTTATACAGAAGAACTGAGCACGTCTCTACAATAAGTATGCGAACAAGATGAAAATTCGGGCTTTAAAATGATACAGTTTAATGTAAATAAATGTAAGGTTATTCTGTATACCTAGATCACCCCAATAAACATGCTATTTATACTTTACATTTTATAAATTGTGAGATCCAAGATGGAAAAATACTATTGATCCAGTAGTAAGGTAGTGGGTACCACTATGAGGGTAGTTTGAGCACTGAACTCTTTGGCTAAAGCAGCAGCGATGGCAAATTAATTATATTAACTTCAAATTTATTAGATGCTTTTCCTTGTTCTCTTCAGTTATTATTGGAATGCACTATTGGGCTGGTGGATCCAGAGCACTGCTTGGGTTGCCAGGTGAGGATAAATTGTTTACTGGAGATTTGTTTTGCTGTCAGCACAACTAATCTATGACTGTCCTCCCAACCATGCCTACTATGCAATACCCATGTTCAATATTAATGATATGCTCAGAATTCATATTTCTTTTGGCTGCACAAATAAAACATGCATCACATTTCTATGTACAATAAATATAATCTTCATCTCATATACAATGCATTCGTGGACAGATATTTACTCAGTGTTGACATTCTTCTACTCGTTAAGGCTTATTAGTGACAAGCTGTACAATATTTTCACGCCATACACCATACGGTAGATGTCTTTAACAATTACAATTAATTGGTGACATAAGTCAGATGATCATACTTACGTTTGCGCAGTGTACACCAGCTAATTCTTCCTCAGGGTTTTCAATAATCCTTTTTGCAGAGCCTGTGTTGATGTAAAGAGGCTTCTTTATCCTCGGCTCATAGCATATGTGTATTCTGATTGTTCCTGTCTCTTTTAATGGTATTTATCAAATGTATGTAAAAACTTCAAGACCATTATAGAGTTTAATCTTCCTTATATTTAATGCAGCATTAAGGTTTTTTGGTGGGTTAGTTTTGAAACACATTGCAGGATATATCCATTATTATTAGAAGTCATGTACTAAACATACATGTAGTAAGTAAGAATAACTGCAAAGTGTATATCAATAGTTGAGTGTGAATTTGAAAAATGTCTATGTATTATGAGAATATGATCAAGGGTATAGCACAGTGATTTTCATCCTGTGGTACACTGAACAAGACTTTAAAATTGCCAAGGCACGCCATCAGTCCTCAATGGCGCAGAGGGGGGGACGGGTACTTTTTGTATGGGTCTGTTGGAGGAGCACGGGTCCCTCTCCCCCTCCCACGGTGCAGATAGCCAGGAAGTGTGGAGAGAGATGACAGCCTCCCGCCACAGCCTCTCTCTCTTCAGCCCAGCACATGCTGCTCTGTGCCATGTGCTGAGAGAGGCCCGCTGAGAGGGGCAACTTGTCCGCTCTCTCCCTGCACTGCTGATGGTGTGTGCTCCCATCCACACCCCCACCTGCCCGCAAAAACAGTTTTTTTTTTTCACGAGGGCCACGCTCCTCCCAGATGCCACACCCCTTCTATTTACCAGGGCCTAACTGACCTGTCTGCGTCCCTGTCAATCCCCCACTCAGAAAACCACAAGCACAAATTGGTACTCCTGGGAAAAATGCATACACATTTGCTTCCACAGAAATCAAACAAACATACTGGTTCCCAAGGCATTTAAACACATATGCCCCACAGTAATAAAACCCATTGTCCTCCACAACCATACAAACACATCAGCTCCCACATTAATAAAACAAAAACACTGGTCCCACAGTAACTAAGACACATTCCCCCTCAGTATCTAAAGACATTGATCACACAGTAACTAAAGCCATTGGCCCCTACAACAAAAAAATGAAACACACTGGCCTGTACCTGTCAGTAGGTAAGAAAGGAGCTCAGTTGTCCCTTTGTGGTGTGAACTTCTTTAGCCTCAAAGGCTGAGTGTGGCAAGAGCCTGTCACCATAGGTGAGAAGGGAGCAGCACTGTGCAGATAGAATGGGGAAATGCGTGATCTAAGATGTCATGCCACTGTGTCCCTATAGATCATGGCTCAGGAAACATCCTGATTATGGTGCACCTGGAGGGTATCTGTGGCAGCACACTTGAGAACCGCTTACGGACCCATCACTTTCATGGCACAAAAGTTGAATAGCACTGCTATAGTACAGTATATACACGAAAGATATGATGTTGCAATATGGTACTTTGGTATTTCACAGAATAAAGCAAATAAACTGAAGCCAGATAAAGTATTCTACAAATATATTCTAAAATGGCTTGGACAGATTTATTGGTATCCCTAAGAAAATATAATTTATGATTTGACTATAGAGATATTTCAAATAATTGGTTTCTTGAAATAGCATCACACACTTCAATCTTGAAATAATTCAGCCTATTTAAAAAGAGAAATTTAGCAATTTTGCTGTTTGGTATCATCATGTGCACCACATTGAACATGGACAAGAGAAATCAGAGCAAAGCATTGTCTGAGGAGATCAGAAAACAATTATGGACAAGCATATTAAAGGTAAAAGCTATAAGACCATCTACCAGCAGCTTGATGTCCCTGTGACTACAGTTGAAATTATTATCAAGATATTTTAAGTCCATGGCACTGTAGTCAACCTCCCTAGATGCGGCCGCAAGAGGAAATTGTACCTCAGATTACACAGAAGTAGTATAGTGAGAATGGTAGAAAAAGAGCCAAGGAAAACCTTGAAAGCTAAACAATATGTACTCCACGATCAGATGCTTTTTGAGTGACATAGGCAGTTGCCTTCCACCTTTGAATTTTTTTTATAATATCATATTGACAGGCCAAAATGCTTCTGGGAAAATGTCATTTTTATGTTAGCAGATAAAAATATTAAGCTGATGGGAAACATACAGGAGGCTTGGATGTTTTGAGGCTGCTTTGCTGGATATGGAATGGGGTGAATAATTAAATCGCAAGGCATTCTAGAGTGAAATGCAGAAAGCTCTTTCTAAATCGCAGGTCATGGATCATTAAAATAACCTCCCCCATAGTCAATACATTGGCAAGGTTAGAAATAATGATTTTTATTTGAAATAATAATTTTGTCCTTCAAACTTTGCTTTCCTGAAAGAATGCTCTTTTTGCAGTAATTACAGCATTGCAGACCTTTGGCGTTCTGGCTGTTAATTTGTTGAGGTAATCTGAATAAATTTCACCCTATGATTCCTGAAGCACCTCCCACAAGTTGGATTGTCTTAATGGGCACTTCTTGCGTACCATACAGTCAAGCTGCTCCCACAACAGTTCAGTGGGCTTGAGATCTGGTGACTGCGCTGGTCACTCCATTACAGACAGAATACCAGCTGCCTCCTTCTTCCCTAAATAGTTCTTACATAATTTGGAGGTGTGCTTTGAGTCATTGTCCTGTTGGAGGAGGGAATCGGCTGAAATCAAGCACTGTGCACAGGGTATGGTATGGCGCAAAATGGAGTGATATCCTTCCTTATTCAAAATCCCTTTTACCTTGTACAAATCTCCCACTTTACAAGCATTTAGGCAGCCCCAGACCATCACATTACCTCCACCATGCCTGACAGATTGGCCCTTATTCTGATCGGTGCGGATATATCCGTGTGCGTTCGGGCCGCCGATGTTTTGTGTCTGCGCATGTGCAGAGGCGTCTCTGCGCATGTGCGAGCGGGGCGTACGGCCAAATCCCGCATGATATGTGAACACTCCGAACAGGGGGTGGAGAGGGGCGTGAAGGGCTATTTGGGCTCATTACCATATGCATACGCCCCGCGTTTCATGGGAGTTCCCATGAAAACGCTGGGCGTACGTATGGTAATGCGGCCGTGACGCACGTGTAGGGGGCGGACATATGACATTGCCGGATGTCAGCTGCCCGCCCAGATCCCTGCTTTTGCACGGAAAAATTTCCATGTGGTCTGAGGTTGCGGGTGCTGGTGGAGCACTCGGTCCTGCATTCGATGGTCTGCGACCATCGAATGATGGGGGAGGTTCCCTTAGATGGAGGAGGCGTATTCCATGAAAAATACACGTGCGGTCCGTTCGGCCAGCTTCTTACCGCATACGGACGGAGTTGGCGATCCGTATGGAAGGCGGGGTTTCGCACGCACGGCCCTGGCCGAATAATCGGCTCCGGACGCACCGATCAGAATTGGGGCCATTGTGTCAGGCACTCTTCCAGCATCACACAAATGTTCTTCTGTGTGATCCAAACACTTTAAACTTCAATTTGTCTGTCCATAACACTTTTTTCCAATCTTCCTCTGTCCAATGTCTGTATTATTTTGCCCATATTAATTTTTTCCTTTTATTGGCCAGTCTCAGATATGGCTTCTTCTTTGCCACTCTCTAAAAGGCCAGCATCCCGAAGTCACCTCTTGACTGTAGACGTTGACACTGGCGTTTTGTGGGTACCATTTAATGAAGATGCCAGTTGAGGACCTGTGAGACATCTATTTCTCAAATTAGAGACTCTAATGTACCTGTATTCTTGCTCAGTTTTGCACCGGTGGCCTTCAACTACTCTTTCTACTCTGGTTAGCGCCTGTTTGTGCTAATCTCTGAAGGCAGTAGTACACACATTGTAGGAAATGTTCAATTTCTTGGCAATTTCTCGCATGGAATTGCCTTCATTTTGAAAACAAGAATAGACCGTCGAGTTTCACACTAAGGGGGAAATTTACTAAAGGAAATTAAAAAAAAAAATAGGTGTATTTGTATCCAGAAATACACTTATTTTTGACATTTACTATCCCGAAAATACGGCAATTCGTATTGGGATTGATAGCACATCAATACGACTACGAATTGCCGTATTTTCGGGATAGTAAATGTCAAAAATAAGTGTATTTCTGGATACAAATACACCTATTTTTTTAAAAATTTCCTTTAAATTTCCCCCTAAATGTCTCTTTTTCTGGCCATTTTGAGACTATAATTGAACCCACAAATGTGATGCTCCAGATACTCAACAATCCCAAAGGAAAGCCAGTTTCATAGATTCTCTAACGAGCAAACTAATTTTCAGCTGTGCTAACATAATTGCACAAGGGGTTTTCAGGGTTTTCTAATCATCCATTAGTCTTCTAACGTGATTAGCAAACACAATGTACCATTAGAACACTTGGAGTGATGTTTGATAGAAATGTGCCTCTATCCACCTATGTAGGGGTATGGATCATTGGATAAACAGAAATTAGGTCGACCACTGAAGGTGGAAAAGCCTGAAGGTCAGCATGCCTTGATCTACAGGGTCATTAGGTCGACACAATCATTAGGTCGACATTGGGTTTTTCTCTTTTTTTGTCCCAAATGTCAACACAGTCGACATGGACACTAAAAAATTGCACCGCATCCCCTCGCATTGCTTGCCATGCTTCAGACTTTATTCTCCCATCATGCCCTAGTGGATGGCAGGGCATGAAATAGCGCCTGTGGGCTCAAAAAAGTGAAAAACCCAATGCCAACCTTTTAACAGTCGCCCTAATGCTTGTGTCGACCTAATGACCATGTCGACCTAACCAATTTCGGCCTTCAGTCATGTCGACCTAGTGACCATATCCCGTATGTAGAAATTCCTTTAAAAACCAGACGTTTGCAGCTAGTATAGTCATTTACCACATTAACAATGTATAGTGTATTTCTGATTGACTTAATGTTATTTACATTGAAAAAACTGTGCTTTTCTTTCAAAAATAATTTCTAAGTGACCCTAAACTTTTAAACGGTAGTGTGTATATAGGTATATAATATATATATAAGCAGCAAATGGGATCCCTGATGACAGATAAAACATACATACTGAATAGATTATGATTATTTGATTATTGGAGCCACAAGTGCCACGCCAATTGCTATATTTGTATCCTCTGGATTGTGAGAGCACCAGGCTCAGTAAAGTGGAACATTTTCGAGTGGAGAACAGAGATATTTTATATACAGTATTTACAATAGAGAGGGTTACTACAGCTGTTTGCTCAGAGCGGGTTACTACACACTTTGCTGTTACATTTAGCAAATTCTACGTCTATTACAGCCAATGTATGTACAAATAAGTAAAACAGATATACTGTAGATAAAGAAAATGTATTTATTGACATCATTGACAAGTGTACAAATATAAATACAATAAATATGCACATAGAATAGTACTGTTTGTTTACTAAGGAAACATTTATAAATACTGATCTTATTTTACCATATGAAGATACACTTATAGCGACTGTACACGCTATACATTTATAGCGACTGAAGATACACTTATAGCGACTGTACACGCTATACATTTATAGCGACTGAAGATACACTTATAGCGACTGTACACGCTATACATTTATAGTGACTGAAGATACACTTATAGCGACTGTACACGCTATACATTGATAGCGACTGAAGATAGACTTATAGCGACTGTACACGCTATACATTTATAGCGACTGAAGATACACTTATAGCGACTGTACACACTATACATTGATAGCGACTGAAGATACACTTATAGCGACTGTACACACTATACATTTATAGCGACTGAAGATACACTTATAGTGACTGTACACACTATACATTTATAGCGACTGAAGATACACTTATAGTGACTGTCAGACTTATTACCTTTCATTTGAAAACAATAACCATAGCGTAGGAAATTGCACAAAACATCTAAAGCTGCCTTTTCTGGATAAACTATATTTTAGCACTTTAAAACTAAGATCACATAACCATGTGAATGCAGAACTTATAACTGAACCAAGGCCTATTAGGTACCCAAACTACCCAACAACCTTCCTATCCAGTACTATTATAGGCAAAAGTCTGTCCCAGAATATTCCTTACCTGTGGTATGACAACTCTGTGTGGAAATGTTATTTTCAGCAAAAAGGCACAGAAAGCGTTACGGAATTATGGAATAATTTCCATATGTTTTTAAAGGGAAAGCGTGGTTTCATTGGTGGAAATGCTGTCTGTTAAATGACCATGTCATATCGAGGAGAATGTAGCACACATTGCAAGACTTTCCTTATTCCTAGTGTCTGTTGACCACTGGTTGCAATGAATGCTGGACCCCAGGTAAGTCCTTTTTTAGGACAGGGTCTTGCTTATGATATTTCACACACAACTTAATATTAACATAATTTTGAACCACCAAACTGAGATACCTAAATTTCCTGGAGGCGAGGTATTTGTATGGACTGATTTATGAATAACAGGCATGATTTTATTTCTACGCAAATCCAATGGTTTGCACAAAAATACAATGGTTTGGGGCCTTCACAGGCGCAAGATCCATTCTGAGCATGTGTATAACAGGTCTTCTGATGTTGACATGAAGATTGACATGCTGACTTACTGGACCTGAGTCTCAATCTTAAATCCGAAAGCTTCGGCTTGCATAGTATGGCTGGTGTCTGTAACCACAGTGAATAGTGACCAATGGTTGGGAAGGTGATTGGATGCTGTGTCCTCATATGCAGCACTTGAATCCTTGTTAAAGCTAGCAGGACGCATCTATCATCTCCAAATGCCTCCCACTGCATTAGAATCTGAATTACACTGCTGCTTTCTTTTGGCTGTGCAATTCCATACAGACATGAATTGGGCCCATCATTTCCAATAGTAATACCCGCAAAATGATGTTTCCAGGTATTACCCCTTTCACATTACAGCTAAAAAACAGCATTTTGTAGATTTTTAAGGGCTTTAAAATGGTTCTAGCTGTAATGTGAAAGGAGCGTTCTGAATTTACCGGCAATTCAAAACGGGTTAAAAGCAGTGTCCTACACGTTTCAGAGCCAATCCAGTGTGTAGTGTGAACGGCTCTGAAACAGTATTCTGACCACATGACTGTAATCAGGCAGGTGATAGGATGTATCCCTCCATGATTACACTCTGCGTTCCCTGCAGAGGATGGGAACCAGGGGTCCTTGCGCCGGATGGGCAGATAGCTCAGATAGCTATCTGCCCATCTGGCGCAGGGACCTCCTGCCCCCCCGCACTGCCCGGACCCTGCAGCACCCCTGCTCCCCACCTTTACTGCCCAGACTCTGCCGCAGATCCAGCCAGCGGACTCAGGGAGCCGGTAAGTGCCGGAGGCGGCTCCTGTGGATCGCGGCCTACTTCCTGCCCGGAGCCGTGGCCTCAATTTGTAGCCCCTGACGGAGGTAATCACCCAGGGACGGGTGGAAGGTGAATGGACCCAAAACGTTATTTAAACAGTAATGTACCCTTTTGAAATGCAAAAGGCTTTCAACCCATTTTTTTTTTACTTTTAAAAAGAAACGGGATGAAAGCAGGTTTGCAATGTGAATGCCGCACACTAAGAAAAACAGAAATGGTAAAACTACATTAATCACCACTCAATACATGAAGCACTTAGGATACAGAATTTCTACAATTCAACTATAAGGATTAGTTTATGGTTGGAAACAGGATTTTATCTTTTTATACAAAAAATGCCTCCAAAATCACCCAACCCTGTATGTTTGCAGATGGACAGTACAGATATAAAGCCCCCTGGAAAAAAGGCAATTCTGGCACCCCACCTAGGTTGTATTTAAGGTTTGCCCTAGACCACTTGATAACACACAAATTATTTAGACCTAATCACTCTTCTGCAAAGTTGTAGATGACTAAGTAGTTATCCACCACTCAGATAGAAAGAAAACCCGATATCTGCTAATCTGCAAGTGAATTGCAAAAATATTGCTATCCTGTATCCCATCGCACTTCCATAAGCAATTCACAAACCATCAACTCATTTTTCCAGTCTTTGTCTTTGTCTTAACAGTGAGTTATACTGCTTTCACATTGCAAAATGCAGGGTGGCACCGGGACTTTGAAGTAGTTCAGTCCCGGTTCGACCATGCATTTTGGGATGTTCATATGCCCTCAGCGAACCGGCATTATTGCACTGCCTCCTCCATAGTGTGAATGGGAAACTGGTCGCTCGACCCGTTTAACCTATTCAAACTGCACAACAACAAACAGGTAAGAACTCTGCTTTTTACCGGTTCTTATTGCTGTGCTGCTACCTATTTGCGGGACCCGGTAACCCCTTTCACATTGCACTAATTACCATGTCGAACCGGCAAGAAATCGGCTTGTACCCAGTTATTAGTTGCGATGTGACAGGGGTATTAAGGTGGCCATACACAGTACAATTATTTTATGCAATTTAGATTAGATGGTTTTGCAAGGCAATGCAATGCGATGAAATACAATCTAGTTCAAAAAGTACGTGCAGCACATACTTTTTGAGCTGTGCAATGGGATGTGCGTGGGAGCGCGCATCTCATCGCACCTGGCAATTGTACAATGTATGGGCACCTTAAATCTGACCCTTCCACAACTCTGTGTCGGAGACAGGCTGATCAAGATCGGACACTGATCCCCTTAAAATGTCTGGGCATGCCTGCCTTTTTTTCAGACACTTCCAGAAAATATTCCCTCATATGGTGACTTCCTGTCAAATTGCGAAGGGATTGCAATTAGATACTTTCTCTATTTTTGCCACTATTTTGGCTCACACATGCATGCTAGGATCCATACACATGCGCAGTCATTCGATAATCGAATGGATTGCAAATTTGCACATCAGCGATCAATTTTGAATTAGGCCAAGATACCTTAGGCAACAATTTGCAGTGCCAGTATCACCACAGTAATAAAGAAAAAAAATGAGTGAAAAAAAGAATGATCATGAAGTAAATGCGGAAGAGCGCAACAAACTATACTGGTACTATATAAATAACTTATATAAATAAATGCCACATTGCTCTGCCTTACTTGGCAGAGGGGAAAAGAGAACATACATACCACATTAACACACAGACAAAATAAATGCAGACATGAAATAACTACCATGCATGGCTCTCAGTGATGACTAGGAGACTGATACAGTCTTGTAATTTTTATCACTGCGGGTGTTCCACAGCCGGGCATCCATTACTACGAGCAGTTAAAGGTATTTCCCAGTTCTACTCATTTCAGTCATAGATGTGGTGGGTGAATGGGCATAAATGGGTAGTAACATGGCATTTACAAGCAGACTGAGTGATGGATGGCGATGGCATGTTGTGGGCATGTAGGACGAATCGCGGGCAATGCTGAGATCCATCTGATATCAGGGTGGATGAATTGTGGTGCTGCACATACATTAGTGCCTAATTGGTCTTTTTTTTTTTTTTTTAATGTGAAATTATAAAAAAAAAATGAAATTGTAACGATACAATGGTCTCATTTAATATTTAGTTTACCACCACATGTAGTTTTCTATATTTCTGTAATAAATAAAGCTAATTAGATAAAACAAATGATACAAAGTAATTTCACTTTTTCATCTCTTTATTAAGCCACTGATTATTTTGCCTCTTTTTGATGATGTAGTATGTGAACAATTCTATTTATGCTATGTCCATATGGATGCACTTATTGGACGTAATGGCCATGGTTGTATGTAAAAAGAAAATCACAAAAATTGGTATCTTAATTTGTCATGTTTCTCAAAAGCCTAAGAATCAATCTAAGTGGATACAGCTATAGAGCATACAGCCTCAATAAACATGCACCATACGTTGTTCAGGTCACTTCCATTTTCTAGAAGATAATAGATAAATATAACAAAACACAATTAAGTAACATGAACCGTGGGACATATAAACTTGTTAAGATCCCCTTAGTCTGGCAGGTTGGACAGTCCATCTACAGAATAAATGTATAGATGTTGGAATCTTTACGAAAATTTGAGAATCTAAAGATTCAGAAAGAAACCCTTCATCTACTTATAAATTAGGCATATGGAAAAAGACCGACATCCAAAAATAAAAAGTAGCAGGAATGTCAGTGATATGTTATTTCAAGAAGTGTTTTTAGTCCGACCTATGTACACCCTATCCCATGACAAAAATTATCATATAGGATTTAAATTAGAATTTTTAGATGCAGTTTTGTCTTTTTTTGCTTCTTAGTAACAGATAGTTTAGTCCAATAACTGTTTCTGCAAAATCGACTAGTTCTACAAAATCTGATGTGATGATGTTAACGCCCATGGCTCCAGGCTTCTGCATCCTCACCCAATTCAGTATCATTGGAAGATTCCTGGAAAGGAAATGTCAATAGAAATTGTATTATTGCTCAGTATTTAAAATTACATTTATTTGCAGACAATAAAATGTATAACTGGACAAAACCTGAAATGATACAACCATATCAATGCTATTTGCGATAGTTATGTTTATGGTAATTATTTTGAGCAATAGAGTAGGATATGCAGAAAAGTGGGGTCCTGTGCCTGTATCAAAGCTGCAGGCTTAAATACATGAACTAAATCTCCACTGTTTATTATTGTTAGTTAATTTAGTGAGTGCCGAGCCCCTGTGATTTATTTAAACAATGTCACCCCAAATCTAGGAAGGAGTGCTGATGATTAGTGCTTTTTTTTACATACATACACACACACACTTCTTTGAAATACCTCTATCCCCAGACTTTTTCAGAAAAATAGTAATGTGTGTCTGTGTATGTATGTATATATATATATGTATATATATATATATATATATATATATATATATATATAATGTCTAGTATCTGTGTGTCACAAAAACACTGACATCTGTTGGTGACAAGTGAAGCTACATCTCTTTCTTTCACACATTAGCTACTTCACTAGCTTTTCAAAGCATTTGCTTTGAGTGGGCTTACTAGTATATATATATATATATATAAATATATATATATATATAAATATATATATACACACTGTATGTACATTTACACTGGAAGAATATAATAAAAGTCAAATGCAATGCTATGAGGTCTGCATTGTTTCTTGTAAAGGGACCTTTATTGAATACTCAGGTGATCATACAAAATATATATATATATATATATATATATATAGGCTAATACTCCTCACCTCTAAGGTGAAGTACCGACAGTGACCACTTGATAAACCAAATTACTTCTTAACACAAAGTGAAAGCAAAATGATCTATTTCAAACTTGCTGGGTATGGAGAGAGGGAGCTGTGAAGACAGAGATTGGAGGTAGGAGCAGATAGGGACTAATGGTGTGCACACACGGGTACAATTCAGCATACAATTTTGACTATATAGTGAAAATCACATCGGGATCGCATACAGATTGCACAGGTTTTTTTACCTTGCGATAGCGATGCGTGCTCCCGCACAGCACAAATCGAAGCCAGATAGACAGGGCTGCATTGACTATATAGTACAGAAAATTTCGGCGGGGGGGCGGAAAAATTATAGTTACGCCACTGACCCAGGTAGATACCTGGGTTGGACCCGGGATGATCTGGGATTCAGGGGCAGTTGAAATGGGTAACCCGGGTCGCATTGTTCACTGCAAGAAGCTGCCGCTGGGAGATGCTCTTATCTCCCAGCGTCACCTTGGCCCCACCTCCTGATTACATCATACGCCCGGCTTTATGCAAGCCGGGTCGCACCTGGGTACATAATCCCGGGTGCGACCTGGCTTGCAAGTGGAAAAGGGGTATAAATACAGCAGTGTGAAACATTTTTTCGCTAACAATTTCTGCTAAATCTTTTATTTAACAAGTATCAAGTTATTATCCACTCACTACCTATACTGCTGATTAGTTTGACTAACTCTTAAAACCTGTCATGGATGCCAAGAGAAATTCTGTGCATTGCCATAAGTGACCTCACTACATTGTGAATTCCGAGCCCTTCATGGTAATGTGGTGCTGATGGGGGAATGGCCATGAAATGTTGGGGGTGTGGCTGCATCTCTTACAGCCCCAGTTACTTTTTGACCGGAACCTACTACCGACTCTGCACCCATGAGAACTTTATTTGGATCTTGTGGGACTGGGCAATTTATTTTCATTAGACTAGTTCTATGGACTATTTATATGGTTACTCTGGGTCATGATCATACAGTAGGTGGAAAAAATAAGAATGTCAAAATAAGTGAAAATAATCTTTTATGTATAATTCAGGTTTAGCTTTGTAGTAACATATTTTGCCAAAGTCAGTCTGCACTTACCTATGAACCAGTGTGTTCTTTAATCCAGATTTCAGTCCCCTTACAATGGTTTTAACTCGAGGCGTGAGAATGGCTTGTGATACATGAAATGTCCCCCGCTTAGAGCGTTCTCCGAGAGTTGTCTCAAGAAATTGAATCAACTTGTGCACATTAGTTGTGTTGGCCCATGGGGCTGGCATTTTATTTCCTGCCCACAAGAATGGGTACTCATTCCATATGGGATAATGGTAGAACACCAAAACCTGATAAAGACAAACAAAAAAATATATATAATAAAACCTGCATTTTTTTTTTGCTAATAAGGTGATAAAGATGATACAATAATACAGCTTTCCAAAGCAGCAGAAGTAGGACTGCCGGGAAAACCGTGGCAATACTGCAGATGAACAAACAAATTGAACAGTAGAGAAAGTATATGTGTGTTTGCTTTTATAATGCCTCTTCATAAAGCCAACATGAGAATGTTGACATGTCCACCATATCAACATTGCTGAAATGTGGTAAAAATGTCAATACTGTCAGTTTAAAGGTAACTCTAACCTAAACCAATAGCCCCAACCCAGGGCCAGATCAAGCCTTCGGGGGGCCCGGGTCACTTTAGACAGGGGGGCCTCTTCCCTCTTGTCAGTACTGACCACAAGCTGCACAGGAGAATTTTACACTGTCAAAGCACAGAGTGAAAGCAGTACAAACTTGGTCATTGGGTAACTTCTGGGGAATATATATTCTGAGGAAGCCGTTGATGCACCAGAGGCGGAGAAACGCGTATGTAAGCCTCAAAAATGTTACCAAATACCGCTGCAAATCGCAATCCATCTTGCATTGGGCTGATTGAAGAGAGACTATCTTTGTACTGTGGACCTGAGTAACATCTGAGCCTGGGAGTGTGGAGTCGAGCTGAAAGCAAGTGAAGGGGGCATCTATACCCCATACAAAAAGACTGCCTAAAACACACCAGGAAGGAATATCCTCAAAAGTACATCTACATGGCCACAGGAGATATTTATTCTCTAATGCGGGACTGGTAACTATTTTCCATTGCCTCAGAAATTGAAAAGCCTTAATTACCAAAGCCTCATTATACTAAATATAGCCTCATAATGGTTCTATATTGATTTTATGTTATATGTAGTTTGTCTATTTTTATTGTGTTAGAAGTGCACTTCGATAACTGTTTTTTATGACTTTTATGGAAAATAAATAATATTGTGTTTTGAATATACAAAAATTGTGATTATTGTATAGGGTGTAGCTGCGCCTCCTATAAACAGAAGTTGGTGATATTCACTGACTTGTGCAATCAGTGTGCCTTGGCTCCTGATGTACAGCACCATTAATCATTGTCACGTTGGCAGATAGATGAAGCTGCAGCACTACCCCACGCCCATGCACAAAACCTTTAAGCTAGAAAAAAAAAATATATATATTTATATATATATTTTTTTAAAAACATGCTAACCACAGGGGGGGCCCTAGAAAGAGGGGGCCCAGGGGTACTGACACCCTGAGCCCTCCCTTAATCTGGCCCTGCTACAACCCCTACATTTAAGACCAACCCTAATGCTAATATCAACATTTATGATGTTTCAATTTTATCCAAGAATGTAGATTTTGGGGCCTATTGAATCAATGATAAAGTTCACAGAGATAAATTACCAGTCAGCTCCTAAGAGCTGTTTAGCTGAGGTGTTATCTCTGTCCACTTTATCTCTCTCCAAGTCTTAGTACATACACTCCTATGTACTAAGCCAGGCATGTTCAAACTATGGCCCTCCAGCTGTTGTGAAACTACTCATCCCAGCATGCCTTGTAATAGTTTTAGCATTCCTTAATTGAAATACCGTGGCAAGGCATCATGGGACTTTCACAACAGCTAGAGGGCCATAGTTTTGACATGCCTGTACTAAGTGATAAAGTACTGTCCAATCAGCTCCTAACGGTCATGTTACTGGCTGTTTTTTTTTTTAAAAAATCACAGTTGCTGTAGGAGCTGGTTGATTTTTACTTTATCTCTCTCCAAAGCTTAGCATATAGGCCTGTTAATGACTGCATACTCCCTTAGATAGATGTACCATATTATCCCTTAAAACCAGGACACTCATGAATTACACAGGTTCTGTCGTTGATTTAAACCAGGTAAAATACTGTCAGCCAGTCACATACTGTCAGTGGTGTAGCTAGGTGCCACGGCGCCCGGAGCAAGGGCATGTTTCGCGCCCCCCCAATTTGTAGTAGGTGAGGCTCCTGCGCAGTGAAAAGTGGACACGGACCAACATTATACCACACACCGTTCACATTTTAGTAAACTTTGTAATTCCAATTACACAAAAGCCCACACATGATGCCCATTGCATACTATACAACACTCCGCAATGCCCAAGACATACTATATAACACTCCGCAATGCCCATGACATACTATATAACACACCGTAATGCCCATGACATACTATATAACACACCGCAATGCCCATGACATACTATATAACACACAGCAATGTCCATGACATACTATATAACACTCCGCAATGCCCATGACATACTATATAAGACACCATAATGCCCATTACACATTTGACACAAAAGTGCCACTTACCTACATGCTCAATGCCAAGGGGCTTCATGCTCGATGCCAAGGGGCTTCATGCTCAATGCCAAGGGGGACTAAATTTGCTCATTGCCAAGGGGGACAGAACTGTGCAGCGGCCCACTCCCCGCCGCTATTTTCAATTCAATGCACCGCCAGTAGTGTGCAGCAGCGAGGTAGGGAGCGGTAGTGTGCAGCAGGGAGGGAGGGTGGGAGCGGTAGTGTGCAGCAGGGAGGGAGGGTGTTAGCGGTAGTGTGCAGCAGGGTGGGGGCAGTAGGGTGCAGCAGGGTGGGGGGGGTGATGGCAGTAGGGTGTGGAAGGGTGGGTGCAGTAGTGTGCAGCAGTGTGGGTGCAGGAGGGTGGGTGCAGTAGTGTGCAGCAGGGTGGACTGCAGTAGTGTGCATCAGGGTGGGTGGGTGCAGTATTGCAGTAGGGTGGGTGCAGTAGGGAGGGTGGGTGCAGTTTCAGTAAGGAGTAGGGTGGGAGGGTGGGTGACTGCAGGAGGGTCGGTGACTGCAGGAGGGTGGGTGGCTGGGTGACTGCAGGAGGGTGGGTGGCTGGGTGACTGCAGGTGTGTTTGACTGCAGGAGGGTGGGTTTGACTGCGGGTGGGTGACTGAAGGTGGTTGGCTGCAGGTGGGTTTGACTGCAGGAGGGTGGGAGACGGGTGACTGCAGGAGGGTGGGTGACTGCAGGAGGGTGGGAGGGGGGGAGTATACCTACATAGCCAGTCACTTACCTCCCCCCTACCAGTGTGCGTCCTGTCCTGTGTCCAGTCCCCCGCTCCTTGCTCCCCGCTCCCCGCTGTGTCCGGGAGACGGAGAGAGATGTGCACTGCTGCTATGTAAAATTCATATCTTCCGCGCTGGACCGCTAGCCAATAGGCGCTCGCGGTCCAGCAGCCACCAGTTGATTGGCTGCTGGACCGCAAGTGCCCATTGGCTAGCGGTCCAGCGTGAGAAGTGAATATTACATATCAGCAGTGGACGTCTCTCTCCGTCTCCCAGACCCGGACACAGCGGGCAGGGGAGCGGGGGAACGAGCTCACCATTAGGTGAGCCTGGGCCAGTGCCAGGGTTTTTAGCAAGCCCCATGCAAACTATAAATATGTGTAATACCTCCCATAATTTATAAAGGGACAGTGGTCACATAATAGAGTACCCTCAATTCAAATGACTCCATCCAGTAGCATAATATCATTCACGTGAGACGGCATGTAGTGCCACTGATTCACATTACACAACATAGCAGTGCACCTTACTCTCGTTATGACACACTAGTGCCCCTTATTTACATTATGTCACTCAGAAGTGACCCTTATTCATGGTACACAACGCAGTAGCATATATACATGTATAAGATATAGTAGTGTTGCTTATACACAAAGCCCACAGTAGTAGTATCCCTACACATAGGGCCTTATTCTGCTTGGTGCGTTCGGGCCGTACGCCGTCGGATCGGGGTATTTTTTGTTCTGCGCATGCGTACCTTTCGCAATGCGCAGGCGCGGCGACTTCACAACGCTCACCCGTTTCCGTGCGAAAAACCTGTCCGCAAGAGCACGGTCATTGTGGGCGGCATAGGGGCGTGTTGAGGGGAGCGGCCGAAATAATGAGGAAAACTGGGCGTACACGGGTTGTGCACCAAAAATGTACGGTGCTTCAACCGCTAGATCGGCCAATGCACCGTGCATTTTGGACAGAAAACAGGCGGACGCCAACGATACCTCCAGACCACCCCTAGAGATACCGTATGAGAGCGGACGCCTGGGTCTGCTAATTAACACTGATTACTACTCAAACTTAGACACCTGAATGTAATAAGCAATGGTGCAGCCTATTAAGTGAAAATCATGATTTCACTACCTGCAAGCCACACACAGCCCACAAACACATTGGAAGCGTATCTTTCTTCACTTCTCTACATGTAAAGGTTGGTTTAGTTTTAGGTAAGATTCATTTTAACACCTGCTTATATATGCCAAGGTAGTTAGGTTATAACCATCTACACCAGTGGTTCCCAAACTGTGTGCCGTGGCTCCCTGGGGTGCCTCAGGACACTTGCAGGGGTGCCGCGGGTTGGTGGTCCTGGACCAATTCAAATGATTTATGATCAATTATTTATGGACAAAACCAGTGCTGGTGGCTGCCAATCATACAATATGTGTACAATCAGAACCAAATCCTGCCCTTTACCACATAACTGATCCTAAGAATCACATATAAGCACAATCTACTTAATTGTATATGTATATTTTTGGGAAAAATTCTGATATTCTAGGGTGCCGTGATTCGAAAAAGATTGGGAACCCCTGATCTACACACATTCAGTAAGTGTTTTTATATACTTTAAACAGCAGGACACTCAATCTACAGAAGTCGACATGTGTCAACTTTTTCACTCTAACACAAACATTGTTTTTTTGTTTATGCTAAATAGACACATAGGTAGTGATTAAAATGCAACATTAGAACATAATAAATATACATGTAAGGAGGGTTAAAATGTATTTTTATTAGGCTGTTCATTAAGGTAGACAATTGAGGTAATAGAAAACAATAATTGATTAACAATTAGAATAATTCATTTAATTGGCTTAATCATAGTTAAAAGGCTAGATTAGCAGGGTCATATATGTGAAGGGTATGCCAGCGTGCACGGACGTACGCTCACTCTCACGATCTGTGACATACGCTGAGTTTTCCATTGAAAACATGCGAGACCCGTCCGTGCAAGGTGGCTTTACGCTAAGATAGCCGCAAGATGTCGGTGGGAAAACGGCCGAGAGACGTCCGTAAACGGTGGCGTACGCTCTGTTGTACGCCAGTTATCGGTGTCTAAGAGGAGATCCGTCCGTGTGCGGTGGCGTACGCACAAGTGTACGCCACTCCCCTTTGTCGGTGTTTGTGACCGCCCGTATGCGGATGTTTTGTGGGCGGACTTACGCTCACCGTCCGCGTACGGGAAACGTACGGTGATACGGACCGTACGTACGCTTGGCCGACCGGACCAGAAAAAGACCCATAATGCCCACAGTAACAGTACCTTGTGACGGCCTGACTCGTCAAAAAAGGAACCTCTGGGACACTCTTTTCTGTTGGAATTACTGTGCAGGGCTGTGGTGAAGGTGTAACTTGTTCCCCCTACCATCAGAGGTGGTGGAACTCAGTTCTACCCCGTTCTCTCCCACTTTAGCCCCTGAGGGATAGTATGGTAAGCTTACTGTTAGAGCAGTGACAAGAAACATGATACACTACAGGGACTACATGGGTGCCCATCTAAAGTTAATAAGGGTATGCACTTTACCCGGTACTTATGTATTATCTGGACTCCCATGTTAAATGCACCCCATTTTTTCATACCCCTACTATCCAACTATGCATGGAGTTGATTTAATATAGTGTGGCGAGCGCAGCGAGCCACGGTGCCCGAAGCGTGGTGAGCGCAGCGAGCCCCGCGAGGTGACGCGGTCTCATAAGAAAAACGGGAGTCCAGATATTACATAAGTACCCTTTACCCTTATTCTTAGCAATAAGCTACAAAAATTTTACCCCCCAAAATAGACTCTCATTAATGATAAAATATCATCAGAAATTTAATGTAAGAAAAACAAGCTGCTTTGGCTGGCCAGGGTTCCATTGTGCGAATGTGCAAGATTGTACTTGGGAAGAGGGGCTGCAGTCCCTAGTAAAAATCTGTCACTTGTTAAAATGTGTAACAAGTCTTGAAGGTTATGTTTCTCATCCCTGCTCCTGAGCTTGTTCATCCCTAGATTTTGAAAAAAAAAATGCTTTTATTCTTTCCTGGTAACCGCAAGAAAAATAAATCCCATTATTCCCTATGTACTTTTTCTCTTCTTAAAAGATTTATATAAAAAAACTGTACTGATTACTCATATTAAAATTAAAAAGCTTCATGGCATTTCAGACATTTATTACAGCAAATATTGGTCTTAAGGCCCATACACACTGGGTGACTTTGAGCTGAAAGCTGCTTAAAACAGCCTGTTTGAGCGGCTTTCAGCTAAAATCCGCCCAGTGTGTATGCCCCAGCAATGAGAGGTGAGTGCTGCTGCATGCTCCTGCATCATCGCCGGGAAAGCCGCTCATCTGCTGGTAATACCAGCAGATAAGCGGCGTTGAGGACAACTTTGCATAGATCTACACTATCTACACAACGCATTTCGCTGCTTTCCCACAATGCAGCTTTTTCAAGGATGTTTACATGGTCAGACAGGCTAGTTTATATACCCTAATAATTAGTACAATAGATTGCACCTGGGTGCTTAGATCTTCCAATCTAGTTAAAAACACATAATTTTAGACTTAGTTTGAAGAGGAGGCACTGTAATAAATAAACATAATGTTACCTTAATAGAATTGTGAAGTTGGTAGCCGTTTTTAAGAAAGAACAGTGTCTTTGCATAATACTGTTCGGTCACCTGACCGGACCCTGGTCACATGACCGGGGTGGGACCAATTGTAGCCTTAATTGAGATGGGTGCATCTAATAATGGTGTCCCGGTACTTATGTAATATCTGGACTCCCGTTTTTCTTATGAGACCGCGTCCCCTCGCGGGGCTCGCTGCGCTCACCACGCTTCGGGCACGGTGGCTCGCTGCGCTCGCCACACTATATAAAATCATCTCCATGCGTAGTTGGATAGTAGGGGTATGAAAAAATGGGGTGCATTTAACATGGGAGTCCAGATAATACATAAGTACCGGTGTCCCTCTTCCGCTCGGCGTGAACAGTAGTAATGCCACCACACGCATCACGCGTCCTCTGTGCGCCGAATCGGAGCGTGGGCGCGCTTGATGACGCGGATGCACGCTATGCCGGTGTTCTGAAGCTCCCATGTACTCAATGGGAGCGCGATCACGTGTTCCGTGTCACTCTCTATGATTGAGTCTGGTCATTCATACTAGTGATCATGTGACCAGTTGCTGGGGAACGAGCGACGTGATGATGGCTGCGTACTTTCAAAAAAGAAGAAAAAAGTCATTCAGCCGCCACTGATGGTATATGTAATAATATAAACAGAGAGTTTATAGTAATATGAAGGGTACCTTTTAAAAACTTCTATACATATATCGATGGGCAGAGTGAGTAACATTAGGATAATAGGGATATCAGTAAGGCCACAGATTTTGATTGGGCTTATGACCCTGTCATTCCGATATACGTAGTAACATAGAGCTAACATGATTTAGACAGATTTGTAGGGCAAATAACAAGTTGAGAAAGTCGCTCAAACTAGAATTTGCTACATATATGCATAATAATCGACCACATTAGAATAATAGACATGTTTATATAGCTCCAAACTACATTTATATTTATAGCCACATTGTAATATGCATTAATATTGATAAGGCTACCAGAATGCAATTTCAACACGATCTGAACATGTCTACAGGACAAGTAGAAATTCAACAAAGGGTTTTTTTTTTTTTTTGGGGGGGGGGGAGATATATATACATATAATAATAATTATATTCTGAAGAACATCGTAGTGGTAGATCTAAGTAACTATATTGAGTTCGACTGCTTCATTGAGTCCTGAAGGGTATATGGATCCCAGTTGGTGCATCCGGAATATTTCTTGTCTGCATAGCTTCCTATATCGATCACCTCCTCTCAATGTTACTGCTATATGTTCAATCCCAATGATTTTGAGGTTTTCTGGGTTCCCTTTGTGGAATACAGAAAAATGGCGAGATACGCTGTCAGTAGACAACTGTTTCAATACATTCCAGCGGTGTTCTAAAAACCTCACCCGCAGTTTGCGGTTTGTGCGGCCAACATAGTATAGCCCACAGCTGCACATTAAGATATATATAACGTATGATGAGTTGCAGTTAATAAATCCATTTATCTTATATTCCTTATCTTTAATCCTTATTGTTTCAGTTTGGGTGTGGAAAGTGTGGGTGCAAGTGATACATTTAGTTCCACCGCATTTAAAGAAGCCCTTCGGATTCGGAGGAAGCCAGGAGAGTTCAGGATCACGGGATACAGATTTAGAGATGGGTTTTAGAAAGCTGGGTGCCAACAAATTTTTCAAAGAAAAACAAACATAGGTTCTTCAGGTAAAGAACTTAAAAGGAGGGGGTCCTGTTTCAGGATGTTGTAATTCTTTTTTATTATGGATTTTATATCCGAACAATGATTGTGATAAGTTTAAGGAGATCCATGCTAGAGCACCGGTGAATTATTTAGCATCTTAGTATGTTTTATTCCTCTGTACTGAAGCATGAATATCCTTAACCTGGACGTAATGGTGGAGTTTGGGAAACCCTCTGCTAATCTAGTTCCTTATTGACATGGTTTCTGTTCCTTTCTTTCTGATGCTTGCATTATGATATTTAAGAACGTGCACAAATCTGAAACACAAAATGATGCTGCTTTGCATACATATATTGTAATGGAGTTGTGGTTAGCAGATGCCAGTAGTCGCGATTCATGCTGAATTTTATTGGGACAGTTCTTGCAGGCCCGCCGTAATGGGGGACTGCCACTACAGCAGTCCAGGATCCGGAGACCATGACAGAGGGATGGCTGCTTCCACCGTCCACCAGCCACAACAACTACTCCAGGCTGCTGCTACGTGAAGGCAATAGGGGGCCCGGTGTTCCACCAGCCCGCTACTCCTCCCACTGACTGTTGCTAGCTGTCACTGTTACAGTACTATAGTGCCTGCAGAGCAGCCTGGATCAGGCAAAAAATAAAGTTACAGGATGAGGCAGAAGGGGACTGGAAAGTGAGACTGTGGGCTAAATTTACAAAGTTCTGTGAAAAATGGAATCAGATTCTACATATTATTTATTTAGCACCTTCTAGAAGATAATAAATAGGATCTGATTGGTTGCTATGGGCAACATACCCTCTTCAATAAAATTCCCTTCTTAGTAAATGTATCTCTGTGCATGGGTGTAATAGGTGTGTGCGTGCATTTTTCGTATAAATATAATGTAGCAGCGGATTGGTGGGTGAAGGTGTTGGCAGTCCTGGGCCCCATCATTTCTGATGGTCTGGGTCCTGGTACCTACCCCCTCACCCATGATCAATTTAAGAAATAAATGTTGCTTCAATAACCATCTTATTAGAAGAAAATTAAAAACCATGAAATTAATATACAGATATTCCCAACGTCTGTCCTCCAGGCCCACCACAAGGTACAGGCCAGGTTCTAGGCATATCCAGACTTGAGCACAGTTGGCTTAATTAGAACCTCAGTTATTTTGATTCAACCATCTGTGCTAAAGCTAATCTGTACCTAAAGCAGTGATTTTCAACCTTTTTACCTTGCGGCACACTAAATAAGACTTAAAAATTGCCAAGGCACACCATATGATACCCACAGGGCAAAACACATTGGCCACCACAGGAAAAAAACAAACATATTGGCCCCCACATTAAAAACAATCACACTGGTCCCCACAGGTAACACAAATAAAATACATTGGCCCTTTACATGAAAAGAAGAGACCAGTAAATAACATTTGAACTGGTGGTGGCTGTAAATGGGTTTGGGCATCTCTAGATGTGGGGGCACACTTGAGAACAGCTCAAGGCACACTAGTGTGCCACGGCACAGTGGTTGAAAAACACTGACCTAAAGGGTACACATTAGCTGATACATGTTACCAAGGGGGACCTGGCTGGATGCCAGAATCAGCAAGTGCATACAAGTTGCCAATGCCGACCGTAGCGAGCAACGGCAGGGAGAGGTAGTGGGTATTATGCTGCAAAGTCTCGCTAGCGATAGCCTCCATCATCCTGCATTTACAGACGATGGAGAACATTGCTAATAACATGCGTACATCCTAGAAGATATGCATGGCTATTGATATCATGCATATTGTTAAAAGGGGATTGATCATCTACGGCATACCTTCCAACATTTCCATCACAAAAATTGGTACAGGGGTGTGTGGCCATAGACAGAGGGGCATGGTCATGGGTAAACGGGGCGTGGTCTCAACTTTTCCACTACATATCATACCAATTTCTTTAAGTGTCCCATTTTAAAATAAATGCTGCCCTGGCTGTCCCTACCTGGAGCAGTCAGTCCCACCAGCTGTGCAGGATCTTGCTGGAAGATTGGCCGCTGTTAGTCCCCGCTGCCTGCCGGGTTCCCCATGCTGTTGCACATTGGGCCGCCCGCTGGTGACGTCACGCCGCCCACTCTTTGAACCCGGCGGCGGCTTGTGTTGTAGCAGCTGAGTGCGGTGTGGGGAGAGAAATCCAATTGGCCACACAGTACACTGTGACTTGTCTCCCCCAACCACAGTCTCCACCTGAGCAGGGGGTGGCGGGGCTGCTATGTACCTTTGCTGTGCAATCTGGGAGATGTAGTCCTGAATGGCCGCTCCCCCATGCTCCCTGGGGAGCAGTCGGCGGTGTTATAAACTACATCTCCCAGAGTCCCTCAGTCAGCCAGAGCTGATGTTTTAAAAAAACGGTACAGTTTATTTTAGCCGGTACAGACCGTTAAAAAACTGTACTGTACCGGCTAAAACGGTACAGTTGGAGGGTAGGCTACTGCAGGCGTAGGCAACCTGGGGCTCTCCAGTTGTTGTGAAACTACAAGTCCTAGTATGCCTTGCCACAGTTTTGCTATTTGGAAGTGCTAAATCTGTGGCACTGCATGCTGGGACGTCACTTTCACAAAAGCTGGAGAGCCAAGGTTGACTACGCCTGGTCTAGTGTACCTTTAAGGACCAAGGTTGGGAATTCCTGATGTAGAGTGTGCACCTTACCTACTTGGTAAAAGGAAAGTCTTCTATTACAGAATGTGCCCTACTTCTAATATGGTTCTTGCAGCAAATATGGGGAACATATTTATACAAGTTTTATTATAGAAGACTAACTTTTATAGAGCTTTCCCTATCATGCTATTTTTGCAGATGGCAACAACAAGCAGTGACAAAGGGTGTGGATCAGTTGGTCACCAGCAAGTTGTTAGACAGTCATTAGATCGACATGCATTTAGGTCGACATGTGTCTAGGTCAGTAATTTTCAACCTTTTTCAGGTCGCGGCACACCGGACAAGACTTTAAAATTGTCAAGGCACACCAACAGTTTTTTTTATCAAATATAAGAGATATAAGACCATACTTGCCTACCTGACCCTCTCCATGCGGGAGAAAATGCTCTGCACCTGGACTTCCCTGGTAATGTATGATTGGCATCACCTGTGGTGAAACGCCTTTCTTATCAATTACCTACCTCACCACAGGTGATGGCAATCATACATTACCAAGGAAGTCCAGAAACAGAGCATTTTCTCCCACATGGAGAGGGTCAGGTACAGGGGCGGATTGGGAAGTAAGACCAGCCCGGGAAATAACTTAAAGCAGCCCTAAAGCAGCGTGGCGGGACGTTCTGCGCGCCGGAGGCGCGCCCAATTTTTGGGGGCGTGGCCTGGTGACATTGGGGCGTGGCCTATTTTGCCAAGGCCACGCCACATTTTCACAGCTTTGGGGGCCAGTGGCGTATCTAGTTATTCTGCGCCCCCCTGCCGAAAATGCAGAGGGGAGCCCCAACCCCCGCCGGCTTCTAAAGAAGAAGTAATAAGGGGAGCGTGTACTCACAGTGCTGCAGGCTCCTCACACTCCCTGGCAGAAGTCAGAGCCCGATCCCCGCGCTGTACACACTCTCTGTAGACAGGCAGCATAGGGCAAGCCCTCAGCAGGCATCGCACAGCCCTCCGGCTACTGCTGCAGCGCTGCTAATCGAAAAAGGGACACTTGGAAAATGGCTGCCCCCATACAGCAGTATGGGGCAGCCATTTTCCGAGTGTCACTTTTTTGTATTAGCAGCGCTGCAGCAGTAGCCGGAGGGCTGTGCGATGCCTGCTGAGGCTGGGAGAGCCGGGACCCGGCACAGATAGAAGCGCCGGCGTCAGAAGACGGTGAGTAACAATAGTCCCGCAGCCCCCCGGTGCCCACACCGCTTCAGCGCCTCCCCGCCACCGCGGGGGCTGCGGGCGTATAGTTACGCCACTGTTGGGGGCCCAATGTTAAAAGGGCCCCTTTATATATTGTGTGGTTTACTGTATTTTTTTAAAGAGCAAACTGTATACCAGGAAACTTAAGACATTGGGGCAGATGTACTAACCCCCCCTTTGCGCTTCTGAAATAACGGGTCCCGCTTCTCCTGCATAACGAGGAGAAGCAGGCACCCGTTATTTGCTAATGTATTAACCACCCCCTAGCCGATAAGGAGAGCCGTTATGCCCAGCGTTAACGGCTCTCCTTATCGGCTCCCCTGGCGTCCTGCGCATGCTCAGTGCGCTTCTCCCCCGGGTCCGGCTCTAATGGGCATGCGCGAGATCTCGCAAAAAACGCGAGATCTCCTGCGCAGCCCGAGCCAGAAGAAGGGCTAGCGTTGTCCCCATAGTGGGGGATAGGACAACGCTAGCCCTGAGCTGGCGAAGTGGCCGTGGTGAATTAATGCCTTGAAGGCTGTTAATACATCGCCCCGGCCGTTAATCCCTGGGGGGGATTGCAGGGGACAGCCCCGCTGAGCGTAACTCAGCGGGCTGTCACTAGCGCACGTTAGGTGCGCTAGTAATACATTGGAGTAATCGTAATCCCCCCCAGTTAACCAGCGTTAAGTGCATTTTTGCACTTAACGCTGGTTGATACATCTGCCCCATTATGACTAAAGTGTATTGTGCCGTTTGAGGAACGACACAAATATATTCAAAATTACATTTAAAAAAAAACGACCCCTGTGTTAGGTCTCACTGTTCCTGTAAGAGCTTATTACTGTAGTCTAAGTGATGCTCCTCAGTTTCTGTTTCAAAAAGATGTGCCGATCTTACAATGCAAAAGATCTTGAAGTGACTCCATACACTGAGAGATCTGTACGATTCAACTGTATATTGATGAGACAGAAGGAAACCCGCTGTTCATATTCACTACTTTTCTGAGCATCTACCAGATTATAGAACATCTTCATAATGCCATTATCCTACCTGCAAACACTGCTGCGCTGCTACTGCCTGCCGGGGATCAGGGAGGAGGATGGACGGAGTCATCGCTCATGAACTCCGCAAAGGTGACAGCCAGGTCCACATGATGAGTTGCGCGCCTCCTCTCCTCCTGCCGCTGCCCATCGGATCCATCCCGGCAGCAGCAGCGCGAAACAGTCCTGCGCGCTGCTGCTGGGATGGATAACGTAGCCATCCTTCCTCTGGACCGTGGGAGGCCGGGAGCAGCTGTGTGCGCCCGCATGCGCACCAGCCCTCCCGCGGCCATTTTAACTTGGGGAAACTCGGGCTGGCCGCGGCCATCTTTAATTAGGGCACAGTGCCGCGGCCCAGCACTGAGCACAGAGAGAGATGCCGCGGCCCAGGTTGACAGGGTTAGCGGCCACTTCGGCTATAAAATGTGCCGGCCCACCGGGAAACGGCCCGGTTTCCCAGTGGGCCAATCCGCCCCTGGTCAGGTCAGCAAGTATGTATAAGACACACATGTCCCCATTGTAATTGCACATACCTGCCCCCCCCCCTTAGTCATTCCACATACAGTACCTGCCCCTCCATTGATATTCCAAGCACCAGCTTCCCCTTACAAATGACACACACAAATGCCCCTCATTTGTTTTTACAAGCACTCACCTGCATACCTCCCAACATGACCCATGCCAGGAGGGACAAATTACTCTGCTGCTGGACTTTCCTCTTAATGTATGATTGCCATCACCTGTTTTTGAACAGGTTAACTCACAGGTCTTCAACCTGTGGCCCTCCAGATGTTGTGGAACTACATGTCCCAGCATGCCCTGAGGGTTTTTTGCAAGCTCTTATAGGAAAAAATGTGGCAATGCATGTTGGAACATGTAGTTTCACAACATCTGGAGGGCCACAGGTTGAAGACCCATGGGTTAACTAATAAGAAAGTTGGGTACTTGTTTCCTAGCACGGCCACAAATCTTGGCCATCGGGGGTAATTTGAGTGGCCTGCGACGCGACCGACGCGATGCCCCCGATTTTTCCATTGAAATGCATTGAAAACAGTGAAAAATCGGGTCGGTCGCGTCGTGTGCACCTAAAAATGCTTAAATGGTCCAGACGCGATGCCCCCGATTTCCCCATAGGGAACAATGTTAAATGCTTCAATTTACCCGCGATGACCACGATTTCCCATAGGAAACAATGTTAAATGGATCAATTTACCCAAATCAGCATAGGAACAATAGTAAATGGGCCAAAAACACCCCTGAACATTGAAATGTCCCCCCAAAAGTAGTTGACGCCACCCCGCCATCAACGTGAACCCGAAGCGTGGCGATCGTAGCGAGCCCGCGAGGGGCGGCGGTACGCGTCCTCCGACCTTTTCATGCCCTACTATCCACTAGGGCGTGGAGTGAGAATAGAATAGTGTGGCGAGCGCACGCGGATACCTTCACAGGTAAACGCGTCCCTTCGCGGGCTTCCCAGGTGTCCGCGTCGCCATGGACAGCTGGGAAGCCCGCGAGGAGACGCGTATAACTGTGAAGGTATCCGCGTCCGCTCGCCACGCTTATGGCTCGGTGGCTCGCTGCGCTCACCACACTATTCTATTCTCACTCCACGCCCTAGTGGATAGTAGGGCATGAAAAGGTCGGAGGACGCGTACCGACGCCCCTCGCGGGCTCGCTGCGCTCGCCACGCTTCGGGTTCACGTTGATGGCGGGGTGGCGTCAACTACTTTTGGGGGGACATTTCAATGTTCAGGGGTGTTTTTGGCCCATTTACTATTGTTCCTATGATAATTTGGCTAAATTGAGCCATTTCACATTGTTTCCTATGGGAAATCGTGGTCATCGCGGGTAAATTGAGGCATTTAACATTGTTCTCTATGGGGAAATCGCGGGCATCGCGTCTGGCCCATCGCACCCGATTTTTTAGTGGCCGCGATGCCCGCGATGGCCCCGATTTTACCCCCGATGACCGCGATTATGATCGTTGTGGCCGTGCTAGGAAACAAGTACCGAAAGTTGTTTCTCCACAGATGATGGCAATCAAAATTAAGAGGAAAGTGCAGGAGTAGAGCAATGTGTCCCTCCTGGAGAGGGTCACGTTGGGAGGTATGAACCTGCCCCCTCAGGTGTTCCAAAAATATTGCGCACTTGTAAGATGGCTCTGAAAGGAATCCCCAGTCCCCACTGGAGGCCTTCTGTGCATGCGCTGGGACGCGCCTGGTGACTGCAATGCATATGATGATCTAATGTTCCCTGCTACGCACAGGCACATCCCGGCGTCACCTCCATAGGACAGCACTGCATGCGCACTTGGTTCCGCGCACACGCACACACACAGCGCCGAGTATGAGGACGAGCCGAGCCGCCCACCCCCACATGTCAAAGTGAACTCTGCTGGTGAGTCGCCGTGAACTGCGGCCTGGCGCCACACCTACCAGCTGGCCGTGGCACGGCACACTGGTTGAAAATGTCTGGTCTAGGTAGACATGCAAGAAGGTAGACATGAGTCTAGGTTGACATGGGTTAGGTCACAGGGTCATTAGATCAACAGTGAAAAGGTCGACATGGGGTTTTTCACTGTTCTTTTACCCGAATGTTGACACAGTCGACATGGACACAGGTTAAAGTGCACCACGTCCCCTCGCCATGCATTGGGCTCGGTGCTTTGCTATGCTCGGCACACTATTTTATTCTCCCACCACACCCTGGTGAATGGTAGGGCATGAAATATCGCCTGTCAGCACATGCCGGCTCAAAAAACTGTGTGAAAAACCCCATGTCGACATTTTATCTGTTGACCAAACCCATGTCGACCTAATGACCTTGTCGACCTAACCCATGTCGACCTAGACTCATGTCAACCTTCCTGCATGTCTACCTAGAGACGTTTCGACCAAAACGCATGTCGACCTAATAACTGTCTAACAACTTGCTGGTGACCCAATGACCGTATCCCGTGACAAAAGCAGAATTTTTAGAGGGGGGTTTCCAAATGTAATCCAAGATCTCCCACTCTGCAGGGCATTGGAGTAAGTACGGGAGTCTGCGGAAGTAGTAACAGCCCTGAAAATTGGTCTTTTTATACACTGGATACTGTATATTATACAGCATACCTCTCAACTGTCCCTCTAAACACGGGAACGTTCCGATTTTTGGGGATGTTCCCGCGTCCCTCCAACGGCCGGCAGTGTCCCGCTGCGGGGGGGGGGGGGTAGTTGGGAGCCCCCCCCCCAATCTGACAGAATAGACGCTGTGCGCATGCGCACAGCGTCTATTCGCGCCCGAAAATGGGGCACGGCCTAATTTGCATAAGCTGCACCCTCATTTACATACGCCACCTTGCCTCACGAGTGTCCCTATTCTTAAGGCCCCCTTACACTTGTTCAACTTATTGTTCAACAAATTGAACCGGATTGACTTGAGATTTATCCTATGTGCAGGAGGTTCAATCTCATCCAATCTCTTGGTTATACCCAATGGCAAGGGATTGTGGATTGTGTCCTACACATTTGTCAGACAGGCACATCAGATTTTGTCAGATAAATTGACTCAAATTGGATGAAATCTTACAAAATCTCACAAGTGTTAAGGTACCCATAGACGGTGCGTTCCCGGACCGTCCGTTTTGTACTATTCGATGCGCGCTCCCGCGCATCACATAGTACGGTACAAAAAGTATGTGCTGCACATACTTTTTGTACTAGCTAAACATCGTATCGGATCGCATTGCATGCACTAGGCATGCACTAGGCATGCGATCCGATACGATGCATGCTAATTAAGACCCAAACGGATCCGTTTAACGGACCGTGTATGGGCCCCTTAAGGGGCCCTTAACATTCAGAAAGTTGGGAGGTATGATACAGTAATTATATTAAATATTACTGATGGTTTATTGTATAGGCCGTCAAACATTTAAATAAGATAAGTGGTCAGGAAATGTTTAAACATATCATAATAAATAAATACACAAACATAAGGAGCTGGCAGTGTTTGACAGATCAAATGGGTGAGCACATGTACATGCATCAGGCAGGACCAGGCAGTGTGAATGGAGAACACGCTGCCCAGTCCGATGAGAGATTTCTGCAAATCAATTGATCTGCAGATATATCTTCTAGTGTGTACCCGCTAATAAAGTAGTTCAAATGATTCATATTTTGAAGTATGTTTTAGTAAAAATGACTTCCTGTTATCAACAATGTTATCAACAATGAGTTCATGAATTTGACAATTATTTTTAAAGAATTCTAAGACTGTATACCTGAAACTTCTTTTCCCATAGATACTGTAATGTGATGTTTTCAACACAATCCGTTGTACAAAGTTTACTTCCAAATACTTCGTGCAGCATATTCACATGATATAAGTGATGTTCATATTCCATTGCGTAAAAGTGGTTAAAGTCCAACAAAACAACTTCTTTGCTGTGATTTGATAGAAAAATATTTATCTCCGTCAGTCCATCCCATACTTTTATTCCGTATAAACCATGTATGAAATAAATCTCCCTTCCGACCTCCTCTGGCTTTGAAGATACACGAAGGTCGAAATAGCGAATACCAGACTCCAACTGTTCCTTAAACGTTAGATTCTGCGTCACAGACCATTTCTTCATCAGCTTTTTCACCAATGAGATCTTAGCTAAACGTTTGATTGATGTTCCCTGGTCTGGTGCAACTGGAGATTTTTCATCAACCCAAAAACTAAATGAATCGTGTGATCCTAAAGGAAGAGAAGCAATCTTAAAATGCATATTGATATAAATCACATATAGCAATACAAAGACATGGAATCCTGATGAAATGATTCAGTGGAGCACAAGCAAACTATATATAGATTTTTTATATATATAATCTCTCTCTCTCTCTCTATATATATATATATATATATATATATATATATATGTCTAGTGTCTGTGAGTCTCTGAAACACTGCCAACTGCTGGCAGAGAGTGATACTACATCTCTTTCTTACACATGCACAAATACAGAAGGGAACAGACTAGCTTTCTAAGCATTTGCTTTCAAGCTGGCTTACTAATGTACAAGTATGTATGTGTATATATATATATATATATGTGTTCTGTAAAGTGCTGCGGAATATGTGTGCGCTATATAAAAATCTGTTAATAAATAAATATAATATATATAAAACAAGAAGGGCGTTGGTTGTTCTCCAAGAGACCATCAATCTCAAAAACATGTATACACCAAAAGGTTTTTGACAAAAACCAGCTCTAAAAATGAACTGATTATAGATATAACAGTTCCCTGCATAGGAATCCTATTATCCCCAGATTTTTGCTTATTTTTTCCATACATACTTTTATAAATGCGTGCATCTGACAGGAAACCGATGGAGGAAAGTGGAGTTCTCGTCTAACTCCTAAAGACAGACACTTACTTTAGTGTTCTGCCCCGCGTTCACGTTGCGTTTTCTTTATCAGTTTCACTGTCACATGCACAGACTTCACACAGGCACATATACTAGAAAACGTAGGTGCTTGAACCCCGGTACTTTACGTACTACCTAAAATACACAAATCCATCCACCCCCCACCCCCCTCCCGGCAGGCCAATAGTGGCTAGTATAGGTTCTGTCACTGCAAACTTATCCAGCTTTCTTGACAATAAAATTCAACCTATGGTTAAAAACACAAAATCATATGCAAAGGATACCATATCAGTTATGAATAAAATGAAATAAACAATGTTAAGTGGGAATCCCTTTATCGATTGGTAATGGCCGATGTTAAAGCATTATACACCATAATCCAACATAAAGATGGATTAGATGCCTTGGAATACCATTTAAAATCGACTAATGTATCAGAAAAAGAAAAAAAACTTTGTACTTGAGGGCACCAGCCTAATATTGAATAATATTTTTTCTGGTATGCTGGAGAGTTCTATATACAGGTAGCGGGAACCGCGATGGGGGCCAAGCTGGCACCAGGGTATGCTAATTTATTTTTAGCCCATTGGGAAGATCGACATGTATGGGCAGGGCATGCCTGGGTTGCCAGCTTGGTTCTCTGGACCCTCTACATAGATGATATTCTATTTATATGGAGTGGTGACGACAAGTCATTGGCTGAATTTTGTACTTATCTTAATGATAACCAGCTTAATATATAACTTACATTTAGCATAAGCCTTTTGGAAGTTAACTTTTTGGACCTCACAATATACATAAATGATGGATAGATTAAAACTAAAATTTTTATAAAACCAACCGACTGCCACTCCTACATTGGGTTTGACAGCAACCATCATTACAATTGGAGTCACAGCATCCCCAACAGTCAATTTCAAAGACTGAGGAGGAATTGCAGCGATGTAGAGGTATTTAAGTCTCAAGAAAACCACATGGTGAATAATTTTAAAGAAAAAGGTTATGATCAAAGGGCCATTAACGAAGCCATGGAAACATGTAACAATCTGGATAGAGTGGAGTTATTAAAAAGTAAGAAACCTGTTACTAACAAAGAAAGTGACAAAGTGCTATTCATCAGTAAATATTCCTCTCAACATCACATAGTAGAAAAAATCATCAGAAAGCATTGGGGTATCCTCATTAAGGACCCTGTTTTAAAGACTGTGATAAAAGACAAACCACGATTTGTTTATAGGAAAGCCGATAATTTAAATAATGTATTAGTAAGAAGTGCTATTACCATCGATAAGAGACCATCGCAAATCACATTGAAGGGTTTCTATCGATGTGGACAATGTAACATGTGTAAAGTGTGTAAATTTAAAAATAAAGTTACCATCTAAACATCCAGTGTCACCAATCGCTCCTATGACATTAGGGATTTTATAACATGTGGCTCAATCGCTGATCCAATGCAATTAAGCAGAGAAGCATACAGGTCTGAATAACACCCACTGTATATCACCAGTTAATGTTGACTGCCCTGCATCACCACCAGCGGTTCGGCTATGAAAATTCTGTTTTTTACTTGCAGCCCCAGTTGTGGGAGAAAATTAAGGAGGAGCTGTTGCCGTGTCACATTCTGCTTGGGCTGACAATTTTCTCACCAGCAGGTCTTTGCGCCTTTGCAAACTTGTGTCCGCTGGAAACAAGAGAGATACAACGTAGGCTTTAAACCTAGGATCGAGCATGGTGGCCAAAAAGTAGTATTCTGATTTCAACAAATTGACCACCCTTGAATCCTGGCAAAGAGAATGAAGGGCTCTACCCACAAGTCCCACATACTTAGCGGAATCACTCCATTTTAGCTCCTCCTTCACTTTCTCCAGCTGCTTCTGCAAAAGCCTGATGAGTGGAATGACCTGCCACAAGCTGGCAGTGTCTGAACTGACTTCACGTGTGGCAAGTTCGAAGTGTTGGCGAACTCTGCACAACACAGAAATCTTTCTCCACTTGCTTCATTCAAGTGCATTCCACCTCCTTTGCCTATGTCATAGGTGGATGTATAGACTTGAATGGCTTTTTGTTGCTCCTCCATCCTCTGAAGCATATAGAGCATGGGTCTTCAAACTGTGGCCCTCCAGATGTTGTGAAACTACAAATCCCAGCATGCCTTGCCACAGTTTTAACACTCCCTTATAGCAAAACTGTGGCAAGGCATCCTGGGATTTGTAGTTTCACAACATCTGGAGGGCCGCAGTTTGAAGACCCATGATATAGAGCAGCGTTTCTCAAACTGTGGGTCGCGACCCCAAAGTGGGTCGCACCCATGTCAGCGTGGGGTCGCGACTCACCCATAGTTAAAGCTGGCTGGTTACTCCGGCGGCGCGTGCGCAGTCAGCTCTACACATAGTTCTGCCTTTCGGCAGGATGATTGACTGCGCACAGACGTCCCGGCGTCATGACGTCACGACGTCCGGGAGTCATTAAGGCTCTGCTAATAGTGCTCACAGACGCACGCTGCCGAGACGTACAGGCAGCTGTGAGCCTGTACGTGTATGCAACCAACCAGCCCTCCCCTGCTCCTTCCCAGGCACACGCTGCCGAGACGGACAGGCAGCTGTGCGCCTGCACCCACCAGCCCACCCCCACTGTTCTCACAGGCGCACGCTACCGAGACGTAGGGGCAGCTGTGCGCCTGTACATGTGTGCCACCAGCCCTCCCCTGCTCCTTCCCAGGCGCACGCTGCCGAGACGGACAGGCAGCTGTGCGCCTGTACCCACCAGCCCACCTCCACTCTTCTCACAGGCGCACGCTGCCGAGTTGCACCGGCAGCTCTGCACCTGCAAAAATTACAATGACCACCTGCCGGCTCCACCTCCTCCGCTCCGCAGTGTGATTGACACTCATGACGTCATGACGTCATGGCTTCTGGGAGATTTTTCTGTCAGTCTCTGAGGAGGACTTGGAAGTGAAAGTTGTCCCTGTAATTTTGAGCTGCAGCACTGACCTGCCCCAGTGTCACAGATAGTGACAGGTTTAAGGAACAGTTTAATAAAAAGGAGAACAAAGATATTTTTTTTCTAGTAAGTACAGCACAAATAAATAGAATGCTATGGTGAGAAAGTTAAGCAGGGTAATGTGCATACATATTATCACCCCTCCCTCCCTGCCCATCATCTTCCCATATTCCTTTGTATCATATTAGATATTTTTCTGGTATTAAAAATATATTTAACCCCTCGGGTGGTATGCCCGGAAATTTTCCGGGCTCAGCTGCTTTGCTGCAGCGGGCTGTCCCGGAAAATTTCCGGGCATACCACTAATATAGAATAGGTGTGCGCCAAGTGTGCACCACTGGCGCAGCACCTCTAGAGCCCCCCCCCCCTCCCGCCCAACCCTTCCAGTCCCCCCGTCACCTTTGCTCTGGCGATCGGTACGCCTGAGCTCCCCTGACCTGCCCAACCAGCCAGCAGTCACTCATTTTACAGTGACGTCGGTGGCAGGCTTGGGTATGGTCGGCGCGGCTGGGGGGGACTCTGGAGCGCTCAGGCACAGAGTCCTCCCGAGCCGCCGCGAACATCCCCCAGCCTACCGCCGACGTCACTTCTGAATGTGACAGGGGGCAGCGGAGACAGCGGCAGCAGGGAAGCTCCGGCGTACTAATGCCGGAGCGGAGGTGAGGGGGGGCTTCCAGCTTTCTGTGGTGGGTTTTGCTGGGGCAGGACAAACCTGCCCTGGTAGGTTTGTCCTGCCCCAGCAAAACCCACCACTCAAGGGGTTAAATAAGTGAGTTAGAGCATTAAATATTTATAGGGACGATGATGGGCAAGGGGTAGGGATGGTAATCCCGGGGGATTTTTTTCAATCCTGGGATTTGGGATTGAAAAATGCTCAATCCCGGGATTTCCAGGATCCCAGGATTGGCATCCCTAAAAGGAAAACGCTCTGGTCCCCCATATTAACTAACTTGGGCGAGCATGCAATCCTATAGTATGCGGGTGTGTGTGCAGTGTATGCATACCCACCTTTGTGTATGCTAGTCATGACAAACAAATAGCATTTGCCATAACTAGAGGCAGAGATGAATAAATGTATTTTATTTTATCATCTTTCTTATATATTTTTATGTCATACAAATATATAAGAAAGACAATATATAAGGAAGATGACAGGCAAGGGTGGGTCATTTGCATGCATTTTATGCCTCTCCACCCGCTTGCCCTTCATCTTCCTTATGAATTTGATGCCATAAAAATATACAAGGTCATTCAAGAAGTAATGTAATAAACCCTCTTGTGTAAGGCCAGTGCTAAGGTGCCCTCCTACCAATGGGACAGGCAGTGGGTGACACTGGGGAGAAGCAGTGGGTGACAGCCATTAAGTGACAGACAGTGGGTGATGCTGGGGAGAGAAAGTAGGTGACATGCAGTGGGTGACACTGGGTAGAGGGAGTGGGTGACAGGCAAAGAGTGACGGCCGCAGACAGTGGGAAGATAGGCTGGTGCAAACAATGGATGGGCAGAAAGGCTGGCAGAGGAAGGGAAGAGGCTAGTGCAGAAGATTGGAAGAGAGGCTGGCACAAAGGATAGGCAGAAGGCATGTTGAAACGATAGAGAGATAGCTCTATATACACCTATATACACACACACACACACACATATTATGCTACAGCGTAATCTGTGTATCCTGAAGATCTGCTTGTTATTATCTTTAAAATCATCCTTACATTCCACTGAAGTCAATGGCCCTCATTCTAATTCCTTCGGTCCCTGGCGGGCTTGCCCCAGGGACCAATGTTTCTGCCTTGTGCATATTTGCATATGTGCAGGGCTTCTGTGCGGGTGCCTTCGGTGACTTGCATATTCACCGTGACACTCAACAAGAGGGGGGTCGGAATGGAGGCGGGCAGGGGACGTTCGCATGGGGACGCCCAGCGTTTCCTGGGTGTACCCATGACAATGCTGGGTGCACCCAGGAAAACACGGGGCATCCCCATGCGAATGCAGGTGGGCAGCGGCCTGCTGGGGGTGGGCAGCTGACATCACAGGACGTCGTCAGCTGCCCAACCAGTTCTCAGACCTGTAAGCTGCAAGTCTAAGTCAGCCCATACTGACATTTGCGAGTAGGAGAAAAAAATCATTCAATGGTAATTATTGCCCCCATATACTACCCTGCGAATGGATGTTTATGCAAAACATCAATTTGCAAAGCTGTGGAGATGTGCAGTCCGGGCTGGGGGGGGGGATCATTTGCACGCCCGGCTCGCTAAGCAACACATTTTTTGATGCTTAGTGAGACAACTAGGATCACTCCCAATGTTTCTTTGAAACTCAAGAAACATCAGTAGATTCCAAAATTAAATACTGTAGGTCAGTTTTATTATTATTAATTAACAGTTTCTTATATAGCGCACACATATTCCCCAGCGCTTTACAGAGAATATTTGAACACTCACATCAGTCCCTGCCCCAGTGGAGCTTACAATCTATATTCCCTACCACATGTACACGCACACACAGACATTCTAGGGTTAATTTTGTTGGAAGCCAATTAACCTACCAGTATATTTATGGATTGTGGGAGGAAACTGGAGTACCCGGAGGAAACCCACGCAAGCACGGTGAGAATATACAAACTCCGCACAGTTAGAGCCATGGTGGGAATCTAACCCATGACCTCAGCACTGTGAGGCAGTAATGCTAACCATTACACCATCCGTACTGCCCTTTATAACCTTCATTCCCTGCACACGCGCAGTATAAATGGCAAATTCCTGAAGATGCATACACCCTGCGCTACATGTTTAGTAGCAGCAAAATGGGTGCTACAATCAGCCTAGGACGTTTCTAACCCCTGATTAGGCCCTGGCAGAAATGCTGGCACTGAAAGAAGATGGGCAGAGAGGCGGGCACAAACCAATCAGATTACTACATGCAGCTTTGACTTCCCCATGACACAACAAATACACACTGATCCTCCACACATCCACAATAAAACATCAGGAGTAAGATGGCGACACGGATGGAAACATGGTCAAACATTGAAGTGCATAGTGTGCTCAGATTTCTGCATTTAATAGGCAGCAGCTGACATTCCTCGCCAACTTGAGGTGTATGGTGATAACATCATGTCACAAACAGGTTTGGGTCTGAAACACTACATTTTATAATGTAAGCATGAGTAGGGAACATTGGGAGGTATTGGACCATCCACCCTACAGCCCTGACATGTATCACACAGTGATTTAAATCTATTTGGACAATTGAATAAGCACCTGGGTTGAAGGCTATTTGCGCAAATGACAGTGAAGTTCAGCAAGCTGCCATGTTCTGGCTTCAGGCACTTGACACTGATTTGTTCCACGCTAGGATACATATACGAGTTGAATAAATGCAATGAGAGGTTACCTTATTTATTGAACATCCCTCATATGAGGAAGATAAAGTGCGTACTGTACTTTTTATGCCTCATCAACACCCCCCCCCCCCCCCTTCCACTCCTCCTTACTTGCCCATCATCCTGTATATTCTTATGGCATAAAGATAAATAAGAAACATGGTAGGAATAAACATATACAAGGAAGATGATGGTAGGGGCATAAGAAAGAAAGAAAGAAAGTGGAGTAAAGAACATTAAATCTAGTTTTTTCTCTGCCAGTTAGACATCACTGAATGAAATGGACCGTTTTCTTCAAAACAATGTCAGAAAGCAGAGCGATAACGGAGAGTCTGTTGCCAGTTGCAGCAAAAGATGTGCTGCCAGTGATGAATCAAGTAGCAATAAAAAAGCAAGAAACCGGAAATATGATCCAAAATATTTGGAATATGGTTTTACATGGGCTGGCTCAGAGGAAGCACCACGTCCACAGTGTGTGGTGTGTGGTGAAGTTCTTGCTAAAGAGAGCTTAAAACCATCCAAAATGATCAGGCACCTACAGACAAAGCATAGTTCTCTTCAAACCAAACCGCTTGATTATTTTAAACGAAAATTAAGGGAACTACGTGGCCAAAAAACCGTACTTAAAGGTGCAGTTACAGTTAACGAGAAAGCACTTGAGGCCTCATTTGTGGTGTCATACTGGATAGCCAAAACTGGGAAACCACATAACATTGGAGAAAACTTTTTTCTACCATGTGCCAAAGAAATGGTTTCTATTATGCTTGGACAAAGTGCTGCTACTCAACTTGATTTGATCCCCCTGTCTAATGACACTATTGCTAGGCGAATTCACAGTATGGCAAGAGATGTGACAGAGCAAGTCAACAGCAAAGTTAAGCAAAGTGCTTTCTTTGCCCTTCAGATTGATGAAACGACAGATGTGTCAGGGGCTGCTCAGATGCTGACTTACATAAAATTTCAGAATGATTCAAAACTACATGAGGAATTCCTGTTCTGCCAGCCGCTACCACAACGTGCTACTGGGGAACAGCTTTTTTCACTTTTGGATACTTTTATCACTGACTCTGGATTGGAATGGCTGCACTGTGTAGGAATTTGTAGTGATGGTGCTCGGGCAATGACCGGAAGCAACAGTGGGCTAGTGACCAGAGTTCAAGCTGTTGCACCACAAGCAGTCTGGACTCACTGCATAATACATAGACAAGCCCTTGTTGCCAAAAAAATGCCACCTGTTCTAAAACAAGTCCTTGATGATGCTGTACGCACAGTAAACTTCATCAAGAGCAGTGCAACAAGTGCACGTCTTTTCAGAGTTTTGTGTGAGGAGATGGGAGCTGACCACCATCAGTTACTTTACCACACAGAAGTACGCTGGTTGTCACGAGGAAAGGTGGTCAACCGTTTATTTGAGCTCAGGGAGGAGGTACATTTTTTTCTTTCAGACAGAGATTCTGTGCTAGCTGAAAATTTTTTAGATGCCAAGTGGCTTGCTATGCTAGCATACCTAGCAGACATTTTTGACCGGTTAAATGCACTAAATACCTCCCTGCAAGGACCAGAAATGACAGTTTTTTCATCATCTGACAAAATTGAAAGTTGGATAAAAAAGCTGTCCTTGTGGTACACTTGTGTGGAAAGTGGTCATTTTGAGGCATTTCCCTTGTTGGATGATTTTTTACATGACAATGATCATCCAAAACATGATTTGAAACCTATTATTATCAGCCATCTGGAGAGCCTTAAACGTCAATTTCGCCAGTACTTTCCTGAAAAAGATCAAAAACCAGAAGCATGGATTAGGAATCCCTTCAGCGCTGAAGCAAATGCAAATGCCTGTTTGCCACTTTCAGTGAATGAAAAATTGATTGACCTCTCCTGCGATGAGACTCTAAAGCTAAGATACTATGAACAACCTCTTGCAAACTTCTGGATCTCAGTTCAAGAGGAATACCCAGAGCTGTCTTCTGCTGCATTGAAGGTGCTGATGCCGTTTGTATCTACTTATCTTTGTGAAGCTGGATTTTCAGCTTTAACATTACTGAAAAATAAGTACAGATCCCGTCTCGCTGTTGAAGATGACATTCGCCTTTATCTTAGTCACACAAAACCCCGTTTCAAGGATTTGTGTTTAACACAACAAGCTCACCCATCCCACTAATGTTTTTTAATGTTATAAACAAGTTATAGTTATTGAAAAGTGTCATCTTATTAGACTTAGACACACCATGCGAGTTTGCAGTTATTTTGTTAGCTCTGATTTGTTTATCTCGCAGCCTTGATGTTACTTCCTTCTGTTTAAGTGGCTAACCCTTCAACATAAAGAATTAGAAAAAAAAAAAAAAAGAGTGTCATGTTCTCTACATTTGTGCATTTATTTTGTAAGAAAAAAAACCACCAGATCCTAAAAAAAAGTGTGAGTCTTATAAATATATATGGATATTATCCGGCAGTAACTTGCTGGGGTCACGGAATTTTTTTTTTTGTCAGATGGGGTCCCAGAGCAAAAAAGTTTGAGAACCCCTGATATAGAGGGTAGAATTCCACCTTGTTACTACCTTTTGCTTCAGGTTATGGCAGGATAGGTTCAAGAGGCTTTGCTGGCGCTCCAGTGTTTGACACGCAGTCGCTGAATGTCGAAAGTGCCAGAAATGTTTCAGGCCACCAACTGCATCTCATGCATGCCCCTGTCATTTTTCAAAAAAATGACACTACCAAAGTTATTGTGTGAGCAAAACATGGGACATGCTGGAATTTGCCAAGATGTAACGCTCGTACAATATTGGTGGCGTTGTTAGTAATCATGAATTCCTAGGAGAGTCTAAGTGGGGTAAGACATTGTGTAATGATGTATACCCCTTTAGAGATACTCAGGGAGAGTATCACTAAAGGGATGTACACACGGAGCGATCCTTCTAAGCGATTTTGACTACATAGTCAAAATTGCTTAGAAGATTAGTAAAGATTGCTTTTAAGGTTAGACAAATCGCCCTATAATATCGCCTAGTAAAGAAGAGTTGCCAGGCAAGAATATTTTGACTAGATCGCTGGCTGTCTAGTCAAAATAGCTGGTGTTCACTGCTGAGGGAGATATTCACTAGGCGATCTGCAATGAATACCAACCAAGTATGTTAATTCTAGTATAGTCAAAATCGCCCATAGACAAAATCGCTTAGTTAAAATCGCTGGTGCATTTAGTCAAATCGCTTAGTCAAAATCGCTGTTGTATCTAGTCAAAATCGCTCCATGTGTACACCCCTTTAGAGTTTCTCAGCGGTTTGCCTCTTACAGAACCGGGGATAGACAAGCATTGCTTAGCACACATGTTAAGCTGAAATCGCCCTGTGTGCATCGGGCTTAACTCACTTCTACTGAGATCTCTCTGCCAGGCTGTACTTCATCAGCAAAATGCTTTTGCAAGATATAATGGCTTCTCGATGGCCCTTTCCACATTTGTGGAAGCATGGAGGTTCCTGGTATTATGTTTGCATGTGAATATGCATCAACCCAGGTATTTCTGCATGTGTGAATGCTCTTTACCAGGACCTGGGATCCAAGAATTTGACAGCTTTTAAGTAAATGTCTGAAATAGTCTTATGAAACATCAAAGAGTCCTATGAAGAAATCTTTGCTTTCCCCAAGTTTTAATACATTTTGGAGAAGTGGTAATAATAACCCTTTTATTTTTTAGGAAATCTGTAGAAAAAGAGGTTATTGCCACTTTATATATTTTCTCATGAGTCACTGATGAAAACTGAGATATTTACCCTGCTGAGAAAACTTCCTGTTATCAATAATCCTCTGTCTTATCTGCTTGAGACATGCAATGTTCCCAACTAAAATGGTGTTTATACAGTGTTTTATTGTTAAAATATGTTTATTGGGACTTTTTATTGTTTTGGAATTATTCCTTATGTGCCTGTTATATTTAGAGCAACAATATCAAGAAAAAGCAATATGTTTTTGAAAATATTTCTATTTTGTGAATTTGGTAGTTTTAGGGAGGAATGCAATAAACCTGGAGGCTGCTATTAACATGGATCTTTTTTTATGGGGCCTTAGAGGGCTCAAAGCGTAATCCTCAATAAATAGGCTTTTTCAGTTACCGTGACAATGGTAACACACAGGTCTAGGAATTTAGCAAGAAAAAGGGACACTAATTAAATAGCTCCAGGCATCAAAGCCGAGGCTACCATCCTTTTTCACACCCGCTAACTGATTTCGCCATTAGGCTTATATCTAATAAATAGGATTTAACTTTAATGATAACACAAGTTTCCATTTTCATTTACTATACACATAAAGTAGATTTATTAACTCCCTATACCATTGGATCCCAAACTGTGTGCCTAGGCACCCAGGGGTGCCTCGGGACACTTGCAGGGGTTCATTGGGCTGGTGGTCTAGGACTAATGCAGGCAGCGGGCGCCACGCTCCAATGGGGGGTGCTGGCGCTATCCTCAGATTGCCGCTGACCTGGGGGGGCGCCACCCGCTGAACAGATGCTGCTGCCGCTGATGGGGGGGGAGTGCGGGCGCTACCCACCAGCCGCCGAACATATCAACGGGCGGGTGGGTGAGGGCGCAGATGTCCATATCCACGGGCCCGTGTGTGCGGCTGGGGTACGCTCACCTGCTCCCTGCTGGACTGGTACTTTCCTTCCGGGAGCGGCGTTGCTGCTGCTGCTCCTCGCATGGTGGGTGGCTGCAGGCAGCGCAGTTCCGCCCTCCAGTGGCCGGCGCCCTAGGCAAATGCTTAAAGCTGATTAGTGGTGGCGCCAGCCCTGAATGTACCAGGCAAAATCAGTGCTTGTGGCTGCCAATCATAATATATGTGGACAAACAGAAGCAAATCCTGTCCCTCACCAGATAACTGTGACATATAAACACAATGCACTTAATTTTATATATTTTTTCTGAATTTCTCAATAAGAAACTTTTATCCTAGGCTTTTGAAAATTCTGATACTTTAGGGTGCCGTGATTAAAAAAAGAAATGAGAACCACTGCCCTATACTGTTTCTTTTTATGAGCCAGATGTATCAAGCTTCAAAAAGTGATAAAATGGAGAGTGCTAATACACCAGCCAACTTCCATGTTACAGGCTGGGTTTGAAAAATGACTGTAACGGGCAGATTGTCTGGAAGTTTATCACTATGAACTTTATCACTTTTGAAAGCTTGGTGCATCTGCCGCTATGTGTTTTTATTTGTTTATTTGCGCAAAAGAGATTTTTTTCCAAGCTTTTTAGAGCTGTCAGATTGAATATATTTTATTTTCTCTTCATTTTTGGTGTTCGAATTATCTCCGTTCAGATGCCGGTTCTTACACCAATTTGGTTTAACTCCTTCAAATAAATCTTTAGAATTGTACTGATGATACACAACTTTGACTGTATTAAAAAAAAAAAAAGGGTAAATTCAGATTAAAATGATAAACTCAGAGATCTTTAGCACCAGGAATGGACTGGAGGGAGCCTATATGTGCACAGGGTGCATGGTCATGGCTCACCGAGTGTCGCCTGGCAGCACACCCTGTCTGGGGCTTGCTGGGTCATAAGGTGCTTGATTGTCAAATGCCAAAGCTTGGAGTTACCAGGTTGCCATGAGATTGAAGGGTTAATAAGAGCCCCAAAGCTAGATGCAGAGCATTGGAGAACACTGCACTGCAATACAAGGTAAATCCCATGAAACTCCACAGCGTGGTCAGAGTTGCATGTACTTACTGTACTTTCAGTATGTCGACCTAGTGGTGTCGACCTAATGACTGTCGACCAACTTTTGGTTGACCATATGATCCACACCCACATTGCAATTGCAGGTAAATGAAATGAGATGTGTCACTTTTTATGTGATCCGTCCCAGCAATGCGTTGGAATTGCATAAAAAGGGCCATATCGCTAGTGGATGGGGGCCTTAACTATATACTCAGGGCGAAATTTCATGCCGCCGAGTTCAGCGGCATTGGGAGATGTCCGCCGAACTCTGACTTTTTTTAAAGGGGAATGAACTTACAAGGCATAAATATTGCAGTCCGTTCCTGTGTAATATTCTAGTCAGTTCATCAGTTTGCCTTATACTGTATTATGTAATTCATTGGCAGATGTTTGCCTGTCTTATCCAGAACGAGATCACTATTTCTCTGGTGAGTGCGCACCGCTGGGACAGTTAATAATAAAGACAATCTGGGATATTACTATAGCACAGAAAACTGCATTTAAGTGTACAAATTCAACAAAGTTCTGGAAAACCTAGGAAATCTGTGTTACCGATGAAGGGAAATAATAGACGATTAAGGCGACCTGGAGAAAAAGATGATGCCAAGCCATCATAACAATAGGATGACTGTACAATAATTGAAGCTACAAACAGTTGACATGCCAGCAGAAACAACATCTGAAACGGAAGAATTATGTACAGAACAAGAAAATAGGTCACATTAGACAATGGGTTCTAGGGACCAGAAGAATGAGGCAAGCAGGGGAAGAATATCAGGTTGGTTTTGCCTTATAAAAATTGCTGTATAAATCTTGCATTAAAAGTCGCTAAAATCTCCCCACTGACCACAGCTCTCAGACTATTACATTTTGTCAGTGTTCTTACAGGATTAACATTGTACGGAATGCAGGCAGTTTACCAACAGTTGAAATACAGACGGTGAAAATACTGCAATGTTCAAAATGCCGACATGGTCAAGATGCCGATACGGTCAAAATACAGTAATTTGAAATGGCGACAAGTCAATAAAAGTTTTTTGTGTTTTTTTTTGTTTGAAACTGACTTGTTCTTACTGCACAGTGGCCTAAGACGGAGGACGTGGTTGCGTCTGACTATCGGGTTGAACGAGTGCTGGTGTCGGCGAGAGGTCCATTTCCACAGCGTGAGAGGCTGTTGGGCTGAGACGGAGACCGTGAGGACTGTTACACCCTTGTATCGCTGATGTTGTATTCACCTGTCACCTTCACCTATGCTGGCAAGCTGAAACCTCTGTGTATGTGAGCTTTGTTATTAGTAAAGGAACTGTTTTACATTCTGCTCATTGGTGCGCTTCTCCTATTTTTTTCTTCAAAGTACACTGATGGACAGATAGCTGCACACTACGGAGGAATAATCTGTTGATTGACACCTGAAGGGTTTTTCGCATTGGTATCATTTATATATATATATATATATATATATATATATATATAGTCGGATATGGTGCGGCACTCACAGCGTTTCCAAGGATCCACGAGAACACCAATGAATGGACCATTCATTGGTGTTCTCGTGGATCCTTGGAAACGCTGTGAGTGCCGCACCATATCCGACTATTACTGCAACACGCTGTGCTGGCACCAGCCTGATATTTTCTATTCGTTGGGAGTGCCGGACCCCACTGCATTCTATATATATATATATATATATATATATATATATATATATATATATATATATACAGTATATATATAGTTCTCTCCACCTGGACTGCGGACACCCCACTGCACATTGATATTGTGTATATCGCAGAATTGAAAAGGACACAGCCAGAGAGTTGTTCTATTATTGTTTCACCCCTGATAATGCCAATATTCATGACGTCATGATATTCGAATATCAGCTGTTTCATGACTCACGAGTACCAGCTCCGGCCATTATTTAAACGTGAACACCAGAGAAGTTTCCCTCTTATACGAGTGAAAACTGTCTTAACGGATTGATCACCTGTATTACCCCTGAAGAAGTCCCTTAGGGACGAAACGCGTAGGGTATCTCAGACCAACTATATCTACGGAAACCAGGAATTAATACACCTATGTGAAGACAATCATTGGAAAACTGCTATTTACTGTATTTTATACGTTTTATTGTTTGGAATAAATATTTTCAATTTTAATGTGTTGTTGGTGAAACACATCGAAGCGCACCTCTACACTTTTCATTCTATATATATATATATATATATATATATATATATATATATATACAGAAGAGAAAGGTACCCAAAAATCCGCGCCCTAGTATAGAACAGCAGCAACTCTGAGATTCCCCCGTTAGCTGAGACCCAGAACAATAGAAATACAGAACAGGAACAGAGTGCGCTAGGAGTGAAGGTACACAACTTATTTCACAATATAAAAATTTAATAAAAAGCCTACAAAACGGCTTATAGAAGATACAGTGTTTATACAGTCATATATTGGAAACAGTGTTTATACAGTCATATATTGGAATCAATTAACAGAAACTGTGGTGGTTCAGTACAACAGCAGGGGCATTAGGCGACTTGATTAACAAAGCTGCAGTTGCTCTTCTTGCAGTGTCTCAAATTGACTGAACATTAATAATTGTAGACAATGATATTCCACTAAAAGACAGAGCTCTTGTCAATTTTTTTGGTATACTTTTCCACTTAATTATAGAAGCCAGCAAAACATTACGATCACAAATCCAATAATGCTGGGTAACAGGGAACAAACTACAATGTATCCTAGCAGCCGATATAGTTTGTTCCCTGTTACCCAGCATTATTGGATTTGTCTCTGTCTTTTGGTGGAATATCATTGTCTACAATTATTAATGTTCAGTCAATTTGAGACACTGCAAGAAGAGCAACTGCAGCTTTGTTAATCAAGTCACCTAATGCCCCTGATGAAGTCACGTGGTTGACGAAACGCGTTGGGCCTGCTGTTGTACTGAACCACCACAGTTTCTGTTAATTGATTCCAATATATGACTGTATAAACACTGTATCTTCTATAAGCCGTTTTGTAGGCTTTTTATTAAATTTTTATATTGTGAAATAAGTTGTGTACCTTCACTCCTAGCGCACTCTGTTCCTGTTCTGTATATATATATATATATTAGTCCAGTCAGACAGCACAGCAGTTCTGGATGTATTATAATATATATATGTCCCTGCACTCCTCTTAAAAAAAATAAAAATTCCTTGTGCTCTACAGAAAGTAGTACCCCTGCTACCTTCCAGAACACTGACAAGTAGCAGCATCAACTCCCACTGAGATACACAGAGCATTGCATCGACTGACTTCTTGTCAGCAACTGTTACACAGTGCTACTACTGTCAAAAATTGGTGTGGGCGTTACATGGTGCTACTACTGTCAGCAACTGGTGTGGGCATTACACGGTGTACTACTGTCGGCAGCTGGTGTTGGCATTACGTATAATCAACGCTTCTAATGAGGGCAACAGTGGGCTTTATGTATAAGCAATGCTACTACTGTGGGATACATTGGGTATTATGTATAAGCAATGCTACTACTATCAGAGCTTGTGGTCCGGCAGTTGCAGTTATTGATTGGCTGTCGGACCGAGAGCTTCAATTGGCTCATGAGCTGGCGCCATATTTGAAAATCAATTCCATGCCTATGTAGGCTCTGCTGGGCTCAGGGCTAGACTGGACTTGATTACACAGCAGTACTGGGGCATTATTTAAGGGGCACTACTGGTGGCATTATGTGTATAAGCAGAAGTACTTGGGGCATTACGCATAGCATAATGTGTAGGGTGCATCACGATGTGTGGCATAATTTGTAATTGACATTACTGTGAAGCATAATGAGGAATGCCCATTATGGCATGTGGCATAATGTGTAAGAACGGTGTTATTGGTACTGTTATGTAGCCATGCCCCTTCATTTTTTTTGCGCGCTCCTTCGCGGTGGTGGTGGTGGTGGGGTGTCACAATTCCTTTTCTGCCACAGTTACAGCTCTGGTGCTGTGTAATGAGAATAAGATTGTGCTACTGTGTGTCATAATTTGAATTGGGAGTACTATTGTGTGCCCATGCCCCTTCCTTGTGAGACCACACATCTTTTATTCGGTGTGCGCTGTCTCTTTGTAAAGTATGAGGGGACGCAAATGTAAAGTTTGCAGGAGGGCGCCAAGCACCCTAGCAAACGTACTACTATTACTACCGGCCCTGTGGACCGGACATCAAAATCTGCAGTCTGGAGCTTGTAGTGTTCGGTCTGGGGGTGTCCTGTCGGGTTGGGATCGTTTGGTCTACAGTATGTTCAGTATGTGGTCGACAAGCATTAGATCAACACCATAAGGTCGACGTGGTCCTAGGTCGACATGGGTCAAGGTCGACATCCTGGGGGTGCTTTCTGTCATCTTCTCACCTCACTAATAGGCCTCTGTAAATTAAAACTGATCTGGCTTTTTATGACCTCTCACATATGTAGCCAAATCATTATTAAACACTGATCATCAGATACTTGGCCTGAGTTATAGAGTCATCCAATAGAGTTCAGAGCCATGTATACTCCCAAAGAGGGCCTGATACAATGTTCTACACCAGTTCGAATAATATGATGCTGGTCTGACAAAAATATGGCTTACCCAGACATAAATAAATGTCTGTTAGAAGGCATATCTTTACATTTGCTACATATGAATTGGCGTCAACTAGGTGCATATGTTATTAATGTGGAGTTAGATGCACGTTGGTAACTTTTGATCACTGGAAAAACTATTTTTGGGGATTTTTTTAGCAATTTGTTTGCAAACAACTCATCAGTCACTAAATCTCAGAAGGTTTAATAAAGCAGATATGCTCATATATACAGTACTTACAGGTATGGAGCAGCCAATTAGCTAAACTATGTCACACCAGGGGGCTTAGTCGACAAGACTGAGACCTCTGGTGGGGACCTGGACCAGTACCTGAACCGGGGAGGTTGGAGAGGACCCTTGCGCATGGACTGCGCGACAGTGCACCCAGAGCCAATAAGCAGTCAGAGGTAAAATACAACCGGAGTTTATTTGCAGATGGTTGTAGTAATGACAGACAGTAAAGTATGCAGGGATAATGACAGTTCATGCAGATTGCAATACTTTACAGATATGATGATATGTGGGATCGATGGTGGAACATCGGATGTGAAGACTGTGGGTCCGGAATGACGGACGGAAGACTGGAGCTTGACTGTGGGTCCGGAATGACGGACGGAAGCTTGGCTTGGAGATCCGGAATATCGGACTATCGATGATGATGTGGGAACATCGGATTCGGGTATCGGATATGGAAGGAGACTGTGGGTCCGGAATGACGGACGGGAGATGACTGTGGGTCCGGAATGACGGACGGAAGCAGGAGATCCGGAATATCGGACTAGCGATGAAACATCGATGGTGGATGATGCTGGAGCATCGGAAGGACCAGAGTCCCGGAGCTAGGCTTGGTCGCTGGGCTGACGAGGCAGGATCACAGGCGATGGAATAACCTGGACTTCACAGGAGATGGAACAACCTGGAACACACTGCAGCATGGAAGACAACACCAGCAGAGAAATACACTTGCACGGAGACAAGGACAGCTGACCATACACTGGAGACAACTGAAGCACTAGCAATGGTTCTGAGAGCTCCCAGCATACTTATCCCCACTGGGTGGCCAGGATTGGCCGAGGAAGTATGACAGGGAGATCAGAACCAACAGGATTGGACAGCACAGACATGTGACTGGAAAGAACATGGCAGCCCCCATGTCTGCTATGGCGGGAAAGTGTGTTTGTGCACACCATGCTGGATACTGGGAGCAATGGCGGCGGACAGGTGGATTGCCGTGCACTGGGGACTGTCACTGGGAGACAGGACGCCGGCAGAGATGACGTCTGGACCGCAAGCTGAACCTGCGGAGGCACTTAGCCGGTAAGAAAGTCTGTCTGACAGCTCGGATCGTGACAGCACCCCCCCTTTAAGGGTGGCCCCAGGACACCTTTTAGGCTTGCGGGGAAACTTGGAGTGGAACGCCCGGATGAGTCTGGGAGCATGGACATCGATGGCATTGGTCCATGATCGCTCTTCGGGCCGTAGCCCTTCCAATCGATCAGATATTGCAGACGACCATATCGGATGCGAGAGTCCAAGATCTTACTGACCTCATATTCTGTTCCACGCTGGGTGCAAACCTTAGGAGCCTTGGGGAGCTTGGAATGAAAGCGATTCAAGACCAGCGGCTTGAGCAGCGAAATGTGGAATGTAGCTGGCACTTTCAAATAGGGCGGCAACTTGAGCTTGTAAGCTACTGGATTGACGACTCGCTCAACTGGGAAAGGACCAATATATCGGGGAGCGAACTTCATCGATGGCACTCTCAATCGAAGATTCTTAGTTGACAACCAGACACGATCTCCTGGACGGAGGGCTGGCACAGCTCTGCGTTTCCTGTCGGCAAATTTTTTGTACCTGCTTGAAGCCTTCAGAAGTGAAGAACGAATGAGCTTCCAGGATTTGACGAATTGCCGGATGGTCGTGTCGACCGCTGGAACAGAGGACACAGGTTGCAGAGTGAAGTCAGGAACTCGAGGATGAAACCCATAATTGGCAAGGAATGGAGTGACATTTGATGAAGAATGATATTGGTTATTATGGCAGAACTCTGCCCATGGAAGGAGTTGAGCCCAGTCATCTTGGGAAGAAGAGACATATGTGCGGAGAAATGCTTCAAGGTCCTGATTCACCCTCTCCGTTTGGCCATTGGTTTGAGGGTGGTAGGCTGTGGAAAACTTTAACTTGATTTGAAGCAGGGAGCACAGGCTTTGCCAGAACTTGGCTACGAATTGGACTCCTCTATCGGAGATGATTTCAAGAGGCAGCCCATGAAGCTTGAATATCTCTTTGATGAAGAGCTGGGACAGTTTGGAAGCTGACGGAAGACCGGTGAGGGGAACGAAGTGATCCATCTTGGTGAACCGATCAACAATCACCCAGATGGTGGTGAACTTGTCAGACTCTGGAAGATCAGTTACAAAGTCCATAGAGATATGCGTCCAAGGACGATGTGGCACTGACAGTGGCATCAATTGCCCAGGAGGAGACTGACGACTGGTCTTGTGCTGAGCACATTTAGCACAAGAGGAAACAAAGTCCTGTACGTCCTGTTTGAGGGACGGCCACCAGTAGGACCTGGTGATAAACTCGTAAGTTTTCTGAATGCCTGCATGGCCAGCGAATTTTGAAGAATGCGCCCAACAGAGCAACTTCTTTCTTAGAGCTGGCTTTACATATCTTTTCCCTGAAGGGGGCGTGAGATTTGAAACTCTCGTTGCGGAGAATGCCACTGGATCAATAATAAAGTGTTGATGTGTGGACTTAGACTCACTTTCTTGCTCCCATGAGCGGGAAAGGGCATCAGCTTTTCGGTTTTGTGTCCCTGGACAGAACGACAGCTTGAAACGGAACCTGGAAAAGAAAAGTGTCCATCTGGCTTGACGGGGATTTAAACATTGAGCAGACTTGAGATACAGAAGATTCTTGTGGTCTGTGATAATTGTGATCTCATGAACAGCGCCCTCTAGAAGATATCTCCATTCTTCTAATGCCAACTTGATGGCGAGGAGCTCTTGATCGCCGATGGCATAGTTACGCTCTGCAGGCAGGAACTTACGGGAGTAGAACCCACAGGGATGAAGACGAGCATCGGGCGCTTTCTGCGAGACGACTGCCCCGACACCCACGGAGGAGGCATCAACCTCGAGAATAAAGGGCAAGGTGGTATCAGGTTGTCTTAAAACAGGAGCGGAAGTGAACCTCTGTTTCAACAGATGGAAGGCTTCGATGGCTTCTGCCGGCCACTTCGCTGGATTAGACCCCTTTTTAGTCAAGGCAGTGATGGGAGCCACAATAGAAGAGAAGTTACGAATGAATTTTCTGTAATAATTGGCAAAAGCCAGGAAACGTTGAATACCTTTCAGCGAAGAGGGAATTGGCCAATCTTGGATGGCCTGCAGTTTTCCTGGGTCCATTTGAAGACCAGAACCGGAGACAATGTACCCTAGGAAGGGTATAGACTTCACCTCGAAGACACACTTCTCCAGTTTACAGTAGAGATGATTAGCTCGCAGCCGGGACAGAACCTCTTTGACCCAATAACGATGTTCAGTGATGTTATTGGCGTAGATTAAAATGTCATCGAGATATACAACTACATGACGATACAGAATGTCCCGAAAAATCTCATTGACATAGTGCTGGAACACGGCTGGGGCATTGCCGAGCCCAAAGGGCATGACGAGGTACTCATAGTGGCCGTCTCTGGTATTAAACGCCGTCTTCCACTCGTCGCCCTCTCGTATGCGGATGAGATTGTATGCACCCCTCAGATCGAGTTTCGTAAAGATGGTTGCACCGCTGACACGGTCAAACAGCTCGGTGATGAGGGGCAACGGATATCGGTTCTTTACTGTAATGTCATTGAGGCCGCGATAATCAATGCAGGGACGTAGGCCTCCATCCTTCTTCTTGACGAAGAAGAATCCTGCGCCAGCAGGAGAAGTCGAAGGACGGATGAATCCCTTTGCCAGATTTTCCTTGATGTAATTGGTCATGGCTTGAGTCTCTGGAAGAGAGAGAGGATAGGTTCTACCTCTGGGTGGTTCTTTGCCTGGGATAAGTTCGATAGGGCAATCCCACGGTCTGTGAGGAGGTAGGACATCAGCGCCAGACTTGCTGAATACATCTGAGTACTCTTGGTAGGGAAGAGGCGGAAGGTCTGCTGCATCGGCTGAAGAATGACGAGCTGGGAGTACCTTTTGGAGACAGGTACCGGAGCAGAAAGGATCCCAGGAAAGGATTTCCGAGGTCTTCCAATCAAGACGAGGATTGTGAAGACGGAGCCAGGGTAAACCCAGAACCAGAGCATGAGTGGCTCGGGGTAAAACCAGGAAGGACAAAAGTTCAGTGTGCAGGACTCCCACTTTTACTGTAAGTGGTAAAGTTCTGCGGGAGACTGTCGCATCAGGAATCCTACTGCCATCCACAGCAGTAAGGAAGACAGTCTTGGAAAGATTTTCAGTGGGCAACCCCCACTTGCGGACCAGTTCTGCAGTAACGAAGTTGCCAGCGGCACCGGAATCAAGAAGTGCGGAGACAGTCTTGAAATGCTGACCAACTTGTAGGGAAACTGGAAGGACACAATCAGTTGCTGATGGAGAGGACTTAATTACTCCTAGCCTACCCTCTCCTTGACGGGCTAGGAGGAGGAGTTTTCCTGACGCTTTGGGCATGCAGAAATTTGATGTGCAGGATCGGCACAATACAGGCAGAGCTGTGCCAACCGTCGACGTCGACGTTCTCCTGGAGACAAACGGAAACGGTTTATCTCCATTGGTTCTTCTTTGGAATGGACCGCAGGAGCAGTGGGTAAAGAAGGCGGAGGAGTTGGCACTTTAACTGGAGCGCTCTTGTGACGTTCTATAGCCCTTTCTCGGAAGCGTAGGTCTACTTTGACACACAATGAAATAAGGTCACTTAGACCTGAAGGTAAGTCTCTGGTAGCGAGTTCATCCTTAATACGATCGGATAGGCCATGCCAGAAAGCTGCGTATAAGGCCCCATCACACCAGGAGAGTTCAGACGCCAGAATCTGGAACTGGACCAGATATTGCCCGACGGAGCGGGATCCCTGTCTGAGACGGAGGAGTTCAGTGGAGGCAGATGCTGATCGCCCAGGCTCATCGAAGATACGCCGGAATGTTGACACAAAGTCCTTGTAATTGGACAGGATGGCATCAGATCTTTCCCATAAGGGAGACGCCCATTCTAACGCTGCTCCACACAGGAGGGAGATGATGTAGGCCATCTTGACCCTTTCAGTAGGGAAGTTACTGGGTTGCAGCTCGAAGTGAATCTCACACTGATTGAGAAAACCTCGACAGGTCTTGGGGTTCCCATCATACTTGGTGGGGACAGACAGATGAAGGTGAGGTGTAGCAGCCTTTACAGGAGGATGAACGGGACTTGGAAGTTCTCTGATAGGCTCAGGGCCACTGAGAGTGGTCTGTAGCTTATCCAGCCGGGAAGACAGATCTTGCAGACAATGAATCACTTGGCTCTGCGCAGCCTCTTGCTGATCCAAGCGAACAGCCAGTTGCTGTACAGGGCTGGGTGGAGAAGCTTGGTTTGCGGCTGGATCCATTTGGCTAGTGCTTACTGTCACACCAGGGGGCTTAGTCGACAAGACTGAGACCTCTGGTGGGGACCTGGACCAGTACCTGAACCGGGGAGGTTGGAGAGGACCCTTGCGCATGGACTGCGCGACAGTGCACCCAGAGCCAATAAGCAGTCAGAGGTAAAATACAACCGGAGTTTATTTGCAGATGGTTGTAGTAATGACAGACAGTAAAGTATGCAGGGATAATGACAGTTCATGCAGATTGCAATACTTTACAGATATGATGATATGTGGGATCGATGGTGGAACATCGGATGTGAAGACTGTGGGTCCGGAATGACGGACGGTAGACTGGAGCTTGACTGTGGGTCTGGAATGACGGACGGAAGCTTGGCTTGGAGATCCGGAATATCGGACTATCGATGATGATGTGGGAACATCGGATTCGGGTATCGGATATGGAAGGAGACTGTGGGTCCGGAATGACGGACGGGAGATGACTGTGGGTCCGGAATGACGGACGGAAGCAGGAGATCCGGAATATTGGACTAGCGATGAAACATCGATGGTGGATGATGCTGGAGCATCGGAAGGACCAGAGTCCCGGAGCTAGGCTTGGTCGCTGGGCTGACGAGGCAGGATCACAGGCGATGGAATAACCTGGACTTCACAGGAGATGGAACAACCTGGAACACACTGCAGCATGGAAGACAACACCAGCAGAGAAATACACTTGCACGGAGACAAGGACAGCTGACCATACACTGGAGACAACTGAAGCACTAGCAATGGTTCTGAGAGCTCCCAGCATACTTATTATCCCCACTGGGTGGCCAGGATTGGCCGAGGAAGTATGACAGGGAGATCAGAACCAACAGGATTGGACAGCACAGACATGTGACTGGAAAGAACATGGCAGCCCCCATGTCTGCTATGGCGGGAAAGTGTGTTTGTGCACACCATGCTGGATACTGGGAGCAATGGCGGTGGACAGGTGGATTGCCGTGCACTGGGGACTGTCACTGGGAGACAGGACGCCGGCAGAGATGACGTCTGGACCGCAAGCTGAACCTGCGGAGGCACTTAGCCGGTAAGAAAGTCTGTCTGACAGCTCGGATCGTGACAAACTATTCCTGTTCCGCTACTGGGAGTTGACCAAACAATATTGTCAGTGCATAGACAGCGAGAATGTCTTACATTTCTTACTGTGCGTGCTTTTATTAATATAAAATATTATAATGTAAAATACTACTGACATATCATAGAGACAAAGCAAACTCTACATATGAATAAGGTCCTCGGATTCAGGTCACTAACAATCTACAGTTAATCTTCTAATTAACAGATTAGCATTTTAGACAATCCTCTTTAAGTAATCTAGTCACACAAGCCTGACGTTCTAACGTTCAACTTGCCAGTAACATTACAAAAAAATACATTCTGATTGTTTATGAATTTCTGGAAATACAAAATACAAAAATGGGCAAATTTGTTTGTAGAGTAATAATGGGGAACAGACAATGGCAATGAAGCCATCATACTGGAGAGAACTATCACTAGTTTAGTCATTTTACATTTTTATTAATAATTGTATTCCAGTGTATAAATTAGATATCCAATCATTAAAGTTCAGAAAGTTAATGGCATGAGTTACATGATGAGTTAAATGTCATTAAAAGTGTACTACTCCACAGCCTCAATTCACCACATTACCTTGTCTCCGTTGACGTCATTGCATCACATCAGGGTCAACCTCACTAACTGATCCTTTTCTTTCTCTGCATCTGACTCCACCTGACCCTTGTTTCTTCCCACTCTACACCTCCTCCTTTGGAAATGTCATCAGCTCCTGGCTGCCCTCTCATCTAGCATGCCCCAGTGCTTCCTGGGACTTAACAAGATCAAAAACACTGTTTTCCCCTGGAATACCTACAACTATCCCTATCTCTCTCGCTGTGGACATCACACTCTTCCCTGTGACCCAAGACTACTGGCTATGAGTCATCCTCAACTCCACTATCACTATCTCCTTTGTCAATCTGCAGCTTCCACCATCTAGCGTCACAAGAATCTACAGTGCATCCAGAAAGTATTCACAGTGCTTCACTTTTTCCACGTTTTGTTAAGTCTTATTTTAAAATGGAATAAATGATTTTATTCCCTCAAAAATCTACACACAATACTCCATAATGACAACATGGAATAAGTTTTTGGGAGATTTTTGCAAATTTATTAAAAATAAATAACTAAGAAATCACTTTTACATAAGTATACTATTTCATTTCATCAAGCGATGTGATAAACAAGATCAATAGTCATCGATAATGTTAAAAATAATGTTTAACACATGTTCCATGCAACCAGGGAAATTTTTGAAAAGTAAATAGCACCAATATTGTACATGATTCAAGCAGTTTACTTTTTAGATATGAAACAGCAGGAGCAAACAACAAGCTGTGTTTAGGCCGTCATTCTACCACCAGTATTGACAGAAGGACTATGTACTGTAGAATGTAGTCAGGTTAAAAAGAGAAGAAAGATGGGGTTAAGAGGATAAAAGACAATTGGAAACTGGAGACAACTTGACAGGAGGTAGTAGGAGAACAATGAAGTCTACAACCTTGCTTCAGGGAAAGACTAAAGGGTCATTAATTAAGTTCTGGAGTGAGATAAAGTGGCCAGAAATAAAGTTCCATCTACTCAGCTCCTTACTGCCATGTAGTAGTAGTAGTAGCAGTAGTTTGTTTATTTATAAGGCGCCGCAAAGTGTCCGCAGCGCCGTAGATAGCAAACAAAAAAACATATTACAGGCTGTGTTTGGAAAATGGCAGTTAAGAGCTGAATGGTTGTTATTTTGTGGCCAGTTCAGACCTGCTCATAATGGGCAGAATTCCCTTCCCCACAGTTTGGGGTTGCACATGCGCATTTGTGCGGGCGGCACTTTCCCTCTCGCTAGGCAGAAAATATATACGCTGGAAGGGGGTTGTACTATACGGGCGTGGTAAACCACTCCCAAGAGAGCCCGGGCGCTAATTCAGAGAAGTCAAAAGAAAATTTTGAACAATTGTTACAATTAAGCATTAAGATCTTGGACAACTGCTGCAGGTGTGAGGAGTTTGCTAGACTCCAAAACGAGATTGAAAAAGTGAGGTTTGTGGTACACACCGCGCTGTTGGTAAAGGTATAGATTGAATAGAAGTCTCACACTGATCACAATAATACAAGCCACACCAAGTAGCATTTAGTTTAGTAAACTTTATATAAAATTATAATGACAATAATGATACAGGGGGGGGGGGGGGTAAGCAACTGAGATTGGTATACAAGCAACAAACATAAACAATAATGACATATATTTTAGTAAAATTATTAAGGTTAAAATTAAACCTAATTAGCACCTGACTATAAAATGCTGGCATCCGTTTAAATACCATTTTTAAACCCGTACAGTACAATAGACAAATCACCTTTGAAAAAGCTGAAGATAGCAGTGAAACGCGTAAATGGTTTCTAAACTGGACTGATACTCTCTTCAATCCTCACCCGCATCTCCTTGCCCGGAGACCCTCCACCATAAAGGATCAAGCGACTTGCAAGCAGGGCGTTTTCTCCAATTATTTGGATACAATGTGTTCCTAAAAACTTTGGTCCCCCAACAACTTTGCGGCACAGAATTCTTCTTGGAGGAACGCTACCTCCTAAAAAGCCCAGGATATTATTAGTGGATGTGAACTTATAACTGGACTCTCTCTACCTGCACTATTCCCCAATGGCAGGGCCGGATTATAATGGGGGCACAAGGGGTCAGTGCCCCTGGGCCCCCCTCCAGCTAGGGGCCCCCTGTGGTTGGCATGTATTTAAAAAAAAAAAAGCTAAAGGTTTTGTGCATGGGAGTGGGGTAGTGCTACAGCTTCACCTATCTGCCAATGTGACAATGATTAATGGTGCTGAGCATTGGGAGCCAAGTGTGCAGTGCATTACTAGGAGTTGTCTATGTCCCATGACACTTTGCACCAGAGGGCAGAGGCTGAGACGTTTGTGCTGTGCTCTGATTGGTGGAGCTCATTACATGCTTCTCAGGCCCATGTGTAACAGCAGCAGCAGCCTAGTCATGAGAGGGTTTTTAATCAGAGGCAGCACTGGGACTGTGAGGTCTCCTACAGACTAAGGTGCAGAGGGACAAACACAGGCTTTTCATGTGGTATGTATGTATGTATGTGTGTGTGTGTGTGTGTGTGTGTGTGTGTGTGTGTGTGTGTGTGTGTGTGTGTGTGTATATATATATATATATATATCCCCTGAAGTTACCCATTGACCAAGTTTATACTGCCTTTACTCTGTGTTTTGACAGTGTAATATTCCCCATGCAGTTTGCGGCCAGTAATGACAAGTGCAAGGGGGCCCCCCTGTCTAAAGTGCCCCGGGCCCCCTGAAGGCTTAATCTGGCACTGCCCAATGGGTGGACTATACTCAGGCTCCTTCATGAACTTGGCAAGTTGAGATAAGGTTGACTATTCATTGATTTATCTAATTGTCTGTCTGGCTCTTTTATCGTCAATTTTGTGTTATATCATGTATCAATTTGTTTTAACGCTTATATTATTAAATATTCATTTTTATCTATTCTATGCACACCTGACCACGTATTATTGTCCGTAATGTTTATATTGGTGATCAGGGTGTTAATCCCAGCCACCATTTTTTTTACTATTGTTACTATCAATTCTGTGATTCTAGAGCAGTAAACCTCTTCCTGTTTTTATTGTTGAGTAGTAAGCTTCATAATGTTTTCTTGTTATACTTTTACTATATATTGTATTTGGATGACTGAGGTAAACTGCATACTGCAAATGCCAGTTTCCACAATGAAACCACTGGTAAGTATCAGGTTCATGCCAAGTGCCCAGAAGGGAAATAGAACTGAAGGTGTTTCCCCCCAGTGGTTTTGGGTTGCACATGTTTCCATTTGGTATCACATGATCAATAGCACAAATGAAGGGACAAAAGTCAGGCTATAGCAATTTGATCACATTACTTCTCTGTGGTCATTGGGACTAGCTCCTATTGGAGCCCCTGTCCCAGTGACTAGTCAGTGGGATATCTGGGAGAATAAATATTCATTATTGCAACTAATTAGAGCTAATGAGAAATCTTTATTTTGGGAGCTGGCTGATAATAAATAAAAATCTTTGGGTTCTATTGATGCTTGGAGAGAGATAAAATTGGAAGATAAAGTACCAACCAGCTTCTACTTTACATTTTACAGGCTGTTTGAGCATTGATAAATGGGTGTGGTATGAGCTGCCGACAGTCATTAGTCCGAAGTTGGAATCCCGACTGCCGGGACTTCAACAGGGGGGGGGCAAATGATAGGAAGCCCCTTGTGGGCTCCGTGCTCTCGCCACACTACGGGCTTGATGGCTTGCCTCTATGAAGGTTGTGGATCCCAAATGTCTGGCTTTGAACAGTCAGGATTCCGAAATCTGTCTACTGACCACCAGAATCCCGACTGTCGGAAGGTCATCTGGCACCCTTGAAAAATAGCCCCATAAAGTTTTATTTTAACAATTAGTGCCTTTCCTTACAATAACTTCTGCTCTCCTTTCTTTCATCATATAAGACGCAACTGTCAATGCTATGACACCTTCTACTACTGTTTAGCTCAAAGGGGTTTATAAGCATGGAGAGGAGTCAGCAGTGACAGTAGCAAATCACTATAAAATGAGTGGAGAGAGATCTGTCCTAGTTCAGCAGCCTCCTATGCTTTTCTTCTCAATGGAGACTTTTGCCGCCGGGCGTTAGCCATCAGGGGGGGCACAGGGAGCAGGGAGTAGTAATAAGCCCCAGCCGCCACAGCAAGAATCCCCGGACCCCCCCCACGCCGCTCTGAAAGGGACTCCTGCGGCTGCCATGGTTGGATTTAGGGGGGGGGGGGCACCCGGGCACGTGCCCCCCCTGTCATTTCCAACTTTTATTTTTAGAGACACGCAGCTCCTGGCCGACGCACACTTATTTGAGCCTGCTGTGGAAGGCTGCCGAACGCTGCTTAGACACACTGACATGAGCTGGTGCTGCTGCGGAAAGCTGGAGGAGGCCTCCTCCAGCTTTCCGCAGCAGCAGCACCAGCTCATGTCAGTGTGTGACAGTGGCGTCACTAGGGGGGGGTTCGACCCGCACCCTGGTGTCACCCTCCACTGGGGTGACACCAATAGAGCAGCAATCGCACCCCAGGGGCTCGCGCAGTAAACCCTGTCCCCCCGCTCTGTAACGCTGCACTGCGCTCCTTACTGAGAGACAGCCATAGGCTGCCAGCACTGCGTAAGGACAGCTGAGCTGAGCGCTGAGCGATCTGCAGCCTGCGGCTCCGTGATTAGCTGGAGCACAGGCTACAGGGAGGAAGAGAGGTGGGATGCCCGCCCCAGCATGGCAAATGCTAATCGGATGTGTGGAGAGACTTAACAACTGGGTGGAGGTGCTAACAGGAGGAGAGAGAAAGATGGAAGCTATCGCTCTCCTCCTATTTAAAACAGCAAAAGTAAGTCTTTTTTTTATGTTAATGTTCTGCATTTTATATATATTTTTTATTATTTTTATTTTTGTAGCATGATTTTATTTTCGACCAAAGCCTTAATCCAGCTATGGCCCACATTCCGATCTCAAGATCATGCTGCCACAGCCTGGTCCTAGGGCTAGGGTGGGATCTTGTGCCTGCCATCGCAGGAGCACTGCCAGGCGCACCGCCACGCGCCCATCAAGGTCTGGTAGACTTTAAGATTAACACCTCAACCTGCATCCCCCCTCTCACCCTGTATCTTCCCTTCCACTCTGCACCCCCTATCTCACCCATTACCCCTGGCAATGACCATGTAACCCTCATGGCAACGAGCATGTAATCCCACATGGTAATGAGCATGGTACCCCTGGTAACGAGCATGGAATCCCTAGCAATGAGCATGTAGGTAAGCAGCACTTAGCATAATTTGTAATAGGCATTACGGTGTTGAACATTATGGTGTGTGGCTAAATGTGTAATGGGCATTTTGGTGTCAATTTTTGGTCCGCAACTTCGGCGCGCAATGTCCCTGTTTATGATGTTTCTTGTGACATTATGTCAATTTTGGCTCAATCTGTGTGGCATGTGAATTTTTTAGCTCATTCCGTTTGGCATCGTGTGTAAGGAGCAATTGTAATGGGGTCTATTATTTTGTTGCATAATGTGTAGAATGTGTAGAAGTGGTATATGGTGTGTGGTATACTACACTCTTTTGAGTGACCACATACCCCTTTCCAGAGCACACGCACAACTGCATCCAAGGGGGGCCTGTGTACTTTAAATGCCAGGGTCCATATTTATAATCCCACTCCCATCCTCTCTCTGCTCTTCTCCTCTCCCTCTCCACTCTCTGAGCAGGCACACTGGCACCACTAACACCCCCCTCCAATCCCCCTCCCATATCATGCTGCCCCCCTCTGTCATTTTCTCCTGGATCCGCCCCTGGCGGCTGCCAACCAACACGTATCGGATCTCTATAATATATCCGATCCGCGCGGCTGCCCTCCCTACCCTATTGCAGTAGTGCACAGTGACAGCTCACGTCAAGTGCCTGCTGCAGAGAGAGCTAGTCTCTGGACAGCTGAGCGACGGCTCAGCCATCCAATGATATGTGACACTGCAGCCTGCGGCACCCTGATTGGCTGGTGCACAGGCTGCCCGGAGGGAGGAAGGAGGCAGAAAGGATCCCTGAAGCACGGATCCCACTCTGTCACAGCTGCCAAATTTACAGTAAGACTTTATTTAAGTTGCATTATATATATATATATATATATATATATATATATATGCCATCTTCTAATTAAAAGTTTTATTTTTGTTTATATACATATATATATATATATATAATATAAAATATATATTTTTAAAATCCGATGGCACATATGATAGCCATAAATGCTGTGTGTGTTTGGTTGGGTTGGGGGGGGGGGCTGTTGGGGGGGCACCTCTATCTAATCCGCCTCCGGGCGCCTCATATGAACTTACGCCACTGGCTGGAGCCCAGAGGCTTGTGCTTCCACTGTCTCCGGAAGTTGCGCCACTGGTGAGTCTGCACATGCACTAAGGCTAAGCAGTATTTCAGGGTGTATAGACACTGGCAGTGGGTGTATAAGTCCTTGTACATTTGGATGTTTAAATGTATACTAGGGAATTACTTCGTAGTGGCATAAGCATAAAGGGGCAGATGCGATTGCAGCAAAAAATAAAGACGTTTTTGAAGGGCGAATCGGAATCACCCCAAATGTGTTGACGCTGACATAAATTCCTACAATAAGTTAATCAATGTGGGAAAGAAGGTCCTCTATAATCTTAATTCTACTTTTATAAATGACTGTGATTCCTTTATTCTGCTAACAGAGGTGTCTCCATGTACCTTCTGCTCATTCAGCTAGATATGGTCTTCCCTGTGAAGTTGTTGCTAGTATGTGTGATAGAATGTTTTAGAGAACAATATTGCCCTGAATAATTAGTGAGGTGTTACAGAAGATAAAGATGCTCCCACACCCTATGTACATTTATATGGCTATTCATCATTCAGGTACTATGCTTTTGAAGTGGTTTTATTGATTCCCTTTAGTAGTTAGGAGTGTCATTTTGTTCATCCGCACATCTATCTTTAACAAGAGCTCACAAACTTGTAGATTTATTCAAGTACCATACTTTTTATTTAATATTTTACACTTCCATGGATAAAATACCTCACAGAATACACACAGTATGTAACTCATTCGGGGATATTCAAATGTTTACTTTTGGGCATCATTTTTCCCCACCTTTCAAATTCACGCATCTGATGTCTTTTAAAGTGATGGGTGTGCTATTCAAATGTTATTTTGTTTAGACGTCTAATCTGTTGTTTTAGTTATCACACCCATTTATTCCCCTTTTTTAATCTCATGCCCCTTTTATTCCCCTTTTTTAATCTCACGCCCATTTTATCCCTTTTTTTAATATCACGGATTGTATATATTTTATTTGCGTACCATTTAATTCTTTTTTTATTCCCTATTTTGTTCCACCCTGTTTAACTCTGCCCACCGTCTTTAGCCCCGCCCTGCTGGTCTATTTAACTACAGTGCTGCATTTTGTGGGAGAGGATGTGCTAAGCAGTGAGGAGTAGCAGACTGCATGGAAAAGTGCTGCCCCTGTTGAAGAGAGGCATGTGAGGTTTTTTGGCTGTAAGGTAAGTATTTTTTGTTTTAATCTGCCTTCTCCCCATTGCTGCCCCTAATTAGATGCCCGCAGGTTTACCCTGCCCTCTGCTCGGACATACTAGTTTAAACATAATAGGGTACTTGTTTCCTAGCACGGCGCCAGCGATTTTTATCTTAAGCATCGGGACCTAAAAAAACTGCGCCGATCGCATCGCATGCAACCAAATCGCATGCGATGTGATCGACGCGATCAACGCGATTTTTACATTGGAATCAATGTAAAATGGTCCCTGAGACCCGATTTTACATTGGTCCCAATGTAAAAAGCCCCCGAAACCCCAATTTTAATTGAATACCCCCCCTCATGGGTGAAATGGCCCCCCATTGTTAACGCCACCCCACGATGAACGCCAACCCGAAGCGTGGCGAGCCAGCGAGGGGCGGCGGTACGCGTCCTCCGACCTTTTCATATCCCCACTATCCACGTCGGCGTGGAGTTGATTTTATAAAGTGTGGCGAGCGCAGCGAGCCACCGAGCCCGAAGCGTGGTGAGCGCAGCGAGCCCCTCCAGGGGACGCGCATAACTTCACAGGTATATGCGTCCCCTCGTGGGGCTCGCCACACTTTATAATTTCAACTCCACGCCGACGTGGATAGTGGGGGTATGAAAAGGTCAGAGGACGCGTACCGCCGCCGCTCGCCACGTTTCAGGTTGGCATCAATAGTGGGGTGGCGTTAACAATGGGGGGACACTTCATATACTTAAAACCCATGACGGTGCATATACAATAAAAAATTGGTTCCATTGGCCCATTTCCCATTGTTACCTATGTAAAATCGCGTTGATCGCATCGCATGCCATTACAATGGCATGCTATTGTCGTGATCAACGCGATTTTATCATTGAAAGCTAATTTAACATTGAGCCCTATGTAAAATCGCGTTGATCGCGTCGGTCGCATCGCATGCCATTACAATGGCATGCGATGGACGCGATCAACGCGATTTTCTCCTTGCCGGCAATTAAAACACTTAATTGACAGAAAATCGCGTCCATCGTGTCGAGTGTAGAGAGGCACCGAGCCCAAAGCGTGGCGAGCACACTCAGGGCACTTTTTCTGTGTTCATATTGACTGCGTCAACATTAGGGACAAAAAAAATAGAAAAACCCATTTCAACCTTTTGGCTGTCCACCTTTCCTTTGTGTCGACCTTTTGACCCTGACAACCTTATGGTGCCCATACACGGTGAGATTTTTCCTGTGCGTTTTGAACCAAATCGCATCGTATTCGATTTGTGTGCGATGCGATTAGAAGACAGTACAAAAGTATGTGCAGCACATACTTTTTGTACTGTGCGATGAGATGCCAGCGAGATCGCGCATTGCACTGTAAAATTGCACCGTGTATGGGCACCTTTAGCCATGTTGACCTTTTCCAAGTGTCAACCTAAGAGGACCGTGGTCGACCCAATGATGACAACCTTAATTTGGTCGACCCAATGATCCATACCCATTTTGCCGGTGTGCATACACTCTAAGTGGGGGGGGAGGGGGTGTTCTGGTGTGCGTACACTCTATGTGGGGGGGGGGGTGTACATATACTCTACGGGGGGAATGTGTGCCTATACTCTATGTGGGGGGGTGTGCATATACTCTATGGCAGTGATTTTCAACCTTTTTACCTTGCGGCACACTAAATAAGATTTTTAAATTGCCAAGGCACACCATGAGATCACCACAGGGCAAAACACATTGGCCCCCACAGGAAAAAAACAAACCTATTGGCCCCCATATAAAAAACAATCACACTGGTCCCCACAGGTGACAAAAATAAAACACATTGTCCCTTTACATGAAAAGAAGAGACCAGTAAATAACAGTGGAACTGGTGGTGGCTGTAAACTGGTTTGGGCATCTCTAGATCTGGGGGCACACTTGAGAACAACTCAAGGCACACTAGTGGTTGAAAAACACTGCTCTATGGGGTAGGGAGTGTGCATATACTCTATGGGAGGGATGTGTGCCTATACTCTATTGTATTTTTTTTTTAAGTATATCCTGCACTCCAGTGGCGTAACTATAGCTCCGCAGCCCCCGCGGTGGCGGGGGGGGGGCGCAGAGAAATTGGGGGCGCCGCCGGGCTATAGTTACCCGTGGTCTGCGTCTCGCCCGGCTCTCTGCCGGGACCTGCCTGACGTCACGGTCCCGGCCGGCTCCTGCTGCAATGAAAACTGACAATTAGAAAATGGCTGCCCCCATACTGCAGACAGTTTTCTGTCTGCAGTATGGGGCAGCCATTTTCTAAGAGTCAGTTTTCATTGTAGCAGCAGGAGCCGGCCGTGACCGTGACGGTCAGGCAGGTCCCGGCAGAGAGCCGGGCGAGACGCAGACCGCGGGTGCAGGACAGGTATGGGTAAGAAGGGGGGGGGGGAGGGGGCAGGTAAGGTGTGTGCGGGGGGGGGGGGGCGCCGAAAAAACGTGCGCCGGGGGGGGGGTGTTGCGCAAAATAGTTAGTTACGACCCTGCTGCACTCCTTATTTAATTAAAGGAAATCTCTTTAAATAAAACATTCATTTACATTTTTTAATAATACTTATATCACCACCCGACACCCAGGTGAATAAAATGACAAGAAAATGACAAGAAAGTCCTCTACAAGTTTTGTGATAATTATCACCAAACATTTGAATAGGAAAACCATTGAAAGAGATTGTGAAATAAAAAAACAGTCAACTTTTAAAAGACGGGGAAGAATTGAACATCACACAAATATAACAACAGATAAAAGTTGTGAAAAGAAAGGCATGACAAACCAACATTTGAATACCCCTATTGTATCAGTTTGAAGAATGGCTCAATTGCTACAATATAATGTATTGTAAGATGTAGCTGACAATACATTATAAGATATGCGCCACATATTAATTGGATTAGCTATGAAAACAAAACACCCACTGCATGTGATGTCTAGGCACTGGTTCAACATGCAGGGCAAAATAGAACAGTAATCCTGAATCAGTCCAATAATAGTCTTAGGTGGAAGCAGGCAGTGACAGTACGTGCAAGAGAGATCAATGGCTAAGCTGCCGCACATAAAGTACGTGACAAATCTAAAAATGTTCTTTTGGAGATCAAAGTGATACCCTGGGCAGCCAAACCTAGTAATATCGTCCAATAGCTCATGGGTTATCTTAACACCCAGAAAGTTTATATGTGGCACACATGAAAATACAGTAAGTAAATAGGCTTACTGGTTAATTTATTTTTCATCTATACTAATAACACTGTAAGGGTTGTGTCTGTACATAGATTATGTTTTCCATAAATTTACTTCTAGGGACAGTTTATGAACTATGGAGATGAATAAGAAAATCTGAAATTTTGTCTGGCTTTCTGTTCCGGCATCATGGAAAAACTTCTGGATGAATACATTGAGAGCATAAATATGCATATATAATTTAAAGATCTATGCATACATCTGCAATTGATAGAGATGAATGCATGTGTAGGATCTGTATTGCGCATGGGCTGGTTTCCTTCTGAATCGCAGACCCCTCTTAGCCACAGCATGATTGACATGCTGCAATATTTGGGGAGGGAGTGGGAAGTGGCAACCGGGACCATGGAAACTTGGGGGGGCGTGTCCATGGTCTGTGTCTTTGGTCACAGACTCCCTGGCCCTGGCTGAGCAATTCCCGGTGGCCGGTCTCAGTATGCTGATATTTATTCAGATGGCTGAGGGCTGCAAACATTGTGACCTATGATCATGATGGTCTGTGTTGTAGGATGCATTGCCTGGATCTGCAATGCATGCAGGAGAGGTCTTCTTTATTAGAAACATTACCGGCAAATTTGAGCACTGCCGCTGCGTTCAAAGATGCAGCAGAAATGTCAAATGCTTCCATTTCTGATGTCTCAGAGTCAAGCGGCACTCCATGGATATGGGTAAAGTTTTTTATCAGTGCATCAAAGAATACATTACATTATATATATATATTTTAGATTTCCAGACTCCTATCTCCATATCTACTTTTTCTTTGATAGCCAACAACAGAGCTGCTGCAGAACTATCCAACGCGTCATCACGCACCCTGCTGTCTGCAGATCTGCCCATACCAAGAATACACCAGGCAGTGCTCTTTTTCCTGGTGTTGGTGGTTTCTCCACCTCAGCATGACATTGTGACATTGCATGTTTGGTGTGTGCGTTTGTGAAGCGTACGGCAGAAAATTGCCACCTTCAGCACACAATATAGGGGTCTATCCATGAGGCGGTGAAAATAAGGGAGAGGTGCACCAGTGGAGAAGTTTACTATGGCAACCAATCAGCTTTGAGGTAATTATCAAGTGCATTCTGTAAAATGATACATAGCAGCTGACTGGTTGCCACTGGCAACATCTCCATTGGTACACTTCTCCACTCTTTTCACTGCTTTATGAATAGACCACATAGTACTTTATTGAAGTATCTTATACATAAAACAGTCTTTCTGTATCTGGGTACAAATTGTTAGAAGTTTGTTTATAAGTTGCATTTACTGTGTAAAAAAATATTATTAAGTATACTTGATAAATGGGGGTAGTCAATGTCCGTTTTTCATGGAAAAACGGCAAAATAGGGTCCCTGTATTCCATTTATTTTCCTCTGATTTTTCGATCCGCGAATTCGCATCTTTTTCCGCAGAAACGGCGGCTGATTCAACATTTTTTTGTCCATTTCTGCAAAAACAGATTCACTTTTTAAAGAGTTGGATCTGTAAATGCAAAACCCAGGTGAATAGTTAATTCCCCTTATTTCTTTTTCAGAGGAGGAGGAAACATTGAATACCTCCCTTAATGTGAACAAATCTGTAGACTGATGATAAAATGATCAACGGAAAGGATAAAGATGCACTCATCCAATCAGAAGCAGCCGCTGAGTTCATAGTCGCCCAGTGTGTATGGACCTTAAGGTTACATATTTATTATTCAAGTACACAGTGTGAAACGTAATTTCAAGAAAGGGGGGAGGGGGTCACCTAACACAGTGGGGCCCACTGGGGTATTTCCCCTATACCCTATAGTCCAGTACAACCCTAGTCATAGATGAAAATCAGTTTTGCAGAGCATCTGTAGTAAACAAGCACCCAATAAAAAACAAGCCCTTGTGGGCTCGCTGCACTCGGCATGCTGTGGGCTTGGTGGCTTGGGGTCATGGACCCCAAAAGGAAGAATAGCCCCTGTTAGTTGGGATCCCAACTGTTAAGTAATTTAAACAGTCAGGATTCAATGTTTTAGTGCTGACCATCCGAATCCCAACTGTCGGGCAGTCATCTGGCACCCACGACATACAATTACAGTAAATGGAAAATTTTAATAATGTACTACTTATTCCGCAAGTAGGCAAAGCAGTGTGCCGGATGATGGACGACTGTTCATCACCAAGGGCGAGATGTATTAAGCTGAAAATGCGATAAAACACCCGTTTTACTGCATTTTCCTATGTATTAAAACCCAGCCGCACCGATACCACATAGTAAGTTATCACCACCTATAGAAGCCTATGGGCTTCTTTTCGCCACCTCTGCCACAACCCCGCCGCCTTGCCAACCCCCCTATCCCCCTCCCTCAGCTTACCTTCTTGCAGGTCCTCCTGGACCCCAGAAGGTAAACCACTCCTCCCCCTAGCAAGGCAGCCAGACGTCCTTCCGGCTGCAGGGGGGAGGAGGAGGCACCGGGGACTGCCACGCTGAGCTGTCCCGGCTGCAGGGGAGCGGTAGGCGGCTGGGAGGTGACAGGTACAGGTATTGCAGGGGGACCTCCGTCACTGCACCGCGATGCCAGCCGCATATGTTATTACATATGCGCTGACATCGCGGTGGGGGCGTGGTGAAGGGCAGCGATTTATATTAATACATCCCGCCCCAAGTCTATTATTGATAGATATATATTTAAAAAAACACTATTGTAGATTATTAAACTCAAGACCTGAATTATTAAACCAATATAGGTATTGTCTGTGTCCAAATATTCCTGAAATACAATAAACTATGCTACCACCATGCCACAATTATGCAATTACATTTTACTATAGTCCAAAATGAAACTTTATTCAATATACAGTAATCTGCTCTTTTATATAATGATAGAATAAAGTGTATCTCTCAAAAATAGAAAACTGCAGGTACTAGGTTTTAATTAATAATAAATACTGTAGATTACAAATATTTAGTTTCCCTTAGGGACTGGGAATGAATCATAACACAAATACCATCAATGCTACAGAATAATACAAGTGCTCTATACATCAATCGCTGAAGTATCTCTTGAGGCTGTCATTAACATTGGACATGCAGGATTCCAGGTCTAGAAACCCCGTGACTTTCTAGTACTAGAGTGCTGTTACATACAACAGTGTGATAAATAATACAGGAACACACACAGTGCCATGCACTGAGCAGAAGCATAATGGTAGAGCAAAGGTTCTCAAACTCAGTCCTCAGGACCCCACACAGTGCATGTTTTGCAGGTCTCCTCACAGAATCACAAGTGAAATAATTAGTTACACCTGAGGATCTTTTAAAATGTGTCAATGAATAATGAATGCACCTGTGCTCCTGTGGGGTCCTGAGGACCGAGTTTGCGAAGACCCTGTGATAGAGGCAATCATTTATACACAATGCAATACAGTAGGTCCGTGTACAACACAAACACACAGCAAATACCACGAACTACACATACAATTAACATGCCATGAATCATGTGATAACAGAACTGTTACTTATTGAAACTGGAAACTCAGAAAATATACCTGGTATTGCCAAGTTAGACAGTGGCAATGTACTCAGGCACCCCGGCAGAGCACCCATCCAGTTTTCGTGGCACTTTGCAGCCATCACGTTGCCTTTTCCCACCGTCTGCTAGGTGCACCGATCATAGCAAGTATGACAGCTAGTCTACATTGCATTCCTAATCCAACAGCGTTACGGATCTATGCAGGTGAATGAGCTTCCCGGGACACTGCAGTGCCAGCCTTCCGCATTCTCCTCCCCAGTGACAGCAGCAGCCGTGTGTGTGTGTGTGTGTGTGTGTGTGTATGACAGCAGCCCAAGCGCGGCGTCTTATGTGTGTCATTGCTGAGCTATCTGGGCTGTCCCTGTGATCGAGTCCTGTCAGATGGAGCTGACATCATCAAAGTAACGTGCCTCTTGCTGCGCCACCTTGTGGTGAAGAGGAGGTTATTTCTAATGGTGCATACACACGGGGGCGAATATCGCTAGAAATATGGTCGCTGAGCGACCATATTGCCAGCGATGGGAGTGCACGCTGGCAATATGTGCACGCTCCCGTTTTCTGCCCGTAGTGATCGCTGGTACCAGCTGATTTCCACTGCCGGCCCTCCCGGCAGTTTCTTTTGTGACGTGCGGTGAGGACATTGCCAGGGGAGGCACTCACCTCACCGCGGGCACCGGCAGCAGGGGGTACTTGCGGCAGCCTATTCCCCCCCCCCCCCCTGCGCACTGCCGTGGTTGGGCATAGGCAGCAGGGGGTACATGCCGGAGCCTACTCCCCCCCCCCCCGCACTGCCGTGAGCGGGCACAGGCAGCAGCGCAGCGGGTACATGCGGCAGCCTCTCCCCCCCCCCCCCGGACTGCCGCGAGCGGCGCAGGCAGCAGCGGGTACATGCGGCAGCCTCTTCCCCCCACAACACTGCAGCGAGCGGGCACAGCACAGGCCTCTTCCCCCCTCCCCTCCCCTCCCGGGCGGACTCACCTGTCCTCTCCTCGGCGGTGGCGGCGAACAGTCCTCTCCTCGGCTGTGGCTTTCTCCCAGCAGTGCTGGACTCCCCGCTGGCCGCGCTGCTGCATCCTCTACAGGTGGGCCCTGCATGTGTGTGATAGGACAGCGGATCAAGCACTGAATCCGCTGGCCCAATCACATCAGGGGGCGTGCATTCATATTGATGCCCCTGTCATTGCGGCATCAGTATAAGTGCCGCTTCCCCATTCATTTTCAATGGGCTTTTACAGCCCATTGCTGCACCCTGCCTCCTGGCCACCCCTACCCGCCCCACGCTGCCCGCAGTTTTAATGTTAACAGCGAAAGGCACCTCTCCCGCTGCCTCCCACCCTCACATGCAGCAGTGTAAGAGGGTGGGAGGCAGCCGGAGAGGTAGAAATTATGAAAATAATAAAAGAAGATATATAAATATATCTTCTTTTTATTATTTTCATCATTTTGACAGGGGAGGCTCTGCCTCCCCTGACTGCGCGTCCCTGCTGGTTGCTGATGCAAACGGGACACCGAGTGATATAACTCTCAGCGTGAGTGATATATAGCTCGGGGTACTTATGTAGTATCTGGGCATCCGATTTAGAAATCGGATCGCATCGCATGCGACCAAATCGTATGCGATGCGATGGTCAAGATTTTTCCATAGGATTCAATGTTAAAATGGTCTGAGTCCATTTTAACATAGAATTCAATGGGAAAAAGGGGTCCTTTTCCTTTCCCCACTATCCAAGTGGGCATGGAGTTGGATATAAACCTGTGGCGAGCCACCGAGCCCGAAGCGTGGCAAGCGCAGCGAGCCCCGCGAGGGGACACAGAATACTTTTTAAGAAATATGCGTTCGTTCGCCACACTTCGGGCTCGGTGGCTCGCTGCGCTCGCCACGCTATATAAAATCAACTCTATGCCCACTTGGATAGTGGGGAAATGAACAGGACCTTCTTAATATTGAATCCTATGCAAAATCGCATCGAATCGCATTGCATCGCATCTGATTGTATGCCTTAAGGTAAGGCATACAATCACAAAATTGGCAGCCCAGATACTACATAAGTACCTCGCTCGGCGATATATCGCCCCGTGTGTACACAGCTTAACAGTTCAGGATGTGCAGCACATACTTTTTGTACTGTGCGATGAGGTGCCTCGGGAGCGCGCACCTCAAAGCACACATCGCACAGCCTGCATCGGGACGTGTATGGCCACCTTCAGATGGACAAAACCATGTGCACTGCCGGTGGGGCAGATGTTACTTGTGCAGAGAGAATTATATTTGGGTAGGGTTTTATTTCAACGTGAGATTTAAATTGCAGTGTAAAAATGAAGCAGCCAGTATTTACCCTGCACAGAAACAAAATAACTCACCCAAATCTAATTCTCTCTGCACATGTTACATCTGCCCCCTGCAGTGAACATGGTTTTGTCCATCTAAGAAGGATTTTGTCAGAAAGAGTGAACTAGAATAAGGCCCATTGTAAAAACTGGACCGGGACCATATCAAAATCTGCAGTCCGGAGCTTGTAGTGTCTGGTCCGGGGTGTCCCGTCCGGGGGTGTCTTGTCCGGGGAGGGGGGTTCCCTGTGATAGCTATCACCAGGGACATGGGGAAGGGGAGATAACAGCCTCTCCGTGTGGTCCGGGACCATCCGGTTTTTGCTACTTACCCGGACCATACAGGGAGGCTTTATTCTCCCCCTCCTCCTCTCCCTGGTGACAAGTGTCACAGGCAGCCTCCCCCCCCCCCCCCCCCTTCCTGGACAGGACACCCCCCAGAGGGTTATTTCACACGCTCCGGCTCCAGCCGGGCGTCGAGACCCCGCTCGGCCAGGAAGCCGTGCCGCACACAGCAGTTTACAATGGTGGGGATGGCCGTCCCTTCCAGTGGTGGGATCCAGCTGCAGCCGGAGCGTGTGAAATAGCCCAGACAGCACACCCCTGCAGACTTTGATGTCCGGTCCGGGGGTCCTACTTGGATCACCGATGCAATGATGCAAGTAATCCCTGAATACTTTACACTGCAGGAAAGGAGAGCTGCCATCAGAAATTTTGGGGCCCAGCAGGACTGACAAAATAGGAAGCCCACCCATCCCCTATTGTTAAAAAATATATTTTAGTTAGATATTTTGGCCCACCAATATATATATTTATCTATTCCCACTGCCCAGCAATGCATATATTTATCTATTCCCATTTCCCACAAATGTATATATTTTTCTATACCAACCAATTTATATTTTTTTCTATGCCCACTGCCCAGCAATGTATATATTTTTATATGCCCACTGTTCAGCAATGTATATATATTTATATGCCCACTGCCCACCAAAATGTATATATATGCCCACTGCCACCAATGTATATTTATTTAAACACCACTGCCCACCAATGTTTATTAATAATAGGCAGTAACATATACATTGCTGGCCTGCGCCAGTAATCTATATGTTACCGCCTATTATTAATAAACATTGGTGGGCAGGGGTCTTTAAATATACATTGGTAGCAGTGGGCATACAAATATATAAATATTGGTGGGCAGTGGGCATATAAAAATATAAATGATAGTGGGCATATAAAAATATATACATTAGTGTGCAGTGGGCATAGAAAAATATATACGTGGGCAGTGGATATATAAAAATATATGCATTGGTGGGCAGTGGGCATATAAAAATATCTACATTGGTGGACAGTGGGAATTTAAAAATATATACATTGGTGGGCAGTGGGAATATAAAAATATATAACTGGTGGGCAGTGGGTATATAAATATATAAACATTGGTGAGCAGTGGGCATAAAAATACAGCACTCCCTGGTCCTCTCGCCCCAACCCCCCCCCCCCCCCTCCCTCTCGATGTACAGTATTAAGGATATTTTTAGTTTTACTACCTTCTCAATCACCAGTCCATGCGGGTGGGCCAGGATGGCTGCACTGTGCTTGGGCCTATGTGTGGGCCTGTCTGCTGTCACACTGTGCAGCTCCTCTCTCTACAGGCGCCACTGAATCGCAGGCTGTGGGTGGCAACTTGGAGTACTGGGGTAATTACATGAACATGTGGCATAATATGTAATGGGCATAACAGTGTGCATCATATTGTGTAATGGGCATAACAGTGTGCATCGTATTGTGTAATGGGCATAACGGTGTGCAGCATATTGTGTAATGGGCATAACTGTATGCAGCATATTTAGTAATGGGCATCACGGTGTGCAGCATTTTGTGTAATGGACATTATGGTGTGCAGCATTTTGTGTAATGGGTATTACGGTGTGTTCCATAATGTATAATGGGCAGTGTAATGCCTCCTTTCCATGAGGCCACGCCCCCTTTTTGGTGTGGCCTGTGTGATCAAAATGCCAGGGCCTATTTCTGATCCCAGTTCAGCCCTGCCTCTCACCTGAGGATATACCCCCATTTCTGGGTCACTAACATACCTACAGGGCACAAAGGTACTGATCCATACTTACCTACTTTTGAAAACTAGTTTCAGGGAGAATATAGTTGGTAGTAGAATTTTGCACAGCGCCCCATTGAGGGGGCGTGTCATGCTCCACCCAAAGGGTGTGTCTAGTTCCATATATGGTGAGATTGTGAAAAGAGATTGTGAACATGGCACCCAGAAGCATGGGTGTGTACTGCTACATCTGAGAGGAATCTTTTAAAATGATTACAGCAGTTAGTTAAGGTGGCCATACACACGCAGATTTATCTTCAGATCTGGCTGGTTGGAACAAAAACATGGTTATGGATGAGAGCAAATGACAGTTGACCATTTGCTTGGAAATGCTGGAAAACTGACAAACTGTCACTGATCCATAACCATGTTTTTGTTTCAACCAGCCAGATCTGAAGATAAATCTTACTAGTGTATGGGCACCTTAAGAGTTACTATACTTGGTAAAGTGCTGGGAAATGGCACTGATGATTCTATGTAACTGTATCTATCTCTCGTAAATGTAACAGCGTAATGTGGGCTAGGTGAAATGAGGGAGATTGCTAACCTAATAAAGGAGAGAGGGAGATTGCTGCTATTTCAGGGAGACTCCTGCAGAATGTAGAAGGGTAGGCAGCTATGTACTGATCTAACAGCTAATAGTATATTTAATAGAGGTACTGTATGACTCTATATACATACCTAAGAGGTATGACCTTTAAAATCAGTAACAAGCTTCAGACCAGAGCTGGCATTGGGAGAAGGGGGTGAAATTGCATGTGAGCCCTATTTTCTAATAACCAGCACTGTACTCAATTAGCCAGGAAGGTAAAGCTATAGCAAGTAGAGGCACAGCATTGCCATAATATTAACAACCCCAAACTAGCCAGCCTATTGCTTTATCCCTCAAAACATTTTAGACACCCCAAAAATTGAAGCTTGGTGTCACATGCAGCTGCAGCAGTACACGGTGTGCACGCTATTCACCTGTCCGCTTCCGCCGTCAGCTGCCATGGCTCCATCTAGTTCCCTTTGGCAGATGGGAGGCAACAGGGGTAGCAGGCATGGATTCGGTATGAAATCCCGACGGTTAAAATCCCGACAGGGTCGAAATCCCGAATGGGTCATAATACCGACATGGACAAAATCCCGACAAGGACAAAATCCCGACAGGGATTCGGGCACGGTGCCTCGCTGCGCTCGGCACACTATTTTATTCTCCCACCACGCCCTAGTGGATGGTAGGGCATGAAACATGAAATACTGCCTGTCGGCACATGTCGGGTCAAAAAACTGAAAAAGCCCATGTCGACCTTGCGACCTGTCGACAGAAAGTCATGTTGACTGTTCCACCTGTGCATTGTATATGTCGGTATTTTGACCCTGTCGGGATTTTAAATGTCGGGATTTTGTCCTTGTCGGGATTTTGTCCTTGTCGGTATTATGACCCATTCTGGATTTTGACCCTGTAGGGATTTTGACTGTCGGGAAATTGACTGCATCCCGCAGGCATGTGTGGCAGCATGGGGGGCCCAGTCGCGCTGCATGGAGACTTACAATGTTAGGCGGCGCCGCCGCCGCCGTATTGGTTGTGGGCAAAAGCTTTTGAGGCCAATGGCAAAAAATACTAGATAAATGATTTCTTGACTTGTCACTCCAGGAAAGTGATTTATTTATTGGAGTGTAAATGTGGTATGTTCTATATTGTTAAAAAAACTTGGAATCTTAAATTGAGGACAGCCAAACATATTTACAACATTAAAAAAAGCCTACTAACACACCCACTATCAGAACACTTTCATCAGTGTGATAGAGTGCAGGCTGCAGGGTGAGGGGGTGGGTTAGTACGATAGTATGCAGGCCGCAGGGTAAGGATGTGCGTTGGTGTGATAGAACGCAGGCCGCAGGGTGAGAGTGCGTATTGCTGTAATAGAGCACAGGGTGAGAGAGCACAGGCCGCAGTGTGACGGTACATGTCAGTGTGAAAAAATGCAGCCCGCGGGGTGAGAGAGCGCCCAGGTGTGAAATAGCGCTGGCTGCAGGGTAACGGCGCATGTCGGTATGATAGAGCACAGGCCGTAGAATGAGGTAGCGTGTCAGTGTGATAGAGCGCAATCCGCAGGGCGAGGGAGCGCGTCTGTGTGATATAGGCCGGATGCGTATTTCGGACAGGAACAGAGTGTTCTTAGCCCCGCCTACCGTACTGATCGCTCACACCGTCCGAATGCGGTAAGACGCCGAGCGTACGGACCGCGAGTGGATGTTTCATATGTACACCTCCTCCATCTGTGGGAACCTCCCCATCCTCCGATGGTCGCCGACCATCGAACGATGGTCCGAGAGGTCAGGCAGCACTGAGTGCTCCAGACCACTTGGACAATTTTCCCTATGAAAGCAGGGATATGGGCGGGCAGCTGACATCCGGCTATGTCAGTTGTCCGCCCCCACACGTGCATCACGGCCACATTACCATATGTACCCCCAGAGGTTTCATGGGAACACGGGGAGTACGCATATGGTAATGAGCCCAAATAGCCCTTCACGCCCCTCTCCACCCCCTTCTCGGATTGTTCTGTATGATTGTTTTCTGCACGGACCTCACTCCGTGTTCGGACATGCGAACAAATTGCACAAATACCAAACATCGGCCATCTGACCGCACACGGAGCTGTCCGACTCAATCAGAATAAGGGCCATAGTGCAGGCCGCAGGGTGAGGGAGTGCATCCAGTTTATTTCTTAGGTGGCAGCCTAAGCTATGTTATCAGCGAGGCTGCCACCGTGAAACTACACAAGTAACTTCCGTACTGTTGCCGGGAACTGCATTTCTATCCCCGGTGTCTCTGGCACCTAGTCAGCGCCTCTCTCACACCACCAGCATGATCCCCTCTCTTTGGCGGAGAGGGGATCATGGTGGCGCCGGCGGAGAGGCGCTCCATCTGTTTGAGACGCAGGAGCGTCTCAGACGCTCCAGCAATGAGACGCTCCTGCGTCTGAGTAGCTATTTCGGTAGGGTACAGCAACCCCGCCGACAGGGTTAGGGGTGTGCACGCAAGTGCATCTCATTCACAATGAAGGAGGCATTTTCCAGTGCTCCATGTTACATACTAGCAAATGCCTCCATTTGAAACCCCCACTATCCATGGCTTTTCAAGCGCAGCGAGCCCCGTGAGGGGTACGCGTTACGCGTCCTCCCAACCTTTTCATACCCCCACTATCCACGTTGGCGTGGAGTTGATTTTATAGAGTGTGGCAAGTACAATCAGTACTTCTGACTGACTACACTGGATCTGACAGGGACGCTTAAGCGGCCGCGGGAACACTACGCTACTTCTGATGGACTACTCTAACCACAGGAACACTACGCAACTTCTGACTGACTACGCTGGCCGTGGGAACACTACACTACTTCTGACTGACTACGCTGGCCCCGGGAACTATGCCGAATCTGACAGGGATGCTATGCTGACGGCATAACTGTCGCTGTGAAACTACACAAGTACCTTTGCTTCTTCTGCAGCCCATAGAAACCAAAGAGGCAGCCCGGAGGGCTCCTTAAGGCCCCCATACACTAGCCGATTTTGGTCAGATTTCAGCCAGATCAGTCGGATCTGGCAGAAATCGGACCAAAATCGGCTAGTTTGGATGTCCCCTCAGATCCGATGCGCGGTCCCGTGCGCATCGGATCTGCGTCGGGTGGTCGGACCTGCTGCACGTCCGACCACCCGACTTGGGACCTAGTGGGGCGGCGCGGCGGTGGAGGGAGGAGGGGGGGCTGGGGACGCTGCGGGGGACACAAGCGGCATAGAGCCGGGCAGGGGGAGCCGGCGGGAGCTGTCAGTATTGAATAAGAAAAAAAAAAGCCCATACAATGCATGGGCGGCCTGTGATTGGCTGAGCGCTCTCTCAGCCAGTCAGCAATTGGCTGAGAGAGCGCTCAGCCAATCACAGGCAGCCCATTCATTGTATAGGCTTTTTTTTTCTTGCACTGACAGCTCCCGCCGGCTCTATGCCGCCTGTGTCCCCCGCAGCTTCCCCAGCCCCCCCTGCTCCCTCTACCGCCTTGCCGCACAGACGCTGGGGGACAGCGTCCCCAGCAGCGGGGGACACAGACGCTGTCCCCCGCAACTCTTGTCCGTGATGGAATGCGTGTCTCATGGAGGCCGTGTTGGCAGCGATCGGAAGGTGAGCGCAGGTCCTGTGCGTGTGCGAGGGACAGGTGGCTGGTCACTGGCGTCCTGTAATCTCACTTCTCCAGTTTCTGGGTATGTCTGAGGACACGCTGCATTTCCATCCACGCACATATTAACCTACTTGCAGCCCCGGCCCAGGAATTCATTTACAGGGACTTGTAAACAGTTTAATCTTTATCTCTCTGTAACATAAATATTCACTTTCTGTTTAGAAGATGTCACATGTCCCCGCAGCTCCCTCTGTAGCCCCCACCCCCCTGCTCCCCGGGTTTTTTACATGTGATAAATCGAGACGATTTATCACATGTAAAAAATGGCACATCAAGTGCCAGTCTAATCAAGCTCCCCCGGGGAGCAGCCGGGGAAGCTCAGGGGGAAGTCGGGGGCGACTTGTCCTAAGGACAAGTCGCCCTAGTGTATGGGGGCCTTTACTGCGGGTGACTGGCAGGTTGGACTTCCAATAGGAACAGGGAAGCCAGTGCAGTCTCACAGACTACATCTGCCTTCATTAACACAGAGCACACTGATGCATTTTACCTGCAGTAATGCAGCCCATAGGTAAAAACCGCCACTGGTCAACAGTCAATATCAAATGGTTGACAGAGACAAAAGATAAACAAGGAAAGTGAAGTATAATGTTTAGTGGGCATTACTGAAGGTGGCATATGTGTAATTTGGGTACTTGTGTAGTTTCACGGTGCCAGCATGGCGCCGTGCTACTTCTGGTTTGTACGCTCGGCAAACTATCTGAAATAAACTAACTTAATTCCATGCCAACATGGATAGTTCATACCCCCACTATCAATGTTGGCATGGAGTTGATTTTAGATAGCGTGGCGAGCGTAGCAAGCCACCGAGCACGCAGCGTGGGCGAGCGAAGCGAGGCCCGCAAGGGGACTCAGACGCACGTTTGTTATTGTGGAATATGTGGAATGTGTAATTTGCATTACAAAGTGTAGCATAATGTGTAATTGGCCTTATGTTGTAAACATTTGCCTTGCATCCTATTTCTTGTGTGTGTGTGTGTGGGGAAGGGGGGGATGATTAATTCTAAAGCCCATATAGATAAATAAGTCACTTTATAGTTTGCATTGATGACTAGTAGGCGGTGATAGACACTCCCAGTAGGTGGTGATAGACACCCCCCCCCAATGGTGCACCCCTAATAAAATGGGGTGCACATGCCTATGGCATCGCATATGGGTACTATGGGACATACATCTGCACAGTCTATCAATAACCACCCACCCTGCTAGTTCACAGGCATGCTATCAGGCCCATTAGACCGGTATTTTGGTACATGTGCAAGTACACCACTTTAGAGTATATATAATAACCATTCACACAATGGGCGGTATTCAATGAGGCTGATTCGCCAGGTTTTTATGGCGATTTTGTGCTGTAAGGCGAATTTCTGACTAAAACGGTGAATCACCCTATTCAATGACCAGATGGCGAATACATTTCAAGGTTTTTTTTCGCCATGATTCACGGATCTGGAATTTTATTCTGAGGAGGGGCATGCTATTTTTATTCATGGGCTGTAACCACATGAATATATATTTAATTAAAAAATATATATATATATTTTTTTACACAGACCAGCCAGCAGGGGGCCAGAGCCGAGCCGCTCATTAGATATTCATATATTCACTTCACCCGATCATTACATATTCATGATCGGGTGTAGTGAATATACCGGTCCCCTGCTGGCACCCCCGGGGGGCAGCCTGTGCTGCCTGGCACCCGGGGAGCCCACCTCCCCCCCACAAACGTTCTGGGGCAGGCAGGGAGACTTCCATCTCCCTGCCTGCCACCGTCCTCAGTCTCCCTGCGGCGTCCGCCGCAGGAGCTCAAATTCGCCAGTCAGGGGCAGCGAGCCCCTGACTCGTTGAGTACCGGAGCCGGCGAGGCACCGGAACGCAGCGAGCAGTGGCGAATGTGCAGCAAATCCTAAACAGGATTCGCTGCACGTTGCCGGTATTCACATTGAATACCGCCCTTTGATGAGACCATCCCCTGCAGCAGCTATACAGACAGCTTTTATTATGTACACAGGTTCTTATTTGTTTATTGATCCCATATTTTTAATCAGTGGTTTATAGAACACCAAACTTTATGGATAATTATGTGATAACTCTGTGTGTGTTATATGTAGTGTTTATTGGTTTTTATACATTTGTTGTTAATATTTATTAATATATGAGTCTTGATTAAATTACATCATTTTCCAATACCAAAACCTTTGTTCTCACAGAAGTGCAGCACCGCTTTATTGCTTATAATCTGTTTTATTGTTAGAAACGTATTTAATAAATGTTCACAAACAGTATGTTGAGTATCATATAACATTTTTTATTCATTCAAGTTTGTGACCTAATTTGGTTATTAGCGCCTGGCCTGTAGTTTTTTAACAGATGGGTAAAAATCGTGATTTTCATGTACTGTACATTGGGGACACTTACAAAATGTTCCTACATGGCCCACAAATTCTAGTCACATCCTGGACTGCAACAGGATACAGTAAAAAATAATGTCTTTGCTGCTCATCCAAGCGGCAGTACACATAATAATTCTGTGTTGTGCTGTGACCCAGTTTTCAAGCCTTTCAGAGAATATTTGCATGACCAAGCGTGAAGCTGAAACTGGTCTATCACAACATAGTCGGTATCTTCATCCACAACTGCCTGCTTAATGGCCTGCAGCATGGGTCTTCAAACTGTGGCCCTCCAGATGTTGTGAAACTACAAATCCCAGCATGCCTTGCCACAGTTTTAACAATTCCTTATAGCAAAACTGTGGCAAGGCATGCTGGGATTTGTAGTTTTACAACATCTGGAGGGCCACAGTTTGAAGACCCATGGCCTGCAGGATACTGTCATGCATCCCATGCAGCGCAGGTAAATCAGGCTCTCTCATTTCCCCGGCAGGTTTCATAAGGATGGGTGGGAGGGCCCAAGGACAATTCCATCTTGCACCTCTTTTTTTCCCTTTGCTACCTTGTTTTGTGGGGTCCAAAAGAACCAATAATTTCAGCCACAGTTTTGTAGGCCCTGTCGCTGAAATGATTGTTTTGTTAAAGTGTGCATGGTCTATTTCCACAACATAAGGGTGGGTGGGAGGGCCCAAGGACAATTCCATCTTGCACCTCTTTTTTGTCTTTGTTAAACTAGGCCTCAAAGAGCACATAATGCAAACTGCCATCCTGTCTGCCACATGCTTGTGCCGCCCATTTGTGTCGCTTATCATAGTCATCCAGCTACCACAGTGTAACCTTTTGGACTAAAAACAATATTGTGAGCTGTGAGGTGTTCAGAATAGACTGGAAATGAGTGGAAATTTATGTTATCAAGGTTAATAATAGCATGGGTGATTTTAGCAGTTGTTATGCTTTTTTTTTTTTTATCAGAACCCAAAAACCTTGAGAGGGGGTGTTTTGGCAAAACCCATTAGAACCCAAAACCTGAAGGTAATCAGAACGGAAAACCCAAAATGTGAAAAAATGGCCGGTGCACATCCCTAGTTAGGATAAGCTTCTCTTTGGTGTAACTCTACCTAGATTGCTATAATGTCTGTTGTAAGTAGTCATACTGTACATATCTATATTTGCTTATTAAACCTGTTTTATGCATTTGACCACAATACAATAGTATATACAGTTGTATAATCTTTAAGGTGTGCATAACCACACCAGATGTATGCTATGCTAATAGATGCAGCTTGCATCTGCAACAAACTATCTTATGTTTATTAAGTTATGGAACACAACACTTGTAACATGAAAGTTAGGAGCCCATTGGCAGGCAGTTTATTCATCTTCATTTTATCACTTTTTAAAGCTTGATACATCTGGCCCAAAGTCATATTTTCACATTTAAAAGGTGTGCTGGCCTCTTCATGTCTGATTTATGCGGACCTGTGTATCATGAGTATGGATACCACAAGTTTCTGATCTACAGTATATTTACTACCGTTCAAAAGTTTGGGGTCACCCAAATAACTTTGTGTTTTACTTGGTTATACACCGGTTATTTTTGCCCTTGTATACGCAATGTACGCTTTCCAGTATGCCTGCTCTAGCATCTTTCCATCAGGACTCTAACATCTGTCCATCTGTCTCCTCCTAGGCGGTAGCCATTTTTTTTAGTGACATTTTCATATGGATGACCCATTGTAATCTGTAGAGACCATGCCCCCCATTGTAATCTGTAGAGACCATGCCCCCCCCCCCCCCCCCCCAGCACTGCTGTCTGTGAATTAAAGGCGATTTACACCCAGAAAGCACAAAGGGCAGGGGTCCTAGTCACAGACAATGTAGAGACCATTGTGGTTCTGCCCCTACCAAGGTACATTACCCCTATTTTCTGCATCATGGGGCAGCTCAGGAAGGACAGAAACCTCCCGTGGACCAGAAGGGCAATAGTCAATATGGCACCATTGTGCTTGTACCCCATTATCCCCTGCCTGTTGCTGTCACTCTCTGCTTCTTCTTGCTTTTTTGTGTCATGGTATTTCTCTATATCTCAATCTCTCACTGCAATATGCATATTGTGTACAAGGGTTGGAGTGGAGGAGGAGGCCCAAATTATATTTTTGCACATAGGCCAACTACTCACAAGTTCCGCCACTGCTCGTATATTCCAAATGACTGGAACTTAGGTTAATAAAACAAGCAATAAGGTAGAAATATGCCATTGTTTTGATGATTTGAATGCATTGTAATGGCAGTATATAATAACATGCACAGCACTTACCTTATATCCCTCTATCATCCCGTGTGCAATACAGATATCCTGGAACCGAGAGATGATACACATCCGTATCCATGTCATCAATTTTCCCCTGTTGTCATGGTAATTAAATACAAAACCATACCTCCCAACATGACCCATGCTCTGTTCCAGAACTTTCTTGACAGTGGCAGTTTGCAAAAATGGGGCTACAGGGCAGTCCAAAATTCTAAATAGTGACCTATTTATGAGTCAACCAATTCCTCCTGTCAACCTTGTGCCTGGCGACGCTATGATCCCCACCCAAAAGAGCTGAGAAACAGTAAATATCAACAGTTCATATATGGCAAAACTTCCTTATACAGTATATCCAAGCACTGCAGGGTGTAAAATCACTTACCACCTCATGAATCACTTACCACCTCATGTCTAGTTGCATATCATATCTGAGAATCAGAAACTTCAATGTTTGGCTAAGGAATTGGTGCAATGAGGAGAGATTTGGATATTTAGGTCAAAGTCAAGCTACCTGGCAAGACAGAGCCTTATATAAAAGTGATGGCCTGCACCCATCTTCAAGGGGAACGAGAATATTAAGTGAGAAGTTTGGAAGCTTCATAAGCAACTATTTAAACTAGCAGAGGGGGGCAGTGAACCAAATGAAGAAATCTGCTCCTCCAACCTAGAGGTATTGTCTCAGCAGGAAAATGGAACAGAAAGCCTATCCACTGCAACAAAAGATAATACCAATCAAAACCGAATAGATATAGGCAGAAAGATGAATATAGCTAGCAGCAGGAGAAGCACAAACACAACTTTAAGAGCTATGTGTGCAAATGCTAGGAGCTTAGGAAATAAAATCCCAGAACTAATTGCAATAATGACAAGGGATGAACTGGATATTGTGGTTATTACAGAGACATGGTGCAATGAAAATCATGACTGGGACATAGCTATACCAGGAGATACTTTATTTAGGAAGGACAGAATGGGAAGAATTGGGGGAGGGGTTGCAATATATGTGAAAAAAAGTATAAAGACTACCTTAATACAAAGTATTGAAGAAAAAACTGAGGCCCTTTGGGTGACCATAGAAACAGGGGAGAAGGCGATTTTTTGTATAGGGGTGATCTACAGACCACCAGGTCAGGAAGAGGAACTTGACGAGAGCCTATTGCAGGACATCAATAAAATGGCATTAAAAGGAGAGGTGATAATCATGGGAGACTTTAATCTACCTGATGTAAACTGGGAGCTGCCTGTTGCAAGTTCCACCAGAAGTAGGGACATGCTGAATTCCTTGCAAGGAGCATCCCTCCAGCAATTGGTGAGGGAGCCCACTCGTAAGGACGCAATATAAGACTTAATACTTACAAATGGTGACAGAATATTTGACATAAATTTGGGTGAAAACCTGGGATCCAGTGACCATCAAGCAGTATGGTTCAAAATAAAGACAGAGACTGACTCATCGCACACAAAAACAAAGGTGTTAGATTTTAGGAAGGCTGATTTTGTAGAGATGGGAAACTCTGTAAGGGATTCTTTGGCAGAGTGGAGGAACTTGGAAGGAGTGCAGGATAAGTGGGAAAAATTAAAAAGTGCAATTCTAAAAGCAACAGAACTTTGTGTCAAAAGAGTTAGGAAAAACACACGAAAAAGGAAGCCATTGTGGTTTGCAAAAGAAGTAGCAAGTATTGTGAAAGCAAAAAAGTTGGCCTTTAAGAAATTTAAGACGACGCAGAAGAATGAGGACAAAGAGGTGTTTCTTGTTAGACAGAAAGAGGCTAAGAAGGTAATCAGATGTGCAAAAGCACAGGCTGAAAAGAAAATGGCCCAATCAGTGGGTAAAGGGGGGGAAACTTTTTTTAGGTATATAAGTGAAAGGAGAAAAACAAAAAGTGGAATAATAAGACTAAAGACAGAGAGTGGAAGTTTTCTTGAGGGGGACAATGTAATAGCAGATAATATTAATAATTACTTCTGCTCAGTATTCACTGCTCAAAGAGAGGGGAAGGGGCCAAAATTAAGTTGCAAGTATAGTCAGAAAACTGAGGGAGAAACAAGTACATTTACAGAGGAGAAAGTCCTCACAGAACTCTCAAAACTGAAAGTGGATACATCAATGGGGCCAGATGGGATACATCCAAGGATACTAAAAGAGCTCAAAGGGGAGCTGGTAAAACCAATAACAGAAATATTCAACCAGTCACTAGCTACTGGAGTAATCCCAGAGGACTGGAAAACAGCGAATGTAGTCCCACTGCACAAAAGTGGAAGCAAAGAAGAGGTAAGCAACTATCGACCAGTGAGCCTTACATCAGTAGTAGGGAAATTGATGGAAACACTCTTAAAAGAAAGAGTTGTAGAATATCTCAAAACCAGCAATTTACAGGATCCAAAACAGCATGGGTTTACTGGGGGAAGATCATGTCAAACAAATCTTATTGACTTTTTTGACTGGGTGACTAAAGTAATAGATCAAGGTGGGGCTGTAGATGTAGCTTATCTAGACTTTAGTAAGGCTTTTGACACTGTCCCACATCGCAGACTGTTAAATAAACTTGAAAGCTTGGGATTGGGTTCTAAGATAGTTGAATGGATAAGAGCATGGTTGCAGGACAGAAAACAGAGAGTTGTAGTAAACGGAGTACAGTCAAAGGAGGGAAAGGTTACAAGTGGAGTACCCCAGGGATCTGTACTTGGACCAGTGCTTTTTAATATCTTTATTGGTGATATTGCAAATGGAATTGAGGGTAAAATGTGCCTTTTTGCAGATGACACAAAGGTATGCAACAGCGTAGACACACCAGGAGGGGTAAAACAAATGATTGATGATCTAGGTAGATTAGAGGAATGGTCAAGAGCATGGCAACTACAGTTTAATGCCAAAAAATGCAAAATCATGCACTTGGGTTGCAAAAATCCAAAGACTAAATATAGTATAAATGGCACTATAATGGAAACTACTGAGGAAGAGAGGGATCTAGGTGTCACTATTTCAGGGGACTTAAAGGCAGGTAGGCAATGTAACAAAGCAATGAAGAAGGCAAGTCAGATGCTTGGTTGCATAGGGAGAGGTATCAGCAGTAGAAAGAAAGAAGTAATAATGCCACTGTATAGGTCATTGGTACGACCTCATGTAGAGTATTGTGTTCAGTTCTGGAGGCCATATCTCCAGAAGGATATAAATACATTAGAGACTGTACAAAGAAGGGCAACTAAAATGGTGCATGGCCTACATCACAAAACGTACCAGGAAAGACTAAAAGATCTTAATATGTATACTTTAGAGCAGAGAAGGGAAAGGGGGGACATGATAGAAACTTTCAAATATATCAAGGGTTTTAACAAGGTACAGGTGGGAGACATTCTTCACAGGAAGAGGAGCAGCAGAACACGAGGACATGCACTGAAACTAGAGGGCGGAAGATTCAGGGGAAATTTGAGGAAGAATTACTTCACAGAAAGAGTAGTAGATAAGTGGAATAGCCTCCCATCAGAGGTGGTAGAGGCAAATACAGTAGTACAATTTAAACATGCTTGGGATAGGCATATTGATATCCTTACAAAAAAATTAGGATCAAATATGGTTTGAGGTAACATGTTTAAAAAAGGGGCAGACTAGATGGGCCAAGTGGTTCTTATCTGCCGTCAAATTCTATGTTTCTATCTATGTTTCTATCACTAATGTAAAAGGGGCAGACTAGATGGGCCAAGTGGTTGTTATCTGCCATCAAATTCTATGTTTAATGTAAAACCAATTAAACAAACTTGGCCTTGGTATTTGCTTCTATACAATGCATTCATCAACATTTTGGTGTTGATAAATATTCTATGCATGGGCAAAGGGCACACACCCAGTTTACACCTTATAAATATGTAAGCAGCTGAACTGCTATATGGACAGTTAATAAGCACTTCATGAACATTCCACACATAATTGTTCTCACAGGTGATGTACATAATTATCTGTTCTGTACTGACTTCTAATGACATACCTGGAGAAGTCAGACAATGCAGTGGAACAGGTTAGAACACGCTGATCAACCAAATACTGCACTATTATATTAAGAGTTCATCTCTGGGAGCTCCATTTTCTGTTACAATTTAATTTATGTATGTGAACAGGGAATGAAAATGACAGAACACTTAGGGGCATATGTGCCGTATTTGCCGGCGTACAAGACGACTTTTTTCCCCTGAAAAACATGCCTCCAAGTAAGGGGTCGTCTTATACGCTGGGTGCACTTCGTTGGGATAGACATAGCTGCCCCAGGGGTACACTTTTATACATTTTGCGACGCTATCCTCGTCCCCCCCCCCCCCTATTCTTATGCATACCTTGATGCTCCCTATCCAAATCTCTTATCAGGTCATATAAGAGACCTGGCAGTGCTGGTATGGTCGGCGCAGCTCGGGGGGGGACTCGGGAGCGCTCAGGCACCCGAGTCCTCCCGAGCTGCCGTGAACATCCCCCAGCCTGCCGCCGACGTCACTGCTGAATGTCACAGGTGGCTTAGGCAGGGGGGACAGCGGCAGCACTGCAGGGAAGCTCCGGCATACTAATGCCGGAGCGGAGGAGAGCTTACAACTTTATGTGGTGGGTTTTGCTGGGGCAGGACAAACCTGCCCTGATAGGTTTGTCCTGCCCCAGCAAAACCCACCACTCAAGGGGTATAAGAAGGGGGGGGGGGGGGCGAGGAGAGAGTCGCAAAATATATAAAAGTGTACCCCTGGGGCAGCTATGTCTATAATACTGGTACTATCCATAATATGGATTCAAGGGGGGAACAGACTGCTGCTAGTGACATGGAGACAGGGAGGGCAGACAGGGAGCAGGGACCAATCCATTCAGGCTTTGTATACAGCCAACCACAGTAAGTACAGTATAGCATAGAAAATGTCCAGCAGTCAAAACCCTATCAACCCTATGATGGCACCAGCAAAAAGAAAGAAATATGATGCAAGTTTTAAACTTAAAGTTGTAAACTTTGCCATGGAACATAAGAATTGTGCTGCTGCAAGACAATATGGAGTAACAGAAAAGATGGTTCGGGACTGGAACAAATGAAAAAGCATTAAAGAGTATGCCAAGGGGTAAGTGTGCATTAAGAAGGTGTGCTGAAGAGGGGGTAGTCTTATACGGCGAGTATATAACAAACTCTATATTTTGAGTGGAAATGTTGGGGGGTCGTCTTATATGCTGGCAAATATGGTAATAATCTTATACTTACAAAGGGGGCATAGCTGGTCCACAGATGGGCTCACTTGGGGGTGGTACAAATGCATCATCATGACAGCACCTCCTGAAATCTAAAGTGGTGAGAAAAAAAGGCACTGCCCATATGTGCTCTATTGAGTGGGGCAGACAGGAATTCCAGGGGGCTGGGAGACTTGCCCACTATTCCTGGAAGCTGGGTATGCCACCTGATTTTCGGTAGCCTCCCAGCCATTAAAGAAGGGTAGGCAAGAGTGATTAATCACCAAATTACCACAATTATTAACAATATAACAAAAGTTCCACACTCTGGGGATTATTCAGACCTGATTGCAGCAGGGCGTTTTAGCAGAGCCCTACGATCAGACCGTCGCCGCCCTGCCACTGTGAATCCTGCCCTGTGCAAGGCTGCAAATGGCTTGTGAAAATCACACACATATGCAATTAGCTACAAATCAATTAGCAACTCACTCACCATCAAAGACTTTTCCAGTCTTTTTGTAACCCAGAACCTACTCTGCCCGTGCAATAGAAGCAGGCTGATCGAGCCAGGAGCTGATGTCATATACCCTCCCTGAAAACAGTTAGGGTTAGGTTGCAGGGGTTAGGCAAGCAGGGAGGGTTAGGGGGAGGATTCTTTGTATCAGGATGCCGGTCTTTTGACATCAGGTATCCCCATTATAGGGTATAAGACACAAAAGACTTGCACGAAATAGAAACACACCCCAAGAAAAAACTGAATGCTGAGAGGACCATTGATAAAGTGTGCAGCGCAACTAAATGAGTCAGAGCACTTTATTGGACACGGGTCGATTTATTAAGCTCGGTGAAGTGATAAACTGTCTGTTTTTATCACTGACCAATCAGCTGCTACCTGTAATATTTAAAATCAAGCCTGTAACTTCACAGGTAGGAACTGATTGGCCGGTGATAAAAACCAGACAGTTTATCACTTCACCGAGCTTAATAAATCTGCCCCTCAATGAGGACTTTTCTCAGCCAGTATCCTGTCTTGGACCAGCTCAAAAAAAAACATCTCCACCTCTGGCAATTGGAGCCCCTCTCTATCACCCCCAAATAATCTGGGACTTTTGTGCATATTTCACAACATCTACACTGGACCATAGGAACCCACCTTCGAGTGAGGTTGCCCCTTGCCAACACGGAGCGTAACATCCACCACATGCCTGGCAGAGTCTTCAGTGGAGACGTATAAAATAATGAAGTGGATTGCGGTCATGGGGAGTTTTCATTACCCTACCTGTCAAAAGAGGAGCGAGCAAAATAGGAACAAGCGTGAATTATATCCTCAATATGGCTAATATTATATGCGTCTTAACTTGTTTTATGTGTGTATTATTTTAGATATAATATATTGAGATTTTATAGTCCATTGATCCGCTGTTTTAAAATTTTATCTTTAGCGCTACCCATTCTGTAATCTTTGGTATTCATCATATTGAAAACTATTCCTTGAGTAGAAAGTATTTGATAGCACACCCTTGATAAGCGCAGGATAGTTTATCTTGGTAAAATCTTGGATGCTGAGAGGATTGGTGGGAAATACTAAGTAATTTGGGTGACATTCTCTTCAAAATGAATATGGTTTCCTTTTAAGGCATGGATCATTGGATAGACAGCAACTAGGTCCACATGACTGAAGGTCAACATGGGGTTCGGTCAACAGATCAGTATTAGGTCGACATAGGGAATGTCGACAGTTACAAGGTGGACATGGGGGTTTTCATGCTTTTTTTTTTTGCCCGAATGTCGACACAGTCAACATGGACACTAAGAAAAGTGTACCGCATCCCCTCTCATGGCTCAGAATGCTTCGTGCACGGTGCCTCGATCAGCTCAGCTCACTATTTTATTCTCCCACCACGCCCTAGTGGATGGTAGGGAAAATAAAATACTGCTTGTCGGCACAAAAAAAAAAAAGGTGAAAAGCCCTGTGTCGACCTTTTGACAGTCGACATTATCCATGTTAACCTAATGCTTGTGTCAACCTAATGACCCTGTTGACCTAGTGGTTGTAGACTTAATGCTTGTAGATCCTTGTAGATGACCGTATCCCATTTCATGTATGTATATCCTTCCTGGTAATTCCTGGTCAGATTGGAACTCATATCTGGAGTCTGGCCGCTTGATGTTTCCATGGATTCCAAACTGACAGTTAGATATTAACCCTATTATAGCACGTGTAACCTGAAGATCTAGATATATATTACTTTATTTTTGCTAGAAATACATGCAGTAGTATTAAAGTGATTACATCAAATTATGTACAATTCAAAATCATATTCACATTTACTATCTGGAAAGTAGAAAAGAGGAACATTTGGGAGGTGTAGCGAATAATAAAGTTATTTCCCTATGTAAACATAATTGTATGCAGCAGCTTTGTGCAAACATGCCATTATTATGGAAAGTGTGATAGGAGAACACTTAGGTAAAGCTTTTGGCTACTGAACAGTGGTTTTAATTTACTTTATGCCAAAGTTGTAAGTTTATCAATTAAATCATCAATTGTGTAGACAAGAAGTTTAATGTCATCCTTTTCACTCATCCGATGTTGACCGTGTTTGCGGAGGATGACATCTACATCAGTACTGAGCACAGAGTCAGCAATCTTCAGTGACACATGCCACGGGACGTCCTCATCTCTCATGCCATGAATCAGTCGCACAGGGGACGGGATGGGGATAGGACTATTTAATATGCAGTGGTTTTCTGCCTCTTTAATAAAAGAATAAGGAATATTATAAAAACCTTCTTCAGTGTACTTTGTGGGAACGATAAGTTCACCTTTTTCTTCAACTGCTTTCTTTTCCTGTAAGTAGAAAGTTATAGTGAATCAGACAGCTACCTTATTACAACATTTATTGCTGTTCAAAGCAACATTCTCTCTCTATATATCTATATTATAGAGATATATATATATATATATATATATATCTATAATCTATATCTATATCTATAATCTATATCTTGAATATATATCTTGAATATATATCTATATCTATAATCTATATCTATAATCTATATCTATCCCAGCACATCGACGGCTCAAACGGACTTATATAAAGAACAAATTGCATTCAGAGGCTGATATTCTTCAGCAACGTTTCAATGTATTTATAACATTGTCATCAGGCTTAATGACAATGTTATAAATACATTGAAACGTTGCTGAAGGATATCAGGGTAGATTTATTACTAGGTGATCAGGGGAATCTGCGCTATCCCCGTGCGTTATAGCAGGGGATAGCGCTTCCCCTGATCTATCACACCCGCCAAGCGTTTACTCTAACGCCAGCGGTGTGGGGCAGGAGGCATAGCGCAGGGACGATGTTTTGCACTGCGCCCCTGCCTCCTGACAGATTTATGAACGGTCAGCATCGCTGACCATTCCGCCGCCTGCAGCTGTCGACTTCGCCAGCTGCAGGCGGAGATGCCCTATACCTAACAGCAGGGACAGCGCTGTCCCTGCTGCTGGGGCTGAACTGCGCTGGGATCTCGCGAGACTAGCGAGATCCCGCGCATGCGCAGTGAGCCGGCCAGGGGGGGAAGGAGACGGCGCATCAGTATTAACTGATGCGCTGTCTCCAGGAGGGACATCGCCGGAGGGGGGAGTTAGCGCTCCCCCACTCCGGCGGTAAGATCTTAATAGATCTTATCGGTGTCCCCCCCTGCTTCGCCTCGCTAATGAGGCGAAGCAGGAACTGTTATAGGGGCGCGATAGGCGCCGCTATAATAAATCTACCCCTCAGCCTCTGAGTGAAATTTGTTCCTTATATAAGTCCGTTTGAGCCGTCGACGTGCTGGGATATATGTCCATGTTTATGGAGGACTGAGCTCTGGATCCAAGTACTGATGTGCAATTGAGAGGGCCGGAGGATAATATAGATATAGAATACCCCAACCGTGCTTCAACAAACTTAAGGCAGCACCTCTAAGAGATCCCCTGTTAGACGGGACCCAGGTGTGTAGAGATGAAAAAAGGAAAAGATCAGAGTGCGCCTATATTTACATGATGCAAAGTAGTATGATCTTTCAATGAATACAAAGTAAAATTCAATATATGATAAAATATAAAACAATTTTTATTAATTGTGTCTTGAATTTTACTTTGTATTTATTGAAATATACATATATACATACATACACATAGATACACACTCACAAATTTCAAATAAATATAATATAATATATATATATATATATTTATTTATATTAAAGCAAATATATTTTTTTCCCCTCTCACTTTAAATAATAAAGTTATGCACCTTTCTAAACTATTTTCCTACGAATATTATTTCAAAATCATTGCAAACATTACTTAAAACTTTGTCTGGTTGGTAAACAAAAATGTCTGCCAGCTACAGACAGCAAGTCTGATTCACAGGCAAAGGTTCACAGCTCTCAGCAGGTCATGCAGAGGAGTAGTCCGTAGCCTCTCCACACACTACATTATACTTGTCACAATACATTGCAGCTGTGATAGAAGTCCAGAATAAATATCATAAATCGCAGCCTAAGGGAATAAAAGGGGGAAAATCACACCTTTTGTGTATTCTGTCACTATGATTTATACAGATGAAAAAACTTGATTTTTCTTTATTGATTGCCGCTTTAAGGCTGGGCACACAGTAACACTACAGGTTGAGTCCCCAAATGATGAGGTGACCCTTTTATTGAATATTTGCATACCATAAAAACAAGTTGTGGGGACAGGACCTAAGCCTAAACACAATATTTTTGTTTCATAAACAAACACCTTATACAAAGAGCCTAATGGTTGCATTGCAAAACGTATGCGATGCGATGTAGTCCAAATTAAATACAATAACTGTACTGTGTATGGGCACCTTAAATGTAATTTATTTGACAATATTTTTAATAATTTTGTTGTGTCTATCTTCGTTGCGTTCTAAAAACTTTGGTTTTCAGAATATTTTGGATATCAGATTTTCACGTATGAGAGACTCAACCTGTGTCCAAAGCTTACCTCTGATGAAAGTTGATTAAACACGGTGACAAAATGATCAGCAGCTGGGGCAACACCAACAAGAGCTGCTATTTTTTCTGGTCTTGCTAAGGCAGCAAGTAGCATTAGCCATCCTCCCATACTTGAGCCAACTAATATCTTCGAAGACAAAAATAAAAACACAGGAAAGAAAGAAAATGGTTAAGTAAATACAATGCACCTAGAAATTACACATACAGGCATATTCAATTAACCTTAGGGTTTGCCAGCAGCTAATTCTTGTACCAACCTGATGCAATTAAAAGGGATTCACCCTCTCATTAATTCTTGTTAATACCCTCACAGGAGCTGCATGGAAAAGTTTATGAGAAAAGTGCAGGGATAACGGCAGAATGTGATGCGTTAATGTCTCACAGAGGTCATGTGCTCAATTCCCACCATGGCCCTAAATGTGCAGAGTTTGTATATTCTCCCAGTGCTTGCGTGGGTTTCCTTCGGGTACTCCGATTTCCTCCCACAATCCAAAAACATGCTGGTAGGTCAATTGGCTCCCAATAATATTAACCCTAGTATGTCTGCGTGTGCGCGTACATGTGTTCGAGCATATAGATTGTTAGTTCCACTGGGACAGGGACTGATGTGAATGTTCAAATATTCTCTGTAAGGCACTGATGAATATGTGTGAGCTATATACTGATTACTGCTTCCCATGCTAGAGTACAGGACTTTGCCCGTGCTGCACCCCTTCAGTGGAACGCACTCTCTCGCTCCATTAGACTCTCTCCGACCTTGCAAAGCTTCAAACAGGCCCTGAAAACTCACCTATCCATCAAAGCGTACCCTTCCACTGCATAAACTAGCTGGTTCTCCGACCCGTTGCCTGTTTACATCCTGCTATCTAGCCACCACCCACTTGCTTGCACCTCTTGTAATCTGTCTGTCTCCCCTTCCTACTAGATTGTAAGCTCCTCCGAGCAGGGCTCTCTTCCCTCCTGTTGTCAAAGCCCACTTCTCTTCACAATTCACTCGCAGCTCTCCTATACTCAAACACTCAGTGACCATCTTCGTCTGCATACCCATCTTCATCATTGGCCTCAAGCCTCTAGTTGTATGTTGATTGAGTCTTCACTACTTATATTTAAGCTGTAATGTGTATTGAACTGTGGCGCTCTTTATTTGTACTCTACTTTTGTTATTTATTCAATGTTATGCCAAATTTTGTCTCCCTGTATTTTCCCATTGTACGGCACTGGGAAACACTTGTGGCACCTTATAAATAAAATTATAATAATAATATATAAATAACTAGTAATAATTAAATACATACATTTATTCAGCGGTTTTCTCTGAATCAGTGCATTTATGCTTGGTAATCTTCAATTTTAGGAGAGGGGAAATGGTTATTGGATTGAACAGCCAAAAACTGTGTGGTAATTAGCTAGAGAATCCACCTAATTACAGGTGATGTCTGTGACCGAACATTGGCGATAAATTAGACAACCCTTGTGTGTTCAATTATTGATTGAAAGTGCCGCCAGGTTTTTTTTGCCTACAGAAAGGAAACATTCTGGAACCAATGCTAAAGTTTTGACCATAATTAATTTGGGGTTTTAACCTCTTGCCAAGTACGGCATTTAAGCACTATGCAAAGTATATCAAGGCGTGTGTATGATATAGTTGAACAATACAGATTAAATAACTGGAACACTTATAACTCCAGCAATATACTGCAGGCCCTATTCAATTAGCCCCAAAGGCAGCTCTATAAGGAGTTTAAGCAAACCCAAAACAAATACTCAATAAACAGTGCTTTATCAGGTGCAAACAAAGGGTCCTATTCAGTATCAATAGCTTAGACAATTATCAGGAAACTGCGTGTTATGCACAGGACCCGTTCTGCACATGTGCAGAGGGTTCTAAAATCGCAGCACAGTTTAGTGACTGCCTATGCCTAATACCCCTTTCAAACCAAAAAATGGCAGCAAAAGGTATGCAGCGCTTATTAAAAAAATCTCAAATTCATTGGATTGACTTTACATGTTTTTATAATGATAAAATCAATGACAATTTAATAAACCATTAGGCGAAACATAGTGACATAAATATGAATTTAAAAAAAAAATGGATACAAGCGGATTAGGCAAGGTGTTTAACTTTGTGACTCTGTCCTCACTGTCCCTTCCTATAAGCACCTGGATGCAATATGGACCAACTCTATATTGTCAGAGTGGGTATAATTACCGTCCACCTGTTGGATTTGTAGGGTTCTGGATCCTGGATGGAATAAGAAATTTCCTTTTATGGTCCAGAGTCCCTTTTGTATATCCAATATAGGCGTAGAAAGCACCACTGATGTTGGTGGGTATATATGAGATTCCGGTCCATCCAGACTGGTTCGGGCAGATATGAAGGAGTTAGAGTGCAGCTGGGACTTGTAGTCCACCTCTGCTGAAGAATGGGTTCCACTAACGCATTTTGCTGTGAAGCTTTGTCAAAGGTAGATCCATGCTGCCTTTGTCAAAGCTTCACAGCGAAACGCCTTAAATGGAACTAGTGCTGGTTTGTAAGGATCCTGGGCCAAAATCTCGGGAAAATTTGCCACAATTTCGACCCTGCTATGGAGCAGGATTATTACTGGATTCAATCCGGGGTCCTGGCTGGTGTGAAAGGGGTAGGGGGTACTTACTTGGGTTGCCGGTCCACGGTGCAGGTGGTCAGGCCGGGGATCCACATAGGGGGGCAGATGACAGGACAGGTGGCGGATGAAGAGGACACACTGCCGCCGTCTGACCTGCCATCTGTGCCCGCTGCCTGTGTGGATCACCAGCCTGCACCGAGGACCAGCAACCCAGGGTGAGTATTGTCCACCGCCTCTGCCTCCTGCCCACCTCCTGGCCGCCTCCTTCCCACACCAGAAAATGCAGGGACTTTTCTGGTGTGAAAGAGGCCAACCCGGGAATGCCCCGGTGTGATCCCTGAGACTAATTCCCGGGTGGGTCCCTGCATGTTCTGATGTGAAAGGGGTATAACTGGCAGGCAGAGGCATTCTGGGGTAGGGGTGTGACACCCTGGTTTACCAGGAGAGGTGAAGCAAGGACTACAATGTTGATACCAGACTATGGCACTTATTCACTTGCAAAGGAAAATTCACTTGCAAAGGAAAATTCCTTCTCAAACGGACAAAACCATGTGCACTGCAGGGAAGCAGATGTAACTTGTGCAGAGAAAATTAGATTTGGGCAAGTTATTTTGTTTCTGTGCAGGGAAAATACCGACTGCTTTATTTTTACACTGCAATATACTATAGATCTCACTTTGAAGTAAAACCCCACCCATATCTAATTATCTCTGCATAAGTTACATCTGCCCCCCTGCAGTGCACATGGTTTTGTCCATTTGAGAAGGAATTTTCTTTTGCGAGTGAACCAGAATAAGGGCCTATGACTCCAGTTGTAGTTTTTCGATCACAAATATACAAAGGAGGTGTTTAAACACCTCCTACTGCATTTGTATTGCTATGGAATGCATTTACAGAGCTGCTGCGAACAGCTTTTCAAATGCGATCAATACTGAATGAGGGCCACAATGTTAACACCTAAGTCCAGGTACTTTTTTCGGATTCTATGTGTTAACACCTGCTAAAAGTTTAATTTAGCTGGCAAAAATAAAAAAGGTCTGTAATTTAACAGCCCCAGTATTAAAGCGCTATGCAAAGCCATCCTGAAAGCCGCTCATCTGCTGGTATAGCCAGCAGATGAACGGCTTTCCCGGCGATGTTGCGGGAGTGTGCAGCGCTCATCGCCAGGCCATACACACTGGGTGGCTTTAAGCTGTTTTGAGTGACTTTCAGATCAAAGTCACACAGTGTGTATGGGCCTTTAGAGTAAAGTCGGCTTTGGTATCCTGCATTATAAAGGAACCTCAAAAAAGACAAACTGCCTGCAATGGAAAATCACTTTGAAAAAAATATATAAATAAAAGGAAGATAACCTGAGGTCCTTCAGACACATTATCCAGAATAGAAAGTACATCCTTCTTCCATTTCCCAATTGTGCATTCCTTCATATCTCCTTCAGAGCTCCCACAACCAGTGTAATCAAACCTGAAACCAGGAAATGATATTATAAAATTTCTCATTTCAAGGTAATAGCAAAGAAGGACAATTTAAAAAAAAAAATTAAAATTAAAAAAAGGTGGGATACTCAATTGTTTTATAGAGAATTCACAAAATCTATCTTGACATAACTTTAAATGTTTAATCGTTTTTTATATATTTACAGTGCAGCTCAGTGTAAACTATTGGTCTCCTGTTAACAATTTTGGGATAAAGAGCCTGAAATTATAGTGTGCGCCAATCCAATTAATGCTCCATACCAAGGGAGTAATTGTCTGCTCAGTGTGCACCTGTATACACTGTAATTTCCTGCCCAGTGTGTACTTTCTTTCAATTTGGGCTCATAAAGGTTGACATGTATTAGGTCAACATGGCAAAAATGTCAACATGGGAAAGGGTCAACCTAATATTTCACATTTTTATCCCCCCAAAAGTTGTTTTTTTCATACTTTCTTATCCAAGTGGGCATAGTGTGAGTTTAGAATAGTGTGCAGAGTGTAGCAAGGCACCGTACCCAAAGCACGGCGAGTGAAGCAGTACACTTATATGGTGCCTATGTTGACAAAGACAATATAAATAAAAGACTCATGTCGACCTATTGCTTGTGCCGACCTTTAGACCAAGTCACATTTTAATAAGGAAAGATCACGCAGCTTTTATAATCAATCATTCTTTAGTCCACTATAAGGACTATGTGGTTTTTCTTCCCAATCTATATTTAGGTGTGGATCATTAGGTCGACAGTCAATAGGTCGACACTATTGATAGACAGGAAGAAGGCCCACACATGAAAAAGGTCGACATGCATTAGGTCCACATGGTTAAAGTGTCGACAAAGGCAAAAGAACGACATGAGGGTCCGCTCGCTATACTTCGGCTGTCTCTACTGACAACAGTTTACAAAGAACTTGATTCTTTTTCAAACTGACCAAAAATAAAAAGACTTCCTGGAAGCTCTGGTACAGTTGTTACTTACCGGATAAATGAGTGTCCCAGTGATCTGCAGAAATCTTCAAGGGCCAATGCTTTCTGACCATTCATATCAGATGCATAACCTGGTAAAAAAATAACTCCAGGACTTTTGCCTTTTAATTTCTGGTAAGCCAATTTAGGTAGATCTTGTCGCGCTAGATACTGTATGGATGACTTTAATCTGCAAGCTTTACATGAACAAAAAAAAAGAAATACCCCAAAAAGTTACATACATATTTAAAAAAATTATGTTAAATATAAACAAAACATAGTAGCAAAGATTATGAAAAACATTTAATGGATTAAGTATGTAGAAAAATAAACACCATGACTGATAACTCATAGTTATTATATGATGTTAAATGTACATGCAAATACAAAATATTCAATGTACAGATGGAGCCGGCTTTAACTTTGCCCGGCGCCCGCCAGATTCCTTTCACTGGCGAGTGCCGGCGATAGGGACTGGGAAGCACGTGCGTCCCAGTATCACGGCGGTTGGGCAGCATCTCCCTGCCCGTTGCCGCTTCAGGGAGACGCTGCCCTGTTCGGGGGGGTTGTCGGAATGGCGAGGGGGACCGGTGGTGACGGCAGCAGGGACCCCCGGCAGGTTCCGTAGCCACGGGGCTTGCGGGCGTCTCGTGCGCGCGCGTCCATGGTAATAGCCGGCCGCTGGCTGGCAATAGAATCGCCAGGCCCTGCAAGGACAGCAGCGGCTACATCTGTATTTAGCAAATGTTTTGACAACTATTACATTGGAACTTATTTCAACATTGACTGGTTCAGGTAAGTTCAACTTATTATATGCTGTCCAAGGTGTTGAAACATCTAACCCTCAGCTGCGATGTAGTGTGGTTGTACTGTCAGACATACAAAAATCCACAAATCTGGGGCGAGATCAGGCTGCTAGGAAGGAAAGTTAAGATGGATTGTCATTCACCTTATTATGTGAGGTTTTGAGTTAATTGCATCAAGCTCTTAGGTTGGGTATGCACCTGACAGTTATGACTGGTGGCCTTACCCTCACACCGACCAAGTGACCAATCAAGGTATATGTAGACACTTACCAATTGGGTATGGGTCATTCAGTCTGCAGTGTCTTAGTGGTTAACAGTCAAATTGTCAACTCATGCATTAGGTTGACAGGAACATGCATTAGGTTCACATGAGTTGTTTCACTTTTTTTATGTCTAGGGCGACATGGACACCGTGTAAGTGTACTGCTGCGGTTTAAAACAAAAATCATAAAAACTCATCTCGACCTTTTGACTGTCAACCAATACTGGTTGACTTTTTGACTGTTGACCTAATGACCATTGACAAATAGTGGTCGACCGCATAACTCAGGTTAGTGCAACCACTTTTAAGACTATCCTAATAAAGTCTATATGGGGCACTCTTATTATTGGATCTCATATGCAATGTGATCTGGGAGGCATGTACCGACCAGGATCGCACTGCAATATGCGATCCTTTTGGACAAATGTATTAATCGGCAGACGCAGGGTAATGGAGCTCCGAATGGAACCCGTCCCTGTTGCAGAGTGCCACACTGGCAGTGTAGCCTGTAGCCATCTCAGAATGGCAGCAGCCCCAAGACCCACTGCAATGCTGCCTGATGTCATAGCTGCCACCTATCCCAATTTTTGGAGAGGGAAAAGGGGGGGGGGGGGGGGGGGAGTTGTGAGTCCTCCCAGCCCGGTGCTGCTCTGGTTAATAGCGGTATTTATTCCCGGACAAAGAGGGGCTGGGGGCATTGCCAGAAACTCACAGAGCCATTGCTCATGCCCCCACAGCAGCTAAAATGGGTTGCCTGGCCTCACAGAAACACAGCTCCAAATTTCTCAGGATTTACAAGTTTGGAGGTATGCAATGTTGATACACCTTATAAACTTAGGGGGTGTGGCCACGAGCAGGGCAGGAGGGATCGGAGATTCCTGCTGCAGTACCTCCTGGGCAGGATGTTCGAACATCTGCTGCCCTATATCGCCGGGCACCGCATATGCTCTAACATGTGCGGTTATTAATGCAAGGGACAGGTCTTGCAATAAGAGCTGTCACTTGTGATGCTGCCACAGCGCTGGACTTCCGGGTCTGAGATCCGGGAGTCCGTCCGCGCAAAGCACAGAGCATGGCGCTGGCCATGGGGCATGCTGGGAGGGATCCGTAAGAAGCCCATAGGCTTCTGCAGGGAATCGCCAGCTTTTGCTGGCGATTCCCTCCACCGCACTGACACTGCGAAGGGAATTAGAGAATCCAGAAATGCGGTAAAAACCCTGATAACAGGTTTTTACCGCATTCTGGTTTAGAGCATCCCGCCCCCTCGGGAGATAAATAATATCTGCAGCAAACCCCAGAAAACGCCAAACTAGCCACAAATATTATATGCTATCTTGTTAAAGGGTCTGTGAGCTGAAACAGCCAGGTTTTTGAACATGAGCACTATATAATGACATAAAGGAAAAGCATTGATTTAATAACACTTATTTTATACATACACACGTCACTATAGTCACTCTATTGCAGTGTTGGGAGCTGCACAGGGTAGTGAGGGAAGCATCACTCGTGTGGGTGCTGCACATGGACATGGGGAGGAGGTGAGGGGTCCCTCTCACCTGGGTGTTGCATGGTGACTTTAGGCTGCAGTGGGGCAGCTCCCCGCATGCAGAGAGCAAGCGCCCAGGTGCGAGCTCCTCCCAGCGCTCGAGACGCCATGATCCATCTAGAGATGTGTCGTTCGCGAACGATCCGGTTCTTTTGAACGGATCCATCAAAAGAACGAGCGAGCCGCCGATCCCAAAATGGTGATCCGGTTCGGTTTCGCTTAGCATTACATACAATACAATGCACATTGCATTGCTTGAGCTCAGCACTGCCCCCTTTGGCAGCTGAGATATTTTCTTCTAATTGGCTGCTTGTGCTGCTGCTGCTGTTGCTGTGTCACGTGCAGATCTAGATTCTTCTGAATCTGGAAGCCCTGAGGGAGGTCTGGTGACTACACATCAACAGCAGACTAAGCAGAGCAGAGGCATTGGCACTGGCAGGCATTTCAAGATTGCTTCACCTGAGTTCACCAGTAGTATCACAGAAAGGTGTGTAGTAGAAGTATGAACACACAGACACACAGACATAAATTAGGCAGTGCACATGTGGTTTTTTTTTTTTACTAGATCTGTTTGCTGGGCTGTGTAGTACATTTAACTTTAATTTGGAGGGGGAGGGGGCCTTCTTTTAACTTTCATTTGGGGGGGGGAGGGGGGGCTCGGCAATGAGCAAATTTAGTCTCCCTTGGCAACGAGCAAATTAATACCCCTTTTACACCGCTGCAAAACCCCGGGTCTTCAGCGGGTCAGACCCCTGTCAGCGGCAGTGTAAATGGGACACGCCGTGTCCCTTTACACGGGACTTCTACCCAGGTCCTGGGAACTGGATTGTTCGTCAGACAAGCGTTGGTCAGACAGTCACTAGGTCGACATGCAGAAAGGTCGACATGGGAAAAGGTTGACATGGGAAAAGGTAGACATGGACGTTAGGATGACATGAGGAAGGTCATAAGGTCGACATGGGGTTTTCGCTGTTTTTTGACCCGAATGTCAACACAGTTGACATGGACACAGTTGGAAGTGAGAATCGGACCCTCGCATCGCTCGCAATGCTTTGGGCACAGTGTCTCACTTCGCTCGCCACACTATTATAATCTCACTCCATGCCCTAGTGGAAGGTAGGGCATGAAATACCGCCTGTCGGCACATGTCGGCTCAAAAAACAGTGAAAATCCCCATGTCGACCTTATGACCTGTCGACCTTCCTCATGTTGACCTATAACCATGTCGATCTTGTTCCACGTCGACCTTTCAGCATGTCGATCTAGTGTTGTTGACCTAATGTCGACCTAGATCAGTCGACCAAACGACTATCTATGTTAAGTGCACCACCTAGGTCAGGGTTAGAGAACCTTTGGCCCCAGCTGTTGTTGGACTACACATCCCAGCATTCCCTGCAACAGTGTTATCATGGCCAAATAGCAAATTGTAGCAGGGCATGCTGGGATGTGTAGTCCAACAACAGCTGGAGGGCCAAAGGTTCCCCATCTCTGACCTACGACTTTGCTCTGTTTCTGGACTTCCCTCTTAACGAATGATTGCTATTACCTGTTCTAAACAGGTAAATGGATAAGAAAGGTGTTTCCACACAGGTAATAACAATCAAACATTAAGAGGGAAGTCCAGAAACAGAGCATTGTGTCCCTCCTGGAAAGGGTCATGTTGGGAGGTATGGTACACTAACTCAAACCATAAATAACTGTCTTTTTTACACAAACTGAGCCGCAGAGCCGCCCAAAGGATCTAGATCTTTTCACTGACCGACCCAGGTCGACCCGGGTCCGCGAAAAGATCCGTTTTGCCCATCTCTAGATCCATCGAACCTGGCTGCCTGTGATCCGTTCTCCCCTCCCACCCACGTGACGTTTCGGCAGCTGGCATCGAGCCCTCCTTGTTGTTGGCTGCCTGGCCGCTGCACGTGACACGGTGGGTGGGCGTGACGCTGATGTGCACGCGCACTCGTCTGCTAGCAATGCAGCATCACTGGGAGCGTGGAACACGATTACTTCAGTCAGTTTTGAAAATTACAATTGCACAGAGCATACACAGCCCATTCTCGCCCCGCCCCCTCCTTACTGCTACGGTAACATGTATATTACACGGCCTGACTGACATATCCTTTGCTTGCTGACATAGCACTAGCGGAAATGTGCTGGAACTGAGGTTGATTTTTTTATGCAAACTCCTGATACATGATACACCTGCTTTGGTGGGCTGAGGCATGATTTGGATTGGTATCATTCTGCAGCAGCCAGCGATGTAGGGGTCCCTTATGTATTCAATACGATTGGGGCCGTTACCACCCAGGTTGCATTGCAATATGCGATCTTATCGCAGGGATGTATCCTCCTGCAAAATTAGGGCTCCGAGAGAGAAGCATGTTCCTGATATGCACTCAGACAGGTGCCTGCGCGTGTACGGTCAGCGCTGACCCCTAGGCCGACAGCACTACCCATAAGCTACAATGGGCTACCACCACCTCAGAATGATGGTATCCCAAGGACCCGTTCATAGGTGTGCGCACATTGGGGCAGATGTATTAAGCCTGGAGAAGAGATAAACTGGAGATAAAGTGGAGATAACATGGAAGAGATAACGCACCAGCCAATCAGCTGTGTTTGAAATATGACAGTTGGGATCTGATTGGCTGGTGTGTTATCTCCTTCCACTTTATCTCCAGATTATCTCTTCACCAGGCTTAATACATCTGCCCCAGTGAGTGTTAGGGGTGCACAGACACCCCCAAATGCTGTGCCCACCCTTATGACACCTCCCTGCCGCTACCTTTTACCAAAGACTTTTACTTTTTAGAACTGTATTCCATTAAAAGAAGCGCCCATCAATCAATTGTGTGTTTTGCATTGTTATTTGTACTAGACTATTGTCATATCACTAAATACTGTTAGAATGCAGCGCTCGGCGTCTGTCTCCATACACTGTTTAGTGTGCAGCCTACAGACTGCCTTGTCCCCTTCTGGCCACTGTAGTTAGACGTCACCCTGAGTGACAGCTCGCTTAAGCGTATAGCAGGGCAGAGACCCCTGACCCTGCTGGCAGCGTTTCCTTTCCTGTAAGGAAGTCCCCGCGTTAGTGTGTGCCTCAGAGCGTGTGTGACATCCTCCATGCTGTTTGTAGCTCCACGTGCACCGGAGCGCACAAGACAGAGCCCCGCTGTAATCCCGTTACAAGCGTGACCTTTGCACAGGGACATCCATCATCATTGGCAGCAGCGACGACTGGGAGAGATACCGCAGCGTAAACCAGTTAATTGCCATCAGCCCTGCACAAGCTAAACGCTACAGCTAAGTAACACCAGAAACTGTGATTCCCATGCAATCAGTTGTATACTGCCTGAAGTTAACTACCAAAGTACTGTTATACTTTGCAAGCCTGTCACTTGAATAAACCTCAAGTTGGTTATATCTTCTAAGTGTGTCGTCTAACAACCACACTGCACGTATTTATAGACACTCTGCCAATAGGTTATGGGCCCAGCACGCTTCCGCTGCGCGAAGATTAACCCCCTAAAGACCAAGTGCTAGCGCAGTACATAAAAGAACACAAAGGAATTATTTCTAAATTGTCATTTGTGGAAGAGTTAACGAGAATGCACAGTACAGGGCATAGCATGAACTTTCCAAAACTCAAAGGCTCAGAGAATTATACTACATGGAAGTTCGCTATGGAAATGCAGCTTAAAAGGGAGAAGCTATGGAAAGTCACAATAGCCCCAGGAGATAGTCCAAACCCAGAAGAGGTAGACAAGGCTATTGGCACAATAGGCCTGGCTGTGGAGCAGCATGTTTATTCTACTATCTGTGGGAAGGAGTCCGCCAAGGACATGTGGACAACTCTACAAGGTGCTTATGAAAATAAAGGCTTAATGAGAAGAATAAGTCTGAGACGCACACTGTATGGAACAAAGTTGAATGCATGCAAGGACATGAACGATTACATTGATAAGATACTATCGATAGCTCAGCAATTGGCATGTGTAGGAGCAAAAGTGGATGAGGAAGAAGTGGCGATGGTAATGCTGCAGAACTTGACAGAAGAATTTGACTTCCTAGTTGTCGCACTAGAGTAAAATGAAACCAAGCTTACAACTGAAGTTGTGAGAGCCAAGCTACTACAGTTCCAAGAGAGAATCCACAAGGATGCCATAGCTGAGGGTTCTGCCTTAGTAGCAAAGGGGGCAAAACCCAAGAAATGCACATTCAAATGTTATGTGTGCCACAAAGTAGGGCACAAGGCTTCAGAATGCAGGATGAAGAACACTAGTGGCATGCACAAGCGGCATGACAAGAAGAACGAGTCAGCACTGAATGTAACAGACAAGCCAAGGAGGGATCTCTGGTACATGGACTCAGGAGTATCTAGACACTTCAGCTGCAACAAGGAGTGGTTCAATTCTTTAACACAGTGTACACCCACAACAGTTACCGGGATTGGTGAAAAGGTCCTTACTGCTTCAAATGTTGGGATAATCACAGTGAGACTAAGAATTGAGGGACAGACAGTAGTCACAGATATCCAAGACGTCCTATATGTACCAGAATTGGGAAGTAACCTCATCGCTATCAGCGTACTCGAGGCAAAAGGCTACAGAGTCCAGTTTGCAAAGGGCAGGTGTATGGTGCATAATGAAAAAGGGACTGTAATTGCTTCAGCAACCCGATGCAACCAACTATACGTCCTAGACACAGATGAATGTGTAGCTTTGGCAGCCTCTGCTGAAAATGAGTCGATGGAACTCTGGCACAGACGTTTGGGACACTTAGGATATGATAATGTCCAGAAATTAGCTGATGGGATGGCAACAGGAATCACAGTGAAAGACACCGGAAGACCTGTGTGCGAGAGTTGCATAAAAGGCAAGCAGACCCGCAGCCCATTTCCCAAGTCAGCGAGCAGAGCAGAATCACAGTTAGCTCTGGTGCACACAGATGTGTGCGGACCAATGGAAGAGGAGTCAACCAGTGGTTACAAGTACTTCATGACTCTCATTGATGACGCCACAAGAATGACACACGTATACTTCATAAGGAAGAAAAGTGAGGTGGTCAAGAAAATTGTGGAGTACAAGAACCTAGTGGAAACTCAGACGGGCCTAAAGCTAAAGGTCCTGAGATCCGACAATGGGGGAGAGTACGAAAATGAAGAGCTAACCGACTTTCTAAAAAGACATGGCATAAAGCATCAGCTGACGATGGCCTATACGCCTGAACAGAATGGCGTAAGTGAAAGGGCGAACCGAACAATCGTTGAAAGAGCACGAGCGATGGTGAACGATGCTGGCCTGGAGAAGAGTTTTTGGGCAGAAGCTGTATCTACCGCAGTATACCTGAAAAACAAAACACCCACAGTGGCCGTGAAGGGAAAAACCCCCTTAGAGGCCTGGTCTGGGAAGAAGCCAGACATCAGTCATCTCCGTGTCTTTGGGAGCAGAGCTTATGCGCATATACCAAAGGAGAAAAGGAAGAAACTTGACCCGAAATCAAGACAGTGCATATTGCTAGGCTATTGTGAGGAGAGTAAAGGGTACAGGCTCTGGGATGCAGAGAACAGACGTCTTCTAAAATCAAGAGATGTGATATTTCAAGAAACAGCATCACCCACAAAAGTCAAAGAGCAAGAAAAGCAAGCACTAGTAGAGGTGTGTGAAATAGAAAGCATACCTGAAACAGAAAATACTGAAGAGGGAAGCGAACCAACGAACAGAGCTTCCGTAAGAAGGAACAAGGGCATACCAGCCAGAAGATATGAGGAAGAATATGCGAATATTGCCTTCAGTGAACCTCAGAGTATTCGAGAAGCGAAAGCGTGCAGTGATTGGGCGAAATGGAAATCTGCAATAGATACAGAGCTATCAGCACTGAAAGAGAATGATACTTGGACCATAGTAGATAGGCCAAGCAACCGCAAGACAGTCAAGAACAAGTGGGTCTTCTGCAAGAAGTTAAATTCAGACGGAGAAGTTGCCCGTTACGAAGCCCGTCTTGTTGCTAAGGGATACACACAGAGATCCGGAATTGACTATGGGGAGATATACTCACCTGTTGCAAGGTACAACACTCTAAGATTAGTAATTGCAGTCGCCACCTTGCAAGACTTACTGCTATATCAACTAGACTTCGACTCAGCATTCCTAAATGGAGAGTTACTTGAAGAAATCTATATGGAATCACCAGATCACTATAATGAGGATGAACTTCAGACAGAGAAGGTGTGTCTTCTGAAGAAATCCATATACGGCCTAAAGCAGAGTGGTCATTGCTGGTACATAAAATTGGACACAGTACTACTTGAAATGAATTTTATTAGATCAGAGACTGACCACTGCCTTTATCACAAAACTCTGGGAGAAAAGTTGTTCATCATAGCAGTCTATGTGGATGACATACTTATAGCAGGTCACGAAGATCACATCACAAGTGTGAAAGATCAACTAAAACAGAGATTCAAGTTGAAAGACTTAGGTCCAGCCAATCATTTGTTGGGAATGAGAATTGTTCAAAACTTGCAAAAGGGAACAGTCACAGTCGACCAACAAATGTACATCGAGGCAACAATCTTGAAGTATGGGATGGCAGACTCCAAGTCAGTAAATACACCAATTGACAAAAGCATCAAGATTACAAAAGGTATGTCACCAACCACACAAGAAGAAATAGAGGAAATGCAAGATGTTCCTTACAAGAACGTGGTTGAAAGCCTTATGTATGCAAGTATTGGAACCCGTCCAGACATTACTCATGCAGTCAGTCGGGTGAGCCAATTTGCAATAAATCCGGGAAGACAACACTGGATCGCAGTGAAGAGGATTCTGAGATACCTAAAAGGTACAAGTTCCTTGAAATTAAAATTCGACAAGACAAGCAATTCAAATTTGGAAGTCTTCTGCGATGCCGACTGGGGAGCAGATGAAGATGATCGTCGTTCCCACACCGGTTACCTGTTCACACTGGCCAGAGCAGCAGTTAGTTGGGCGAGTAGAAAACAACCAACCGTTGCTCTCTCGACAACCGAGGCCGAATACATGGCTCTTACAGAGACATCAAAGGAAGCACTCTGGATCAAAGAGACTTTGTGTGAGTTAGGTCTACTTTTTGAAGAAGAGACTATCAGCATCGCATGTGATAACAGGGGAGCAATAGATCTTTCCTGTACTACCAAGCACCATGGAAGGTCGAAACACATCGCGATCAGACACCACTTCATCAGAGAACTAGTGGAGAACAAGTCCATCGATGTTAAATACATTGCAAGTGAACAGAATGTCGCTGACATGCTTACAAAAGGACTGTCGACAAACTTGCTTATTAAGTTCGTGAAGGACTGTGGACTTGTCTAAGTTCAAAATGTTGATTTGAAGTTTTGATGTTCTGAATGTCTTTTCTCTCTAACCATATTTTCGGTTACAGGTATTACAAAAGGACAAAGTATTGTATTGAGTTCTTTTATGTAGCCGAAGACAGCCTTGAGCGAGGGGGAGTGTTAGAATGCAGCGCTCGGCGTCTGTCTCCATACACTGTTTAGTGTGCAGCCTACAGACTGCCTTGTCCCCTTCTGGCCACTGTAGTTAGACGTCACCCTGAGTGACAGCTCGCTTAAGCGTATAGCAGGGCAGAGACCCCTGACCCTGCTGGCAGCGTTTCCTTTCCTGTAAGGAAGTCCCCGCGTTAGTGTGTGCCTCAGAGCGTGTGTGACATCCTCCATGCTGTTTGTAGCTCCACGTGCACCGGAGCGCACAAGACAGAGCCCCGCTGTAATCCCGTTACAAGCGTGACCTTTGCAAAGGGACATCCATCATCATTGGCAGCAGCGACGACTGGGAGAGATACCGCAGCGTAAACCAGTTAATTGCCATCAGCCCTGCACAAGCTAAACGCTACAGCTAAGTAACACCAGAAACTGTGATTCCCATGCAATCAGTTGTATACTGCCTGAAGTTAACTACCAAAGTACTGTTATACTTTGCAAGCCTGTCACTTGAATAAACCTCAAGTTGGTTATATCTTCTAAGTGTGTCGTCTAACAACCACACTGCACGTATTTATAGACACTCTGCCAATACATACTGTACCTGCGTCATCCATATATGTTTATGACTTTATTTGCATGTACTGTTACACAGAGTAATTAGAAGATTAAAGCTGAAATAGTCACGTTATTATAATGTGGATGAGAGACGTTTTATATTGTAGCGAGTGCCAATAGATGATGGTACAGTAGACACGCCTTTTTGTCACTGTTAGACACACCCAATAGGTGGTGCTAGGCACACCGATTTGACAGTGCACCCCCTAATAAAATGTGCTGCGCACGCCTATGGACCCGTTGGATGCTGTCCAATGTTGAACATCAGGCAGCATCACAACCCCCATAGAAACCTGAATGTATCACTTCTATTTTGCAGCGTTCTTTTCACACCTGCCTGCAACCTTTGCACAGCATTATACACTATTAATTAATTAATTTAAAATGGAGCCATCTAGCCTATAGAAAAAATAGTGGTTATAATATTATGACATAAGGTGCGTACACACGGGGGAGATATATTGCTCAGCAATATATTGCTCAGTGTCTCCTTTTCATCAGCGACCAGAGATGGTCACTGATGAAAGGGAACCTCTGCAGGGGGAGCCGCAGAGGTAATCAGCTGGTCGCAGGAGCAAGCTCCTGCGACCAGCGATTAGAATGGGGCTGAAAAACAGGAGTGCGCACCCAGCGATTTATCGCTAAATCGCCGGGGCACACTCCCATCACTGGCAATATGGTCGCCAGCGACCATATTTCCAGCGATTATAGCCCATATCGCTGCCGTGTGTACATGGCTATACATTTTAGGTGCTTTTTAACACTACTGCCAACAGCTGAGACTACAACGATGTTACCAAAACTGCTTCACAAGCGTTATCCCACTTGTTACTTCCCAAAGCCACCCCCTTGGTGTCTCTCCAACACGATCCCCCCCTTCACAATCTTCCTATGTTTTACCTGTGTCACTGCCGCTGCATCTTCACTCCAATATCCATCCCACCTGCATCTCTTCAGCACCATGTTTCTGTGTTTTCACAGCTCACCCCTGCTGACCATGTGTCCCTTCAGCATCTCACTGGCCCTGTTTGTTTCCCATTAGCAGCTGACTCCTCCTGTCCCTCCAGCAGCTCTCTCATTGTGGGAGAGATGTACTAAGCCTGGAAAATAGATACAATGGAGACCAACCAATCAGCTCCTACCTGTCATTTTTCAAACACAGCCTGTGACATGGCATGGCAAGGTCTTGGTTGAAGCCACTCTTGGGTATATGAAATTAAGCTCTAGTACCCTAAAAACTGATGTACCTTGGAGCATATCAGATTGTGTCAATGTCCATCTGAAACCAGTTACCTGATTGATTTGTTGTTGCCCCTGAAGAAGTCCCAAGGGACGAACCGCGTAGGGTTATTACAGACCAATATAGATCTATGGTCGAAACGGGTACCAGAACCTCTATGTGAAATCATCAATTGGAAAGCTTCCAACCACTACTCAGAATATATGTATTTTACAATGTATTTTATGTTCTATTAATGGAATAAATATATCCTACTTTTTATTTTTGTAAAGAAACTTTTCTTGGTGAAACACTATCTAGCGCGCACACACACACACACACACACACACACACACACACACACACACACACACACACACACACACACACACACACACACACACACACACACACACACACACACACACACACACACACACACACACACACATATATATATGGCAGATAGATATGAGGTAATGTAGATACATTTTTTTATTACAATTGTGAAGGTTTTTGCTCTCTGCCACAAATGCCCCTTTCCCACTGCAGCCTTTTCACGGTAATTTGCAGTTTTTTTAGGCTTTTTAAATGGGTACAGCTGCAGTGGGAAAGCTCCAGGTTGCTGTACCTGTTTAAAAATACAGTGTTTTTTTAAACGGGTAAAAAGCAGTGTTTTACCCGCTTAAAAGCCGTTTTTTCGGCAGTGGGAAAGGGGTAGCCCTTTTACCCGTTAAAAAAAAAAAACGTAACCAGCACCAGGCTGAAGGAGCCCGGGCTGGTATTAAAAAAAATCAGGAAACCCGACAAATAGGTGTTCCCTGATTTTTTTACAACCAGCCCCAGGCTCCAGGTCCGGGGCTGGTTCCCAAAATACAGGGGACAAAATGTCTAGGGGTCCCCTGTATTTTAAGAACCAGCCCCAGGCCAAACCTGCCAGCAGGGTAATGCCACAGCCGGAGGACACTTATGATATAAGTTCCCACGGCCAAAGCATCACCCTACTGACCAGTCAGCCTGGCCAGGGGTCCTGGGGGAGTGGGGGCCCCCCCAATGAAGGGGTCCCCCCCCTCCAGGACTTACCTGACCAGGCTGAAGCCTGGTGCTGTCCCCGATGCCCCTGTGCGGTGGGCATCGGGCTGATTAAAGTGTAAAAAAAATAGAATAAACTATTGTCTAATACTGGGGAACTATGAGTCCCAGCAAGCCTCCCCCGCAAACTGGGACTTGAAAAACCACAAGTCCCAGCCTGCGGGGCATTAAAGGGCCCGCTGGAACTTGTAGTTCCACAGTAAAAGAAATAGTACAATAAACACACTGACACACGTGAAAAATAAAAGTTTAATACATCCACAGCCCACACATACTGATACTAAACTATCTTGAGCCCGTAGGTAGCCCTCGGTCCTGGTCCGGGGGTCCGGTGTCCTGGTCCGGGGGTCCAGTGTCTGCGATCCGACGAAATCCATGGTGGAAGCTGTGAAAGGAAACTATACTCACCTGTCCCAGGGCGACGTAGTCCAGGGAAAGGGTCTTTGCAAAATAACAAACCGACACGCGAATCAAGCGAACAGCTGAGAGCCGCACAGTGTTTGTGTACATCGTGCGGCTCCGCCTCCTGAATGCCGCTATTGGCTGCCTTGCGGCATAGCGGCCAATCAGGAGCCGCTTGGCCGCAAGGCGGCTAATAGCAGCATTCGGGAGGCGGAGCCGCACAATGTACACAAACACAGTGCGGCTCTCAGCTGTTCGCTTGGTTCGCGTGTCGGTTTGTTATTTTGCAAAGACCCCTTCCCTGGACTACGTCGCACTGGGACAGGTGAGTATAGTTTCCTTCCACAGCTTCCACCATGGATTTCGTCGGATCGCGGACACTGGACCCCCGGACCAGGACCGAGGGCTACCTAAACTTTTATTTTTCACGTGTGTCAGTGTGTTTATTGTACTATTTCTTTTACTGTGGAACTACAAGTTCCAGCGGGCCCTTTAATGCCCCGCAGGCTGGGACTTGTGGCTCTCCAAGTCCCATCTTGCGGGGGAGGCTTGCTGGGACTCATAGTTCCCCAGTATTAGACAATAGTTTATTCTATTTTTTTACACTTTAATCAGCCCGATGCCCACCGCACAGGGGCATCAGGGACAGCACCAGGCTTCAGCCTAGTCAGGAAAGTCCTGGAGGGGGGGACCCCTTCATTGGGGGGGTCCCCACTCTCCCAGGGCCCCTGGCCAGGCTGACTGGTCAGTAGGGTGATGCTTTGGCCGCAGGAACTTATATCATAAGTGTCCCCCGGCTGTGGCATTAGCCTGCTGGCTGGTTTGGCCTGGGGCTGGTTCTTAAAATACCATACCAGCCCCAGGCCAAACCTGCTGGCTGGTTTGGCCTGGGGCTGGTTCTTAAAATACGGGGGACCCCTACTCATTTTGTCCCCCGTATTTTGGGAACCAGCCCCGGACCTGGAGCCTGTGGCTGGTTTTAAAAAATCAGGGAACCCCTATTTGCCGGGTTTCCTGATTTTTTATTACCAGCCCCGGCTCTTTCAGCCTGGTGCTGGTTACGGCAGTGGGGGGGGGCCCCACGCCATTTATTTTTTTAAATCCCCCCCCCCCCCCATCTTTACACTGCTTAAACGGGTTTTTAAACGGGTAAGTGTGAATGTGACAAAAACAGCTTTTAAACGGTAATTTACCGTTTAAAAGCTGCAGTGGGAAAGGGTCTTTATGGCTCTTACCCGTTTAAAGACCCGTTTAAAAAAAAGGGTCATTACCCGTGTAGGCAGAGGGAAAGCAGCTAAAGTTACCACCTGAATTGTTTTGTTTGTCATTTGAATACCATTTTTTTTTTAAATGAAAAGTAGATTTTTATACTACCTCTAGTGGTAAATCGATAGCACTACAGGGTAATTTCATGTCATTATATATTCCTCTACTAAATATTAATTAATTATTACACTTAATAATTTTTTGGGTGAAAAAAAAGAACTATGAGGCCTAGAGAAGAATTATTGTACATTCGTTAATAGCTATGTGGTAGTATAAATTGTACAAAATATCATGAAAATATGAGTCAGTGAGTGTCATGCCTGGTTGAACTAACATGAAACAACCCTGCATTTAACTGTATGGTCATGAGGCTGGTCTCATAAGAAGCAACAAAGAGCTCACAATGTATTCAAAATAGATTAAAAACTAATTATGTGGAATGAAAAAAAAAAGTGCGAATTATAACTCACCGATAATTCCTTTTCTTGTTAGAGATCCCATGGCAGCCATAACACTGGGATATCCTCCCTTCTCCTAGTTCAGACAGAATGTTTTTCAGGGACCGCCCACCTTGGGTATAATAGTCTCCTCCTCCCTCTCCTCTGTGTCTTTCGTTTGTCTCCGTTTCCACCGGTTTCTGAAAAACACATATATCTGGGAGGGATCTAGATGGCTGCCATGGGATCTCTAACAAGAAAAGGAATTATCGGTGAGTTATAATTCGCACTTTTCTTTTACGATCCCCATGGCAGCCATAACACTGGGACATACCCAAGCTTACAACAAATGGGAGGGAGACCATGATATATGCAAGTAAGATTTATTGCTCTAATCAGTTAGCTTTCACTGACAGAGCTTCATTTAACACATGGTTCCCAAAGTGGGCAGTTGTTATATCCAGGGCATAATGTCTAGAGAACGTATGGAGTGACGACCATGTTGCCGCGAGGCATATATCTTTCACCGACGCTTTGGCCTTCTTAGCCCATGACGTTGAGATTGCCCTAGTAGAATGTGCCTTTATGATAGAAGGTACTACAGTACTTTATCCTCATGTTGATAGGCGTAGGTTATTAATTTCGTTTTTATTTACTTTTTTTACCACAGAAAACAGAGTACAATACATACATCACACTACATACATACATAGCACATCACAGCATAAAATGTTCACGCCAGCTGTTTTTTACACTCACAGCTCCAATTTAACATCTCTACCCCCCTTTCTCCCTCGCCCCGTTTACTTAACTACGTTATGCTATCGGATCTCTATTCAAATCCCCTCTGTCCAGAAGATTACCCCCTTTCCCCCTCCTTCTCCTCTTTTTTTTCTCCTACACCTTACTCCATGCCATCCCGACTCTTTGCTAGATTCCTCCTTCTTCCAATTTGACCCCCTATCATAGACCCGCCTTGTTCCTCTAGTTCCATGTGGCTCCCCAACCTCACCATTTTCATACCAAATGCCCTTTGAAGCCCAGTTTATTTTAGTTTCCCACCATACAAAAGGATTAAACTCCACAAAAGAAGGAAGAGAGGGAGAGAAAGAAGAGAGATAAAAAAAATAAAAAAAAATAAATAAAAAAATAGGCGTAGGTTATTACTTCCCTGACCCATCTAGAAATAGTCTGTTTGGCCGGACATAATCCTTTCCTTGGACCTTCTGGGATAATGAATAAATGATTTGTCTTTCTTAGACTGGCTGTTCTCTCTTTGTAAATGGATATGGCTCGCACCAGATCTAACATATGCCAAGTCTTTTGCTCCTCAGTTTCTGGTTTCGGAAAGAAACTCAGCAAAGTTATATCCTGGCTAAGGTGGAAAGATGATATCACCTTCGGAAGGAAGTTTGGGTTTGTTCTTAAAACTACCCTGTCTGGAAAGATGACCAAGTAGGGTTCTTCAACCCATAAGGCCTGAAGTTCTCCGATCCTCCTTGCCGAAGTTACTGCAATGAGAAACACCACTTTCCACAACAGAAATTTCATGGGGATTACTGACAATGGCTCAAATGGTTCTTTTGCCAAAACTTGTAAGACTAAATTCAAGTCCCATGGGGCTACTAGAGATCTTATAGGTGGACGAATCTTCCTCATGGCTCTAGAGAACCTCTTCACCATCTTCTCCTCCGCCAGACTACGGTCCAGAAGGATACTTAGAGCTGAGATTTGCGATTTAATCGTAGCCGTCGCTAGGCCCATCTTGAAGCCGTCCATCAAGAATTGTTATACTTTTGAAGTCGGTATTTCGTGAAATTCCTCCTTAAATCTTCCCCAGCTTAGGAATTTAAGCCAAGTTTTATAGTACACTAGTGACGACACCTTCTTCCTGGCTTCCAGAATCATCTCCACTACTTGGTTAGATAGGTCATATCTCTTCAGGACTTTCCGCTCAATTTCCACACCTTTAAGGAAAATATGGCTGGATCTGGATAACAGATTGGTCCTTGTGTCAGCAGGTCGGTCTGTATTGGTACACTCCATGGCTCTTGTACCATCATGTTGAGAACCTTTGAGAACCACGGTCTCCTGGGCCAGTCTGGTAGGACGATGATCACTTCCACCTTGTCTTCTGCTACTTTCTTCAGAACCTTGCTTATCATCGGAATGGGGGGGAAACACGTATCCCAGCTTGAATTTCCATTTTACCGAAAAGGCATCCATAGCTAGAGCTTGTGGGTGATAGAATTTGGAGCAGAAGATCTTCACCTTCCTGTTGCCAAACGTCGCCATGAGATCTATCTCTGGCTCCCCAAATCTTCTCACAATTGAGTCGAATGCTGTCTTGCTTATCTCCCATTCTCCGGGTAGCACTTCCTTGCGACTTAGGAAATCCGCTAGTACATTTTCCGAGCCCGGAATGTATACTGCCGATATCGACTGAAGGTTCATCTCTGCCCAAGCTCCCTGAGTCCACCATCAGTCTCCTGGCTCTTGTGCCACCCTGGTGGTTTAAGTATGAGACTACAGTCTTGTTGTCCGACATGACCCTCAAGTGTGAATCTCGAATGTCTTGGGAAAGCCGCTCTATCGACCTCCAGACCGCCAGCAACTCCCTCGCATTGGAGGATCTCTGACTCTCTTCTGCCGACCAGGTTCCTTGAACTGACTTTGATTGAAGGTGAGCTCCCCAGCCCGACATACTTGCATCTGTTGTCAGTATTAGGTACTCCGGATTTTCCAGCTTTGTGGATTTTGCCTCCAAACATCTTGTCCACCACAGTAGTGACCTCCTTGTTTTGTCATGCAGGGACACAAGCTGCTTTTCGCTGCCCTTGTCCCTTGAATAGTGAAGGAACTGCCACTGGAGAGTTCTCATTCTCCATTGGGCCCATGGTATTATGTGAATGCATGATGCCATCATGCCTAGTAGCTGGAATACCTGACACAAAGGAAATCTCTTCTTTTGAGACAGTAACTTTGCTAAATGATGAATCTTCACGCATCTCTCCACCGATAAAGCCACTGTGAACTTTCCGGTGTCTATTCTCAATCCCAGAAACTGGATCTTTTGACAAGGTACCAGTTGGCTCTTCTCTGTATTGACCAACCATCCGTGTCTCTGAAGGAATCTGATAGTTGTCTCGATGTCTCTTTGTACCTTCTGCTTGGATTCTCCTGTTACCAGAAGGTCGTCCAGGTATGGCCAGATTTGGATCTTCTTTTGTCTCAATTCTGCCATTAGGGTTACCAACACCTTCGTGAATACTCTGGGTGATGTCTTGAGGCCAAAGGGGATGCATGTAAATTGGAAGTGACTTCCCATTACTGCAAATCTGAGAAATTTCCTGTCTCGATGACACACTGGTACATGGTAATAGGCATCTCGCAAGTCTATTGATGCTAAGAACTCGCCTTTCTTCAACCCCGTCATAATCGAACTCACACATTCCATGCGGAATTTCAGAGTCTTTATCCATGTGTTGAGATCTCTCAGATCCAAAATGGTCCTGAAACCACCTGTGTTCTTCTTAACTAAAAATAGGTTCGAGTAGAACCCTTTCTTTCTCTGAGCTTCTGGTACTGTCTCTATAGCCTCTATTTCCAACAACTGTTGGATTTTCAATAGCAGCTCTTGTCTCTGTCTTAAGTCTTTTGGAGTCTTTGAGACCAGGAACCTGTTGCAATAGGGTACCTTCATAAATTCTATCCTGTACCCATTCTTGACAATGTCCAGAACCCATTTGTCTCTTATGGTCTCTCTCCAGATCTCCGCAAACCTTAATAACCTTGCTCCCACCTTCAGTGGATAGTCATGACCTTCCTCCTCTCCGAAAGGACTGGCGAAAAGTTTGCCTAGATGTACTGGCGCTGCCTCTTCTGAAGAACGGACGCCCCGGCCTGTAGCTCTTCGCATCTCTATACCCCTGTTTGCCGACACTCGGGATAGGGAATTTATTTCTTTTGTCTTGGGGTAACCTGGTTGATTTTCCCCCAGAAAGTTTCTGGATCATACTGTCTAGTTTAGACCCGAACAAATAAGTACCTTCAAATGGAAGAGTAATCAGTCTATTCTTAGACCCTGCATCCGCACTCCAAGGTTTCAGCCATAAGGCTCGCCTTGCCGAAACTCCGGCTGCCATCGTTTTTGCTGCTAATGAGACCGTGTCCAGAGAGGATTCGCATAAGTATTCTATGCCTTTCTGCATGATCTCCACACTTTTGATCAGGTATTGTTTGGAGATACGCTCCTCAACGTCTGTATGCAAGTTAGTCGACCACAGTCTGAGTGCTCTCACCACTGATGCTGTAGCCACGCTAGCTTTGAGTGATGTAGAAGCTGTAGAATGTACTTTGCGTAAAGCATTCTCCATCTTCCTGTCCATTGCGTCTCTGAACGTCGCCCCATCTTCTACTGGGATTGTGGTTTTGGAAACAATCTCAGCTACTGCACCATCCACTTTAGGGACAAGACACCAACTGAGGAGTTCCATATCTTTATATGGGTACATTCTCTCTAATCTATTATTTGTTCCTGTTCTTTTATCAATATTTGACCATTCCTTGGTTATCATATCCCTAATCATCTTATGGACTGGAAAGCACCTGTTCTTTTTAGACTTATCCTGAAACAATGGATTATCTTCCTCAGTGTCTACTGGCTCTTTGAAGTTCATCGCTTTATAAATTTTCTTTAGCAAACTCTCTACTATCTCTAAATTAAATGTCCTGGAATCCTCAATTTCCCCAGGTTCAACCTCAGAATCCTCTTTTTCTATGATTTCTCCTGGATAATCATCTGCTTCGTGTGATAATTCTGCTTGCTCCCTGGATCTCTTAGGATTTTGACTTTGTGCAAACTCTTCCTTAGACACAAATTAATTTTTCATCCATTCCATCAGATTCTTTAATACATCTGTTTGTTCAACTTGCTTAGTGATTTTTGACTGGGCTTGCAAGCATTTCCCACATACTGTAGCTTTATCCACAGATGAAAACAGCATATCACAGGTCATGCAGGTACATGAAACAACCTTCTTCTTTGCGGTCCTCTTTTTAGGAGTAGGTGAAGAAGGCACACTATAAGCAAAAGGATAATTACTATCTATCCTAAAACAAAACAGTCTAATGCCCATAAAAACCAGGGTTACCTCAATTGGGCATCAGCAGGCTTAGGGGAAGAAGGTAGATCCATCTCTGATCCAGCCTAGCAGACTCCTGAAAACGAGTGACAGTCTGCTGGCAACACAGGTTTAAATAGCGCGCTTTAACCCTGCGCTCTCCGCTCTGGCAAAGCATAGTATAACCAGGCGGAACCAACAGACCCAGCCGAGTACCCGGGGGATCATTTAGCCCGTGCACCTGTGAGCACGCTGGGCGGAAGTGCGGCATCAGCGTGCTTCCGCCCCTTCTGCCTGCGGCGTTACTACAAATCTGTCACACCAGGGGGCTTAGTCGGCAAGACTGAGACCTCTGGTGGGGACCTGGACCGGTACCTGAACCGGGGAGGTTGGAGAGGACCCTTGCGCATGAACTGCGCGACAGTGCACCCAGAGCCAATAAGCAGTCAGAGGTAAAAGTACAACCAGATTTATTATGCAGAAGGTTGTAACGGTACAGGCAGTAAAGTATGCAGGAGTAATGACAGTTCATGCAGATTGCAATACTTTACAGATGTGATGGATATGGTATCGATGGTGGAACATCGGATGGATATCGGATATGAAGACTGTGGGTCCGGAATGACGGACGGAAGGTAGGAGCTTGCCTGTGGGTCCGGAATGACGGACGGAAGCTTGACTTGGGAATCTGGAATATCGGACTATCGATGAAACATCGGAGGCGGATGATGCTGGAGCATCGGAGGACCAGAGTCCCGGAGCTAGGCTTGGTCGCTGGGCTGAGAGGCAGGATCACAGGCGGTGGAATAACCTGGACTTCACAGGAGATGGAACAACCTGGAACACACTGCAGCATGGAAGACAACACCAGCAGAGAATACACTTGTACAGAGACAAGGACAGCTGACCATACACTGGAGACAACTGAAGCACTAGCAATGGTTCTGAGAGCTCCCAGCATACTTATCCCCACTGGGTGGCCAGGATTGGCCAAGGAAGTATGACAGGGAGATCAGAACCAACAGGATTGGACAGCACAGACATGTGACTGGGAAGAACATGGCAGCCCCCATGTCTGCTATGGCGGGAAAGTGTGTTTGTGCACACCATGCTGGATACTGGGAGCAATGGCGGCGGACAGGTGGATTGCCGTGCACTGGGGACTGTCACTGGGAGACAGGAGGCCGGCAGAGATGACGTCTGGACCGCAAGCTGAACCTGCGGAGGCACTTAGCCGGTAAGAAAGTCTGTCTGACAGCTCGGATCGTGACAGCACCCCCCCCTTTAAGGGTGGCCCCAGGACACCTTTTAGGCTTGCGGGGAAACTTGGAGTGGAACGCCCGGATGAGTCTGGGAGCATGGACATCGATGGCATTGGTCCATGATCGTTCTTCGGGGCCGTAGCCCTTCCAATCGATCAGATATTGCAGACGACCATATCGGATGCGAGAGTCCAAGATTTTACTGACCTCATATTCTGTTCCACGCTGGGTGCAAACCTTAGGAGCCTTGGGGAGCTTGGAATGAAAGCGATTCAGAACCAGCGGCTTGAGCAGCGAAATGTGGAATGTAGCTGGCACTTTCAAATAGGGCGGCAACTTGAGCTTGTAAGCTACTGGATTGACGACTCTCTCAACTGGGAAAGGACCAATATATCGGGGAGCGAACTTCATCGATGGCACTCTCAATCGAAGATTCTTGGTTGACAACCAGACACGATCTCCTGGACGGAGGGCTGGCACAGCTCTGCGTTTCCTGTCGGCAAATTTTTTGTACCTGCTTGAAGCCTTCAGAAGTGAAGAACGAATGAGCTTCCAGGATTTGACGAATTGCCGGATGGTCGTGTCGACCGCTGGAACAGAGGACACAGGTTGCAGAGTGAAGTCAGGAACTCGAGGATGAAACCCATAGTTGGCAAGAAATGGAGTGACATTTGATGAAGAATGATATTGGTTATTATGGCAGAACTCTGCCCATGGAAGGAGTTGAGCCCAGTCATCTTGGGAAGAAGAGACGTATGTGCGGAGAAATGCTTCAAGGTCCTGATTCACCCTCTCCGTTTGGCCATTTGTTTGAGGGTGATAGGCTGTGGAGAACTTTAGCTTGACTTGAAGCAGGGAGCACAGGCTTCGCCAGAATTTGGCTACGAATTGGACTCCTCTATCGGAGATGATTTCAAGAGGCAGCCCATGAAGTTTGAATATCTCTTTGATGAAGAGCTGGGACAGCTTGGAAGCTGACGGAAGACCGGTGAGGGGAACGAAGTGAGCCATCTTGGTGAACCGGTCAACAATCACCCAGATGGTGGTGAACTTGTCAGACTCTGGAAGATCAGTTACAAAGTCCATAGAAATATGCGTCCAAGGACGATGTGGCACTGACAGTGGCATCAATTGCCCAGGAGGAGACTGACGACTGGTCTTGTGCTGAGCACATTTAGCACAAGAGGATACAAAGTCCTGTACATCCTGTTTGAGGGACGGCCACCAGTAGGACCTGGTGATAAACTCGTAAGTTTTCTGAATGCCTGCATGGCCAGCGAATTTTGAAGAATGCGCCCAACAAAGCAACTTCTTTCTTAGAGCTGGCTTTACAAATCTTTTCCCTGGAGGGGGCGTGAGATTAGAAACTCCCGTTGCGGAGAAGGCCACTGGATCAATAATGAAGTGTTGATGTGTGGACTTAGACTCACTATCTTGCTCCCATGAGCGGGAAAGGGCATCAGCTTTTCGGTTTTGTGTCCCTGGACAGAATGACAGCTTGAAACGAAACCTGGAAAAGAAAAGTGTCCATCTGGCTTGACGGGGTTTTAAACATTGAGCAGACTTGAGATACAGAAGATTCTTGTGGTCTGTGATAATTGTGATCTCATGAACAGCGCCCTCTAGAAGATATCTCCATTCTTCTAATGCCAACTTGATGGCGAGAAGCTCTTGGTCACCGATGGCATAGTTACGCTCTGCAGGCAGGAACTTACGGGAGTAGAACCCACAGGGATGAAGACGTCCATCGGGCGCTTTCTGCGAGAGGACTGCCCCAACACCCACGGAGGAGGCATCAACCTCGAGGATAAAGGGCAAGGTGGTATCAGGTTGTCGTAAAACAGGAGCTGAAGTGAACCTCTGCTTCAACAGATGAAAGGCTTCGATGGCTTCCGCCGGCCACTTTGCTGGATTAGACCCCTTTTTCGTTAAGGCAGTGATGGGAGCCACAATAGAAGAGAAGTTACGAATGAATTTTCTGTAATAATTGGCAAAACCCAGGAAACGTTGAATACCTTTCAGCGAAGAGGGAATTGGCCAATCTTGGATGGCCTGCAGTTTTCCTGGGTCCATTTGAAGACCAGAACCGGAGACAATGTACCCTAGGAAGGGTATAGACTTCACCTCGAAGACACACTTCTCCAGTTTACAGTAGAGATGATTTGCTCGCAGCCGGGACAGAACCTCTTTGACCCAATAACGATGTTCTGTGATGTTATTGGCGTAGATTAAAATGTCATCGAGATATACAACTACATGTCGATACAGAATGTCCCGAAAAATCTCATTGACATAGTGCTGGAACACGGCTGGGGCATTGCTGAGCCCGAAGGGCATGACGAGGTACTCATAGTGGCCGTCTCTGGTATTAAACGCCGTCTTCCACTCGTCACCCTCTCGTATGCGGATGAGATTATATGCATCCCTCAGGTCGAGTTTCGTGAAGATGGTTGCACCGCTGACACGGTCAAACAGCTCGGTGATGAGGGGCAACGGATATCGGTTCTTTACTGTGATGTCATTGAGGCCGCGATAATCAATGCAGGGACGTAGGCCTCCATCCTTCTTCTTTACGAAGAAGAATCCTGCGCCAGCAGGAGAAGTTGAAGGACGGATGAATCCCTTTGCCAGATTTTCCTTGATGTAATCGGTCATGGCTTGAGTCTCTGGAAGAGAGAGAGGATAGGTTCTACCTCTGGGTGGTTCTTTGCCTGGGATAAGGTCGATAGGACAATCCCACGGTCTGTGAGGAGGTAGGACATCAGCGCCAGACTTGCTGAATACGTCTGAGTACTCTTGGTAGGGAAGAGGCGGAAGGTCTGCTGCATCGGCTGAAGAATGACGAGCAGGGAGTACCTTTTGGAGACAGGTACCGGAGCAGGAAGGATCCCAGGAAAGGATTTCAGATGTCTTCCAATCAAGACGAGGATTGTGAAGACGGAGCCAGGGTAAACCCAGAACCAGAGCATGAGTGGCTCGGGGTAAAACCAGGAAGGACAAAAGTTCAGTGTGCAGGACTCCCACTTTCACTGTAAGTGGCAAAGTTCTGCGGGAGACTGTCGCATCAGGAATCCTACTGCCATCCACAGCAGTAAGGAAGACAGTCTTGGGAAGACTTTCAGTGGGCAACCCCCACTTGCGGACCAGTTCTGCAGTAACAAAGTTGCCAGCGGCACCGGAATCAAGAAGTGCGGAGACAGTCTTGAAATGCTGACCAACTTGTAGGGAAACTGGAAGGATGCAATCGGTTGCTGATGGAGAGGACTTAATTACTCCTAGCCTACCCTCTCCTTGACGGGCTAGGAGGAGGAGTTTTCCTGACGCTTTGGGCATGCAGAAATTTGATGTGCAGGATCGGCACAATACAGACAGAGCTGTGCCAACCGACGACGTCGACGTTCTCCGGGAGACAAACGGAAGCGGTTTATCTCCATTGGTTCTTCTTTGGAATGGGCCGCAGGAGCAGTGGGTAAAGAAGGCGGAGGAGTTGGCACTTTAACTGGAGCGCTCTTGTGACGTTCTACAGCCCTTTCTCGAAAGCGTAGGTCTACTTTGATACATAAAGAGATAAGGTCACTTAGACCTGAAGGTAAGTCTCTGGTAGCGCGTTCATCCTTGATACGGTCGGATAGGCCATGCCAGAAGGCTGCGTATAAGGCCCCATCACACCAGGAGAGTTCAGACGCCAGAATCTGGAACTGGACCAGATATTGCCCGACGGAGCGGGATCCCTGTCTGAGACGGAGGAGTTCAGTGGAGGCAGATGCTGATCGCCCAGGCTCATCGAAGATACGCCGGAATGTTGACACGAAGTCCTTGTAGTTGGACAGGATGGCATCAGATCTTTCCCATAAGGGAGACGCCCATTCTAACGCTGCTCCACACAGGAGGGAGATGATGTAGGCGATCTTGACCCTTTCAGTAGGGAAGTTGCTAGGTTGCAGCTCAAAGTGAATCTCACACTGATTGAGAAAACCTCGGCAGGTCTTGGGGTTCCCATCATACTTGGTGGGGACAGACAGATGAAGGCGAGGTGCAGCAGCCATTACAGGAGGATGAACTGGACTTGGAAGTTCTCTGACAGGCTCAGGGCCACTGAGAGTGGTCTGTAGCTTATCCAGCCGGGAAGACAGATCTTGCAGACAATGAATCACTTGGCTCTGCGCAGCCTCTTGCTGATCCAAGCGAACAGCCAGTTGCTGTACAGGGCTGGATGATGATGCTTGGCTTGCGGCTGGATCCATTTGGCTAGTGCTTACTGTCACACCAGGGGGCTTAGTCGGCAAGACTGAGACCTCTGGTGGGGACCTGGACCGGTACCTGAACCGGGGAGGTTGGAGAGGACCCTTGCGCATGAACTGCGCGACAGTGCACCCAGAGCCAATAAGCAGTCAGAGGTAAAAGTACAACCAGATTTATTATGCAGAAGGTTGTAACGGTACAGGCAGTAAAGTATGCAGGAGTAATGACAGTTCATGCAGATTGCAATACTTTACAGATGTGATGGATATGGTATCGATGGTGGAACATCGGATGGATATCGGATATGAAGACTGTGGGTCCGGAATGACGGACGGAAGGTAGGAGCTTGCCTGTGGGTCCGGAATGACGGACGGAAGCTTGACTTGGGAATCCGGAATATCGGACTATCGATGAAACATCGGAGGCGGATGATGCTGGAGCATCGGAGGACCAGAGTCCCGGAGCTAGGCTTGGTCGCTGGGCTGAGAGGCAGGATCACAGGCGGTGGAATAACCTGGACTTCACAGGAGATGGAACAACCTGGAACACACTGCAGCATGGAAGACAACACCAGCAGAGAATACACTTGTACAGAGACAAGGACAGCTGACCATACACTGGAGACAACTGAAGCACTAGCAATGGTTCTGAGAGCTCCCAGCATACTTATCCCCACTGGGTGGCCAGGATTGGCCGAGGAAGTATGACAGGGAGATCAGAACCAACAGGATTGGACAGCACAGACATGTGACTGGGAAGAACATGGCAGCCCCCATGTCTGCTATGGCGGGAAAGTGTGTTTGTGCACACCATGCTGGATACTGGGAGCAATGGCGGCGGACAGGTGGATTGCCGTGCACTGGGGACTGTCACTGGGAGACAGGAGGCCGGCAGAGATGACGTCTGGACCGCAAGCTGAACCTGCGGAGGCACTTAGCCGGTAAGAAAGTCTGTCTGACAGCTCGGATCGTGACAAAATCCTTATGCCGCGATGACTGCTGTAAGACTACAGCCCAACTTCCAGGCGCTGCTGCTGCCCCTCCGCTCCAGTCTCACCAGCGGGAGTCATCTGCCGCCCTCCTGCCACGCGCGTGTATCGGCGCACTACAGGTACCAAGCGGCACTGTCTACTGGCAGCTTCCACTTTCTTTCTAGGCAGGTATACTTAGCTGTATGGCAGGAACCCAGTCCACACTCCTTACATGCTCCTCTTCTTCCCGGGCAGCTACCCTTCAGCTGAGGCTGATTCTGAGGCACCCGTTTAAACAAAATAAAATACCCTGCACTGTCTGACTAACGGAGACAGAAAGAAAAGACACAGAGGAGAGGGAGGAGGAGACTATTATACCCAAGGTGGGCGGTCCCTGAAAAACATTCTGTCTGAACTAGGAGAAGGGAGGATATCCCAGTGTTATGGCTGCCATGGGGATCGTAAAAGAAAATACATAAAGATCTAAAGATATTTAGTAAAAATAAATTAAGCACCCAGCTTCTAAATATACATCACATGTATTCATCAAATGTCCAATAGTCAGTCAGAACACCTTCATTTCCTGTCCATTCCATTATTATCTTAATGCCAGCTGAAATAGCCAGCAACCCTTTATTTTCTCTCAACTTTACATTAGCAGACATGAATGCATCTGACAAAACTCATTTTTCTTGGAACATAGAAAGGGTAGGAGTAGCTCTACGTGTCCAGTGCTGAGGGAAACATTGTTTTGGCACTCGTTTTATTTTCAACCAATTAGCTCTCAAATTATTAAAATATCACTTCTCATTTCTAAATATATTCCCTTCCTTTCAGGGCTCTAATAAGTTGATAATGCCTCATAGATCCACACCAAATGTCATCACAGCTTCTTACACAATAGGCGATATTCAATGCCGCTGGCGAGGGGGTTTCTGTGGCAAGGGTGGCTTGTTTTCGGCGAGGAAACAAGCCATCCTTGCCATTTAACCCTCTCACTGGCCGCTCCCCCTATTCTATTTCCCGGGGGAATCCTTGCCATCAGAGGCCAGCATATAGTGACGACCATCACTGTTTTGACAGCTGCACTCGCCATTTCCACATTGCTGAAAAAACTCAGCGAGGTGACAATGGTGAGTGCAGGGGTGTTAGTTTAATACTGACCCGCGAGCTGTGACGGTGAGCTATCGGCACTTCTCGCCATCACAGCTCGCCAAAGGGCATCGAATATACCCCAATTTGCCTACTTGATTGATTTTAAGTAGTCAGATCCTCCACATATTACATCTGAAATCTGAATTTGATTCCTGCGGACATTTATTTCTTGCATGTGCCAACCTTTACATAGAAGTCACATGATCCACTTGCTAAAAGCCTGCACCTAATGTTTACAGCAAGGTAAAGCATACCTCTCAACATGACCCTCTCCAGGAGGGAAGCCATGCTCTGCTCCTGGACCTTCCTCTGAATGTATGATTTCCATCACCTGTTTTAAACAGGTTAATGGACAAGAATTGTGTTTTACCACAGGTGATGGTAATAAATTAAGAGAAGTCCTGAAACAGAGCAATGTGTCCCTCCTGGAGAGGGTCATGTCGGGAGGTATGGCTTGTTAGACCTCAAGCTGTGTACACACAAAGAAATATATTGCTCAGTGTCCTATTTTCAAGCAATATATTGCACAGTGTCTCCTTTTTATCAGTGACCAGAGATGATCGCTAATGAGAAGGAGAAACTGCCTGGGGGAAACTGCTGATTACCAGGGAAAACGCTGGTCGCAGGAGCATGCTCCTGCGACCATTGCAGGGCTGGCCACGGGAGAGTGCTCCCGGCGATTTATCGCCCAACGACCATATTGCCAGCGTTATGTGCTAAATATCGCCCCGTGTGTACACTGATGAACACTCCAATACTGCTCAGTAGTTCACTGGTGCAGGTCTTTCTGCACCATTGTGCATTTAGGAGGCAAGTACATTTGCCTCCCTTACTACCGCATGGAGAGATTTCTCTACCCTATGACAAGACGCCACATGGTCCCAATATGGCGGCCACGACTACATAGCCGCTGGGCACTGCAATGCCCAGTCTTTCCCTCCCTGCTAGCCCTACAGACCTCATCCCCAGCCTCAGAAGCATATCGAGACATGATTAAAGCTATTAGGGACACAATAGAGCCCATGTTTCAGGCACAAGCCAATACATTTAAAGCCACTGTCACTGAACTGAAGGACCAACTTTCCCAGCTCACCCACAGGGTCTCACAGACCGAATCGTGACTTGGCTCTATTTTTCATGTTTCTGAATTACAGGCTGAAAACACTGCACTACAGAAATCAGTTTATACCCTGACTAATAAGGTAGGCAACCTTGAAAATAGGTCAAGAAGGAATAGTTTGAGACTGGTGGTGCTACCTGAACATATTAATGGCCATCATTTTTTTAAAGACCACATTGCCAAGCCTGTTAGGCATTGAAACTGACTGTGGTGATTGAAAGGGCACATTGACTGGGGAGACTAATGTACGCCTCAGAGTAACCATCTTTAGATGTTTAAACTACCTACACAAGGAGATAGGGCGGGATGTAGTAATATACATCGCCACCCTTCACCACGCCCCCGCCACGATGCCAGTGCATATGTACTAACATATGCTGCTGTCATGGCGGTGACGGAGGCCACCCGCAATACCTGTACTGTGTTCGGGGGGTCTCCGTCACCTCCCAGCCACCTACTGCTCCCTACAGCTCAGCGTGGCTGTCCCACGTGCCTCCTCCTCCCCCTGCAGCCGGAAGGACATCCGGCTGCCTTGCTAGGGAGAGGAGTGGTTTACCTTCCGGGGTCCAGAAGGACCTGGCAGAAGGTAAGCTGGAGGGAGGGGGAGAGGGGGGTCGGCGAGGCGGCGAAAAGAAGCCCATAGGCTTCTATAGGGTATCGGTGCAGCCGGGTTTTAATACATAGAAAAATGCGGTAAAACAGGGGTTTTACCGCATTTTTACATCTCGCCCTTAATGTGGAATGCTTCCCGCAGAAAAAAGTCCCTTCAGCGGGAGTAACATAAGTTAAGGTGCGTACACACGGGGGGAGATATATTGCTAGCAATATATTGCTCAGTGTCTCCTTTTCATCAAGCGACCAGAGATAGTCTCTGATGAAAAGGAACCTCTGCTGGGGGTGCCGCAGAGGTAATTAGCTGGTCGCAGGAGCAAGCTCCTGCGACCAGCGATTACAATGGGGCAGAAAACGGGAGCGCGCACCCGGCGATTTATCGCCGGGGCACACTCCCAATCACTGGCAATATGGTCGCCTGCGACCATATTCCAAGCGATTATAGCCCCTATCTCCCCCGTGTGTACACAGCATTACACTTGTTCCAGGACTACTCCGCTGAGGTCACAAGGCCCAGGAAACATTTTTCAGCAATGTGCCAAATTGATTGCTGATGGACGCAAATTTGCTTCCTTTATCCAGCGAAACTGTGCTTATTTGAGGTGAATACACTTAAGGAATTTTACTCCCCTGAAGAAGCGTGTGCATATCTACACCTCCGACCTGAGGAGTCTGCTACAGAGGGATGAATACAACTCACCCTTGCCTAATGGATGCTTTTTCTCTTCATATGCCTTTCTCCCAGCAGGGACACAAATTTGATACGAACACAGGAGGTCTGGACATGTCTTAATTATCTCTAGACATTACTATACACGTGGCTTATGCCTAACCGCAGACAACTCAGTGTTAACTAATATCGTTATTTTAAAAAATGTAGTTGCACATGTAATAGTAATGGGGTGCCAGTCCGGTTATGTTGCCCCAGGTCTTCAGAAGCCTACCACCTCTGATTGTCAGAATGGATATGTTTATTGTTTTTTTCCTGTTATGTCTTATTTTTACTTTATTTTTTTTCAACTTGGGGATGGGAGGGAGGGGGATGGGTTTTCAGCTTGGTGTGGTAATTTCTGGGAATAATACCTTAGGGGTGTCTCATGGTGCAAATTAAATTGTGTTCCTGGAATGTGGGTGGGATCAATTCCCCCATCAAACGTAGAAAAACCCTTATATCTCAGGGGCAGATATAGCTCTACTTCAGGAAACGCACCTAACAGATGTGGAACATGTCAAGCTGGGCCAAATGGAATATTTGTTAGTGGCTTATGCCTCTTATTCTTCCAAGGTGAGGGGGGTGGCTGTTTTGGTCAGGAAAGGTCTTAACCCAGTAATTGACCTGCTATATACTGTGAACAGTGCTGGGTGGTATGTAATTGTCAAAATCTCTGTGCTTCAAGAGATGTATGTTTGTAACATATATGCACCCAATAACTATTCAAAAACCTCTTTTGGTAAGCGGATGTCAAGGTTATACCCCTATTCAGATCATTTGTTTGTAGGAGGGGACTTTAACCTAGTAGCTTTGCCCTTTATGGACAAATCCTTGGTACCCAGGTGGACCCCTCCCTCCCCGGATATAGGCATTCCCCATTTAGTGGAACAGCTGCATCTTATAGATCTTATACATCGCACAGAAAGAGATTATACCAGTTTGTCAGCAGCACATGGTACCTTATCGCGTATAGACTACCTGCTACCTTCAAACACCCTCTTTACTAAACTTTTTAGAGGCCCCCAGATAGAACCAATGTGCATTTCTGACCACACCATGATATGGTGTACAATGACAACATTAGTGGATGTGGGCAAGCATAGACAGTGGAGGTTTCCCTCATACCTTAAAATTTAGAATGGGCTTTTGAGATGAGACAGGACAATCAGAGTCACTTTGAGGATTCAATCCTGTTGTAGCAAATGGCACAGGCTGTTTTGTGGGAAATATCATTTGTGAACAAATACAGAAAATACCAGTTGGCCAGTATCCTGTTAGCACAATCCACCCTGACTGCCTTCTACACAACATATAAAACCTCGAATTCCCATAACAATAAAACAACCTATATACAAGCAAAATCCTAATTCAATTCTCTGTTAGATAATCAAACGGGATACGGTCATATTGTCTACAGCATTTAGGTCTACACCACTAGGTTGACCTGCATTTAGGTCAACATGACATTAGGTCGACATGGGGAAGGTCGACAGGCAAAAGGTCCACATGGGGTCATTTGACTGTTTTATGAGTCGACATGTGCCAACAGGCGGTATTTCAAGCCCTACCATCCACTAGGGCGTGGTGGGAGAATAAAATAGTGTAGCGAGGCACCGTGCCCGAAGCATGGCGAGCGCTGCGAGCCATGTGAGGGGATGCGGTGCTATGTTGACTTTTTGTCGACGCTTGAAAAAAATAAATAAAAAATTTGCAACAAAAAAAACTTTTCACTGTCGACCCAATGACCCTGTCGACCTAACCCATGCCGACCTAAATGCAGTCTGACGAATGATCCCATTCCAATCAAACTACCCAATATATTAACAACATTTCCAATTTCTTCTACGATCCCCATGGCAGCCTTAACACTGGGATATTCCCCATCCCCCATAGATTCAGACAGGATATTTTTCTCTAGGACCGCCCACCTTGGGTATAATAGCCCCCTCCTCTCTCTCCTCTGTGTCTTTTTTCCTGTCTCCGTTAAGAGAAGGACAGAGTAGGTTATTTAATTTTGTTTTAACCAGGGTTACCTCTAGACAGTTGAAGAACTGCTTGGGGTGGCTCCCCGGGGAGAAGGAGATGCTAAGGTCAGTACACTACCCTTATGCATAAATTTCTGCCATTATTAGTATGGACGCCGATGCAAGGACTGCTGGAAAGTATTGTTACATACCAGGCACGCTGCGGCATTGAAGGAACTGACAGGCGCTGATCAGTGGTCAGATGAAGGAGCAAACAGACCGAGCTGAAAGCCGCGTCTGATGAGGAAGGCTCATCTGAGGAGGTAGAGTGTTTGGAAAAGAACTCCACAGATGAATCAGGGGTTAGAAGAAGTAAGAACCTTTAACCTAGAGCTAGTTGAAGGTATGCTGAAAAATATATACAAGGCCATGAACTATAAAGAGGAAGCAGGTACTTCAGGAGTGAAAGATCCCTTATATGAAGACAGAGAAAGAAAGGGAAGAACATTTCCAGTCCACACTATGGTGAGGGAAATGATAGCTAAGGAGTGGACGAATATAGACAAGAAGCTGACGCTAGGTAATCGAGTCGAAAAGATATACCCATACAAGGACGATGAGTTCTTAGGCTGGTGCTCGATGCCGAAGGTAGACGCTGCGGTGGCAGAACTTACCTCAAGGTCCACTATCCCAGTTGAAGATGCAGCGGCCTTTAAAGATTCAATGGATAGGAAGACTGAGAACGCCTTGCCTAAAGTTCATTCTGCTTCTGCGGGGTCATTTAAATCTATGGTAGCGGTGGCATCGGTTTCAAGGGCCCTAAGACTATGGGCTTCCAATCTTCATACTGACATAGAAGACAGAATTTCAAAGCAATACCTGTTAAAAAGCCTTGAGGTTATGCAAAAATCGATAGACTACCTGTGTGAGGCGTCTTTAGATTCTGTATCCTTTGCAGCAAAGACCATGGCCGCTGGGGTTACAGCGAGACGAGCACTGTGGCTCAGGCCATGGAGTGCGGACGCCAACTCAAAGAATAAGCTAGCAACATTGCCCCTTGAAGGGAAATTCTTATTCGGGTCAAAATTGGACACGATGATTCACAGGCTGTCAGGAGGAAAAGCTATTCGTCTCCCTCAAGACAGAAGGAACCGATTTCCTTATCCAAGTTCAAATAAACAGTCATACAAGGAGGCCAAGACATACAGGCCAGGTAGACCATACTACAGAAGAGGTTCTAACACTTCGAGACAAGCCTTTCGTCAGCCCTTTCGTGGGCGATTCCAGGCTGATAAAGGAGGAAGATTATGACTATCTTCAGATGGAAGTAGGCGCCAGGCTGTCACTATTTGTAGAAGAATGGAGATCCACCATAACAGACAAGTGGGTGTTGAATATAATTCAAGAAGGCTATCACATAGAATTTGCAGAATTTCCAACTCACAACAGATTTATGAAGTCCAGGGTACCAGAAGACCGAGAAAGAAGAGTGGCACTCTGGGAAAAGATAGAACAGTTACTAGAACTGAAGGCGATCGAAAGGGTACCAGAAACCCAACACAAAGGTTTTTACTCGAACCTTTTCTTGGTGGAGAAAGCCAAGGGAGGGTTCAGGACCATCCAGGATTTGAGAGCTAAATTACTTCATAAGGAAGATAAAGTTTCGGATGGAGTGTCTGACTTCCATAATATCAGGAATAAGAAGAAACGAGTATCTAGCTTCAGTAGATCTGAGGGACGCATACTACCACATTCCAGTATGTGTAAATCACAGAAAGTTCCTGAGGTTCTATGTGGCAAGACAGCACTTTCAGTTCACGTGCCTACCGTTTGGGCTGAAAAGCTCTCCAAGAGTGTTCACAAAGGTACTGATCACGTTAATGGCGGAGCTGAGAAAGAAGAAAGTCCAGATATGGCCATACTTAGACGATTTACTGATTGCTGGGGACTCAGCAGAAGAAGTAAGACTGAGTGTGGCTCTAACACTAAAAACATTGCGAAGACACAGGTGGATCATAAACGACGAGAAAAGCCAATTATGTCCGACCAGGAAGATACAGTTTTTGGGGGTCAGAATAGACACCAAAGAATACTCAGTGGCCTTGTCAGGAGAAAGATGTCTGAGAATAAAAGAACTGACGGAGTGGATCCTACAAAGGAGAAGAATTCCATTGATAAAGGCAGTGCAATTATTAGGAATGATGGTGTCATGCATAAAGATTATACCCTGGGCGCAGTGGAACTCAAGACAGCTGCAGTGGTTTCTACTCCCACTGTTGAAGAGAGGTTACAAAGATCATCATTGCATAGAGTTACCGCAACCAGTGATAAAATTCCTGAAGTGGTGGACGGAAGAACTAGAGAGCAGAACCTCAAGTTTGGAAAATCCACACTTTCAAATACTGACAACAGACGCCAGTTTTTCAGGGTGGGGAGCTCATCTCGGAAACTCCTCAGTCCAAGGGATGTGGTCTCGGGAAGAGGCAAAGAACTCCTCAAATGCAAGAGAACTGCAGGCGGTCTGGGAGGCGAGGAGTATGCTCAGAATGAAGATTCGAAACTCCCATCTCCGAGTTATGTCCGACAATGTAACAGTGGTGTCCCACATAAACCATCAAGGGGGGACCAGAAGTCGGAAGCTGATGATATTATCGGAGAAGATCATGAACTGGGCAGAATTGAATCTATTATCAATTTCGGCGGTTTACATACCAGGCAAGAAGAACATCGTGGCAGAATTCCTGAGTCGCAAGACTATACTGCCTGGAGAGTGGGAGCTGAACAAAGAGGTGTTCCAGGAGGTCGTGAAGAGGTTTGGCGTGCCAGAAGTGGACCTGATGGCCACAGTTACCAACAGAAAGGTGAGCAAATTTTGCTCAAAGTTCTGGCATCCTCAGGCAGCGGCTTTGGACACGTTTGCGATCAAATGAACATTCAACCTGGGTTATGTTTTTCCCCCCTTCCCAGTAATATCCAAGATACTGAAGATGATACGGGAAGACCAGGTGCAAGTAATAGTAATACTACCACATTGGCTAAGAAGGGCCTGGTATACCAATGTCCTAAGGATATCGATACAACAGCCTTGGAAACTGCCAAACAGACCAGACCTGTTGAGTCAAGGACCTATGCTGTACCAAGACCCAGCAGCATTGTGTCTAGAGGCATGGAAATTGAGCGGCAGATATTGAATAAACACAATCTATCGCCGCAAGTCACAGAAATGATGATGGAGGCTAGGAAGAAGATATCTTCGGTGGCCTATTATAAAACCTGGAACAAGTTTATTACTTGGGGAGGATTTAAAGGTGACTTTGCATGTATTCTCACAGACAAGGTGCTACAGTTCCTTTTTGAAGGTTTTCAAATGGGTCTAGCTACAGCCACTATTAAAGCACAGACGTCAGCTCTGAGTGTTCTATTAGACAGACCACTAGCAGAAGACAAAATGGTCAAGAGATTTGGAAGGGCGATGAAAAGAATCAGACCACCAATTAAGGCCATTGTAGCACCATGGGACTTGAACCCGTTATTGAACCCGTTATTGACTGTTCTAACTAAAGATCCGTTTGAACCTTTAGCTGAGAGCTCGCTAAAATTCCTTACCTGGAAGGTGGTGTTTCTGGTGGCAGTAACATCTGCTAGGAGGGTTAGTGAGCTGCAAGCCCGCTGGATAGAGGAACCGTACCTAGTGATATATCCAGACAGGGTGGTACTGCGAACACACCCAGAATTTGTTCCTAAAGTCGTGTCCTCCTACCACCTGAACCAGGAGATAACACTACCTGAGTTCTGTATGAATCCAAAAAACATAGAGGAAGAAGCTTGGCATACTCTAGATTTGGTCAGAGCTATTTCCCTGTACCTTGAAAGAACTAAACCTTTCAGAACTTCGAATCATTTGTTTGTCATTCCAGAAGGAATGAAGAAAGGAAAGGCACCTGTAAAGCAGACAATATCTAGATGGATCAGGGAGACCATCCTGTTTGCATATAAGAAGGCTGATAGAGCAGCTCCTCCTATTGTTCAGGCACACTCTACCCGGGCAGTATCCACTTCCTGGGCGAATAGGGCGAAGGCGTCGGTGTCTGAGATCTGCAGAGCAGCTACATGGTCATCGGTTCATACCTTTGCAAATCACTATGCACTCAATGTGTCTACTGCCCACTTTGGGAAGCATGTGCTACAAGAGGCTACGTTGGCTGTCTAAAGCCTATACAAATAAAAATATTACATGCATTATTGTGTTTACTTGGGTATGTCCCAGTGTTAAGGCTGCCATGGGGATCGTAGAAAAAAGAGGCAAATTATACTTACCGATAATTCCTTTTTCTTCATAGAGATCCTATGGTAGCCATTGGTTACCCTCCCTGTGTATTATGCTATGTTGTGTTTTTCTCCAGGACCAGTGTTACGGAGACATGGGATGTGTAGTTCATTAACATCTGGAGGGCCGGTGTTGCCCAGCCCTGGTCTAATGGGTCCCTATTATTGTAGGACGTTAAATTAAAAAAACTCAAGCCTTTAAAAGGCCCCAGGCCCGGACGGGTATTCAGCGGAATTTTACAGGATCCTGATTGACCAGAATAGCAATACTTCCTAACTGGCTCCCAATCATAGGTGTGCGCACATTGAGTCTTATGGGTGCACAGGCACCCCCCTAATGCTGTGCCCACCCTTATGAACACCTTCCTACCAACAATACCTTTTACCAAAGACTTTTGCTTTTTAGAACTGTATTCCATTGAAAGAAGCGCCCATCAATCAATTATGTGTGTTTTGCATTGTCACTTGTACCAGACCATTGTCCTATCACTACATATCATCCGAATATGTTTTTTACTTTATTCGCATGTATTATTATACGGACAGCCATTTTATATTGTAGTGAGTACCAATAGATGATGGTAGACACACCTGATTGGCGCTGTTAGACACACCCAATGGGCGTTGTTATACATGCCCAATATGTGGTGCTAGGCACATCCCTTTGACGGTGCACCCCCTAATAAAATGAGCTGCGCACGCCTATGCTCCCAATTGCCCCCTCATTTCAACTCTGCCATAGTGAAAGTATTCCCTAAGCCAGGACGTGACCCGGAAGACCCAGGGTCTTACAGACCCATCTCATTTCTCAATGTCAACTAAGTTGTTGATGAAAATAATGGCTGATAGGCATCAGGTTACAAATATGCCCAATTTTGGGGAAATCCCACATTCCAACTGGGCATGCTGAATTTAGGCTTCATGAGGGAGGGCATCTGATGTCCTTCCAGGACTTAGGGCCTTATTCTGGTTCTCAGAGGCAAATTCCTTCTCAAATGGAAAAAAACATGTGCACTGCAGGGGGGGGGGCAGATATAACATGTGCAGGTAGAATTAGATTTGGGTGGGGTTTTTCTTCAAAGCGAGATCCATATTGCAGTGTAGAAATTAACAGTCAGTATTTTCCCTGCACAGAAACAAAATAACTCACCCAAATCTAACTCTCTATGCACAGGTGACATCTGCCCCCCCAGCAGTGTACATGGTTCTGTCCATTTGAGAAGGAATTTGCCTCCGAGAGTGAACCAGAATAAGGCCCTTAGCCACTATATTTTCCCTGGCTCATGGGGAATTTTATATGTACCTCCAGGCTAGACACTATGCAGCCACCAATGCTACAACCTGATTCTCCTGACCCTCTTCATTCTATATTTGTTCTAAGTTCCACTGGGCCTTACAGACTCAAATCTTATACTCCACTGCCAGTGGCCTATGACACAAAATGAGCAACAGACATTACCCAGGTTAGTTCCTCACGAATTCCCCCCCTCAATACTGATGATATCGGCTAATGTTTACCCAGCTTAAAACAGCGATAACTTAAATTTGTAAAAAAGGTGCCCCCCTCCCCCATTTTAACCTACATTTGAAAAATTATTGCATTGTAACTTTAGATACATTTATATAAATCCTTTGACCTCAACTGAGTAGGAACAATAAAGGATTAAGTAAAAGTAACTTTATTATCTCATTAGTGTTGCATTTTACAAAGACTGCATATCCTAGAGTGGGCTCTATATGCAGTTGCCGTTTAGTGCTTTATAACCATATTCCCTTCAGAGTCCTGAGTAAACATTTTGTGCAGAGAAACGTCATCACACAAAGTTCTGGGAGTTGCTCTCAATGGACTTGCAACATTAGTCCTGTCCTTAAGTGGTCCTGCAGGGTAACAATTCCTTTGTTGCTCACTTGTAATCCTATGACTGATCACTCTGTTCCCTTGTGTATCCTGAGTGAACAACGGATTGCCCAGCCAATAAGGTGAAGATTCATATGATTGTTCCTCATAATCACCTTCTGGCAAGTCATGTCCATACAGTAAGCTCTTAGCAGTAGAAGTCCAACAAGCAGAGGATTTGACAGAGCTCTCTTCTGTTTTCAATGGTGAAGGATTAATAAAGCAAGTCATTTGGTTATTAGGTTTACCACACACACCATTAACATCTTCATTCTCATGTTGTTCTGTATGTACAAGAAACTCTGTTTCTCTGTAGAAGTTAACATCCTCCTGGTTCCCAGTAATTTTATCCTCACTATACATTGGACTCAAACATTCAGATGTTTCTAGTAAGGGGAGAAAAAAAAAAAAAAATATTAATATTTATGATTTGAAGATTTAATACCATCATTGCATGAATATGTGCACGCCAATTATTTTATATACTAACATTTACCTGATTTTGAAGATTTAATTAATAGTGAATAAGCCAGTAAATCCTTTTAGCAGTCTGTAATATTCTCACCATTAAACACTTCTCATCTCCAGTAGATTTTCCAAAGGAGATCTACTGATATGGAGCATGGTTTGTCAAGCTTAAGTTTTCCCCATCATGACACATTTTTTAGATTTAGACCTCTGCATGATTAAAGAAATCCCCCCAAAATATAAGATAATGGTGGTACTTGTGGGATGGAGTGGAGAACCCTGTTCTATACAGTTATACATACTGGAAAGAGAAAAAAAAGCTTGGAAGGCACAAAGCCTCAACAAATCAAATGCTGCAGGAATCCAAACTTGGCTCCAAAGCTGTGGGAAGTGTCATGAGTGATTGCTAACAGCCAATGGCAGAGAGAGTTAAGGCCCATACACACTGGGTGACTGAGCTGAAAGTCGCTCAAAACAGCATGTTTGAGCATCTTTCAGCTCAAAGCTGCCCAGTGTATATGCCCCAGAGATGAGCGCTGCTGCGAGCTCCCGCATCATCGCCGGGAAAGCTGTTCATCTGCTGGTGATAACAGCAGATGAGCGGCTTTGAGGACACCTTTGCATAGCACTGCGCTATGCAAAGCCATCCTCCCCCCTCCGTTCCTGCTGGGCAGGGGGAAAGCCGCTCAGTGTGTATGCACTGAGCGGCTTACCCCCCCGCGATGTAAATTTTTATCGCTGTCCATAGTCTCCCAGTGTCTAGGACCTTTAGATTTGGGCGGGGTTTGTACTTCAAACTGATATCTATATTGCAGTGTAAAAATAAAGCAGCCAGTATTTACTGTGCACAGAAACAAAACAACATCCACATGCTACATCAGGCCCCCCCCCCCCCCCACAGTGCATGTGGTTTTGTCCATTAGACAGAATTTGCTTTTGTGAGTGAACCAGAATCAGGACCTACATGTTTAGAATGTGTATATTGCCCCAGGATTGCATAGGTTTCCTCTGACTGCCACACTACATAATATGGGAATATGATAAAGCCATATTATATAAAGGACATCTGATTTAAGACTCCTCTGTATATTTTGTGCCAAGACAGGAATTGTATCTTCCAATTATTATAGCATACAACTTTCTTGAACACATCTATTTTCATCCCAATGTGAAATGCTGCATTCTTTCGGTCAATAGAGATGGAGGGTTTTGCAGTGGGGTTCTGTAGCGGTGAGAACACATACCACAAGTAGAATAGTTCGCCGTATACACGTTGTCTGTCTTGTTACAAGGATTTAAATTTTGAACTGAAGCAGTAACTGGTGAATTGCAAGCCAGTTTATTCCTCTTGCCTGAAAGAGACAATATGAGTATTACAAGCTGTCAGAGAAGACCTGGCAAGATAGATTAAATGTAAACATCACTTCAAGATAGAAGGTTGTGGTCACACTTTTATGAACCATCTTTGCCACCTCCACATTTTTTCTACTTTATACAGAATATAGCTTAAAGTTATTTTTTTTATCCCTCTTTTCATTTGTCAGCAATAAAGAGGACAATATACAAGATGGTACTCACCAGATGGAGTGAAGAATGAGTACATGGATGTCTGTTTAGTACAAACCGAAGCTGTTTTTGTTTGAGTAAAGTCAAACAAAGCAGCATCAATATGATGTCTCCTTAACAGCGGATTAAGCCTGTTTGACGATGTACAGGGGATCACAGTCTACAAAAGAAAATGGAAGAGATAAGAAAATTAGGATTTCAGCCCTGGACAAAAGATTTCATACAAAGAGTACATTTTGACATGTGCTATAACTGGAAATTTTCCAGGCTGAGCTGCACATGCCACTTAATGTAGGTGTGCGCCGCAGTCGCTCCGCCACTTACAAGTCGCTTACCCTGTCGAAAGCACGCACCCTCCCCCTGCCACTTTTCCCCACATCGATCACCTGGAAGCCCGGACACCCAAACATTTGAGCGCCCCAACACCCGAGTGCTGGAGCATGCTTGAAAAGCTTAGTGTCTGAATGTGCCCAATTACAATTGATCACCCGAGTGTGGCTAAATGAGGCCGAGCACCCAAACTCCCAAATACCTGAAGTCTACCAACCATGCGAATGCGCTCATACACCTAAGCACGCCCGTCCTCACCAAATACCTAAACGCGCGAATGTGCCCAGGAGCCCAAATATCAGACCACGTCTGAACACTTAAATCCATGGGCACCCATGGAACATGCCAAAAAAATCACCCGTACACCCAATTTAGGCAGCCTGACAGTCATTTTCAAATACTGCCCTTTGAAATGGGAGCATGCATTGTTAACAATACTGTACACACTAGGCCCTTTCTGAGTAATATTGAGAATGGGGGTTAAGACAGAGTGAAGGGGAGGACGGGTGCAAAGTGGGAGGGCAGTCACTGAATTGACCTTATGTATGTAGAGTCCAATAACCTAGCTTATGTCTATATATACACACACACACGACCTCAACATCACTTACTGCTGAATTTGCAATAGCTGCCTCCTGTCCCATACACTATATGACTATTTAAAAGATATTGTTGAGAAGGGCTCTTCTGAGCAAAATCTTTAAAAAGGTGTACACTTAATATCATTAATGATGCATGCTCCTACGCATCATTAATGATGTACCCCATCTGTTGAACATGCAGGTTGATTTTGTCTGTATAGTGGGTCCCAGTGATATCACTTAACAATATTGTTTATCGTATATGATCAATTCGCCTACCCAGGACCAATATATCATTAACTAGATTGGACACAGTGGGGGCCATCTAGCATGCCGATTGCTTGACCAAAGTGTCTTTCACTCTTCCAGTCACTTTGGGCGGATACATAATTATTCAGGAACTGTAGCTTCTGCACCATTTTATGGAAAACTGTCTTGAATTGATACAATAAAGTAGTCCCATTATCCCTACCTGCTGCGATCTCCTCTTCAGCTCTGCCGTGTCCAACCACACCCCGCACTGCTCAGCATGCTGCGGGGACCGGGCACGTTTGCTGCTCCTGCTCTTCATCTGTACGCACACACAAAGCGGCCCAGACCGACAAATTGTCAGCAGCAGCACTGCAGTCAGTGCAGCAATAGTGAACTGTGCACTCACAACATTCTAATCTCCCGCCGCGTCCTCGCACATAGCAGTCCTGCACACTGCCTTCCCCGTGTTATCGTCACTGTCATATAGCTGTCCATGGTACTGCCTGATGCGGCTTCTTTACACTGTGACTGAAACGATAGCAACGGCCATTTTTGTGGTGGGCAGGCGACACTAATATGCTATCTAATCGGTGATGGTGTAGAATGCGCAGCGGCTGATATATCTAGCGCCCTATAGACCATATAGTAGAGAATACAGACACTACACTAGATGAATAATTTATGACAGGTGCGGTCCTTGTTAGGTACACCTGCGGCACATACAATGCATCTACTGTTGATCACTAGGGAATGAGACACATTTATTATTAACATCGTGCAGTTTTTAGATGGAGCCTTTATTAAAGAGTAGAAAAGAATATCGTTGTTCATAGCACAGCTGTTTAGTTTTATCTATAATTTGGAATTCGCTTGTTACTTTTATGGGCATATTCAATAGTTTCAGCTCGTCTAGGGTTACCACTTACCACCCGTCCGGGATTACTGCAGATAGTCCGTTAATAAAGACTGAAGGTATTATCTAATTTGCTGCACTATTTTTTAAAATATTTTTTTTTGCGTGATGGCCATCTCAACTTCTATAAACCCGCACTGTAGTAAATATGTCCCCAACTGTCACCCCTAATGATACATAATCAAATCTGTTTGTATACAAATTAAATTCAATTGAATATTGAAGGGACTATGTAAAAACCGGACCCGGACAAAAACCCCGGACCGCCGGACCGGACATCAAAATCTGCAGTCCGGAGCTTGTAGTGTCCGGTCTGGGGGTGTCCTGTCCGGGGGCTGTCTTATCTGGGGGGGGGGGGTCCCTGTGATAGGTATCATCAGAGGGACATGGGGAAGGGGAGATTACAGCCTTCCCGTGTGGTCCGGCCCGTCCAGTTTTTGCTACATGCCCGGACCATACAGGGAGGCTTTATTCTCTCCCTCCTCATCTCCCTGGTGACAGATGTCACAGGCAACACCCCCCAGACCGGACACTACAAGCTCCGAACTGCAGATTTTGATGTCTGGTGCGGGGGTCTTGTCCTGGTCCGGTTTTTACCCATACCTGATATTGAATCATTGTTATTGTTTTTTTTGCTAAGTTCTGTACTTGTAGCATCAGACCCCTGCCTGTACTAGGCGTCACAGACGCAGTGTGTTTATGACATTCACTGTAATACCATACCCTCCAACATGACCCATTCCATTAAATACAAAATTCTCTGTTCCAGGACTTCCCTCTTACTTATATGATTGCTGTCACCTGTGTTGACACACCTTTCTTCTAAATGAACTAGTTCAACACAGGTGACGGCAATCATAAATTAAGAGGGAAGTCCAGGAACAGAGCCTTTTGTACCTAATGGAATGGGTCAATTTAGAGCAGGCATGTCCAAAGTCTGGCCCGGGGGCCAATTGCGGCCCTTGCCGTCATTTCAAGTGGCCCGCAGCCTCCAGCCAGAAGCGGGCGGAGCATCAGATGCAGGATGCACAGCACAGGACACTAAAAGTGGTGTCCCGGCGAGCGCGCCTTTACCCTGCTGCCTGCAGCAGTGAGGAGGTGTCGGCCGCCATAGTGAGATGTGTTTTTCAGCTTTCGGGAGAGTGAGCGTCCAACCCCTGGACATTTACAGAAGGGGGGCAAGCTACGGGACAGAGTTAATGGGTGCAGAGTGGGGAACATACAGTGAATGGGGGCATAGAATGAAGGAGGGGCAGGCTGGGGACATACAGAGAAGGATGGTCAGGCAGGGGAATTTAATGTGAAGGGTGCAGAGTGGAGGATATACAGTGAATGGGGCAGGCTGGAGGAAATACAGAGGAGGGGGGCAGGCAGGGGAATATACAGTGAAAGGGCAGGCTGGAGGACATACAGTGAATGGGGGCACTCTGGGGGACATAAAGGAAATGGGGGCAGAGTGGGGGACCATTCTGATGTGATTAATGATTCAAAGAATGTCAGGCTGAATGGTAGGCCTCCTCGCAAAAAGTTTGGACCCCCCTGATTTAGAGGGTATGTAATACTATGATAAGGTGAAATTGTTTATTTAAATGCATACATTATGCTCAACTGCAGACTTGTATATAATTAATATGATTTCTAGCAAGAAGATGCAGTCATCCTGGGAATTATGGTATGGTAATAATAATAGTAAAAATAATAATTTTATTTATATAGCGCTCTTCTGGGAAATTTGGAGAAGCCTGGCCAAGGCTTGCCTGGCATCATCATCTGAAGCAAGTCGTCTAAAGCAAGCAATGAGTTAGAACTGGAATGAAGTTTTCAAACCATCTCTCATCTCCTCTGTACAGGTACATGAATGCCATTTTACAAAACCTGATGCTTTTCATTTAAAAGAACAGTCTGCAATGGAAATGTGTTTTGCTACTGGGAGCCTACAACATCCCCCACCTTTAATCAGATAAGCTGAGCAATGTGTGCAAACACCAACCCCTCCCCCTGTACCAGCTGACCTAACTTTCCTTTAAAATGGGAAATTTGGAGAAGCCTGGCCAAGGCTTGCCTGGCATCATCATCTGAAGCAAGTTGTCTAAAGCAAGCAATGAGTTAGAACTGGAATGAAGTTTTCAAACCATTTCTCATTTCCTCTGTACAGGTACATGAATGCCATTTTACAAAACCTGATGCTTTTCATTTAAAAGAACAGTCTGCAATGGAAATGTGTTTTGCTACTGGGAGCCTACAACATCCCCCACCTTTAATCAGATAAGCTGAGCAATGTGTGCAAACACCAACCCCTCCCCCTGTACCAGCTGACCTAACTTTCCTTGAAAATGGGAAATTTGGAGAAGCCTGGCCAAGGCTTGCCTGGCATCATCATCTGAAGCAAGTCGTCTAAAGCAAGCAATGAGTTAGAACTGGAATGAAGTTTTCAAACCATCTCTCATCTCCTCTGTACAGGTACATGAATGCCATTTTACAAAACCTGATGCTTTTCATTTAAAAGAACAGTCTGCAATGGAAATGTGTTTTGCTACTGGGAGCCTACAACATCCCCCACCTTTAATCAGATAAGCTGAGCAATGTGTGCAAACACCAACCCCTCCCCCTGTACCAGCTGACCTAACTTTCCTTTAAAATGGGAAATTTGGAGAAGCCTGGCCAAGGCTTGCCTGGCATCATCATCTGAAGCAAGTCGTCTAAAGCAAGCAATGAGTTAGAACTGGAATGAAGTTTTCAAACCATTTCTCATTTCCTCTGTACAGGTACATGAATGCCATTTTACAAAACCTGATGCTTTTCATTTAAAAGAACAGTCTGCAATGGAAATGTGTTTTGCTACTGGGAGCCTACAACATCCCCCAGCTTTAATCAGATAAGCTGAGCAATGTGTGCAAACACCAACCCCTCCCCCTGTACCAGCTGACCTAACTTTCCTTTAAAATAGGAAATTTGGAGAAGCCTGGCCAAGGCTTGCCTGGCATCATCATCTGAAGCAAGTCGTCTAAAGCAAGCAATGAGTTAGAACTGGAATGAAGTTTTCAAACCATTTCTCATTTCCTCTGTACAGGTACATGAATGCCATTTTACAAAACCTGATGCTTTTCATTTAAAAGAACAGTCTGCAATGGAAATGTGTTTTGCTACTGGGAGCCTACAACATCCCCTACCTTTAATCAGATAAGCTGAGCAATGTGTGCAAACACCAACCCCTCCCCCTGTACCAGCTGACCTAACTTTCCTTTAAAATAGGAAATTTGGAGAAGCCTGGCCAAGGCTTGCCTGGCATCATCATCTGAAGCAAGTCGTCTAAAGCAAGCAATGAGTTAGAACTGGAGTTTGGACTGGATTTGGACATAAACTGAAACACTGCCACATTTTATTTTGCTTTTCCCAAATTACTATCTGTCTCCGCTTCTGAGCTGAGGAAAGCTATGTATTACTCTTTGTTTTACTGTTTCTTTACCATGATCTTCATCATATACCTCTACCCCCACTGTATGCAAAGCCTGTATGCTGTTCCTTCACTGATTGCACACCCTGCCAGCAACAAGCTGGCAGGGTGTGTCAGCTTTGGAAGAAAAGTGGTTCATAAATACAAATATTATTATTACTGCTGCCTTTGAGCAGCATGATCAAGATGGCGCCGCTGATGGCTGCCTAGGAGCTGTGCAGCTCAGTCAAATATATTCCCTGTGTGATAACTGTGCTGTCTGCTTGTATTGTTACCTACCTGGCTGTTTCGGCGACCAGTGGCGCCGCTGATGGCTGCCTAGGCACTGTTCAGCTTGGTGGGTATGTGTTCCCTGTGTGATAACTGTACTGTCTCTGCTTAATGTTACCTACCTGGCTGTAGCAGTGACCAGTGGCGCCGCTGATGGCTGCCTAGGCGCTGTGCAACTCGGTGGGCATGTGTTCCCCACATGTAATGTCTTAATGAAATGTATGTAATGCCTTCTCCCCCCCCCCCTTCATCCCTGCTTGATGCTGCACTGTAAATCCACAAAAAATTCCTAGTGTGCGCAAGCACACATGGCCAATAAAGTTGATTCTATTCTATTCTATTCTTGAGAAAGACTTAGGGCAGTATTCAATGAGAAAAATTCTCCGTGTTTTATGGCGAGTTTGTGCTTTTCTCGCGTTGGACGGAGACTTTTGCTCTCAAAAAGCGAGCAACCCTATTCAACGTGCATTTCTCGCCATCTTTCTAAGTGATTTTCGCCGTGTCTCTCCGTGTAGCAATTCTCCATCTTTTCATGGAGAAGTGGAATATGAACTTTTACAATAAAATGTTTTTTGTTTTAATTTTGATGTAAAAAAATCAGGAATTTTAATTTGTGAAAGGGCATGCTATTTTTATTCATGAATATATATTTAAATTTTTTTTTTTTTTTTACACAGAGCAGCCAGCAGGGGGCCGGGAGCCGAGCCGCTCATTAGATATTCATATATTCACTGCACCCGATCATTACATATGCACGATCGGGTGCAGTGAATACCCGGCCCCTGTTGGCTCTCCCGGGGAGCCCACCTCCCCCCCACATACGTTCTGGAGCAGGCAGGGAGACTTCCATCTCCCTGCCTGCCACCATCCTTGGGCTCCCTGCGGCGTCACCTCATATGCTGGATTGGCTGATACTCGCCGCGAGGGGCGGCGAGTATCAGTCACATTGAATAGTGTATAAAGTGCCATGACGGAGAATCTCCAAACATGGAGAATCTCAGCAAAAACACGGCGAGTGCATGGCGAGCGAAAAAAAACGCTCGCCATGCACAGAGAATAATCACATTGAATACTGCCCTTAAAGGGGAGACTTCAATTGTTGGCAATTTGCTCGCCCAGCCAGGATCTCACTCAAAAGTGTTCACTACCCTATAGGGCAGCTCCACATCTGGAGCACTTTAAAAATAAAAAAAGGCTGCAAAATTGGCCATGCCAATGGTGCTAATTGGGTTGCTGTTGCTGGTAATTTGCCCCCCTTTGCCCACAATAAAATTCCCCTTATAGTGCTTTATGATATTATTGCTACCTCTTTAATGCAATGTCACTGAATTCAATAGCCAAACCTTTTTATTACATTGTAAATTAGCAAGAATATTTGATTACCGATAATATTGTGGTTTATTGGAGCCAGAGAGTAAATCATAAAATATATGACCAAGTGAGTCATAATATACCTACTGGTAGAAGCAGGGCTGTCATCAGAAATTATGGGGCCCGGGACTGACAAAATTGGCAGCCCCCCTCCGCTATTGTTACAAACTATTACCTACACAGCATGTAGAAGGCTTAGAGTGACTAACAGGGCCAGATTGGGATATAAAACTAGCCCAGAAAATTTCTTGAAACAGCCCTAATGGGGCGGGATCTCATGCAGGGATGTGGTCAGCCATTGGGGGGATACTCTAACCCAGGGATATCCAACTCCAGTCCTCAAGAGCTACCAACAGTTAACGTTTTCCAGGTCTCCTCACAGAATCACAAGTGAAGTAATTAGCTCCACCTGTGGATCATTTATAATGTGTCAGTCAGTTATGAGTGCACCTGTGTCCCAGTTAGGTGATCTAGAAAATGTGAACTGTTGGTAGCTCTCGAGGACTGGAGTTGGCTACCACTGCTCTAACCTCATACATCACCCCCAGGCTGACCATCCCCCCTCATGAGATTCCCACCCCCCACAGGGTTAGGCTGCAGGGTGTATGCAAGGTTAGAATTAAGCTGGGTACACATATATACAATGCCTGTTTTCTTGCGACCGTTGACCGACCATAGACGCGACGGACCGTCCACAAACAACAGCCGATACGCGCGTACACACCTGTACAATTTTACTTGCGACGTCCGATGTACTCCTGTCCAAACAGACGCAAGAAAAAGATTGTACCACCGTACACACTCTCTCAATTTGGGCTATTGACACGATATATATAAACAAAATTATCATAATGGGCTGGGTTAAAGGCATACCAAAATAAAGAGGAGTGAGTACAGAACCTAAACAAAAGTCAGGGTACGCGTCTACAGTCAGCCAGCAGGGTAACTATGGGCATATATGGCAAACTGCTATAAAGATGGGGGAAAGCATCTACAGTCAGCCGTTAGGGTGACTATGGACAAATACGGCAAACTGCTAAGTGACTACAGTCAGTTTGCGGTATCTGTCATAGTCACCCTGCCGGCTGACTGTAGATGCTTTCCCCCGTCTTTATAGCAGTTTGTCAGGGCTAACTATTTGTACTACTATAATAAAAGCATGGTGGTCTGCCTCAATTTGAGACAGAACCTGTAACCCTTTGCCTGCTGTTAACTAATGTATTTAATGCCTCACTGCCCAACACATTAGAGGCATCACTTTAAGACATTAATCAATGTTGAAGCTTTAATAGAGTATGCGGGGACCCTGACTAAATCTGCCGACAATTAATAATTTACAAGCCACTGTTCCCCGACATCTCTTTAGTTCATCTTAACTGCAGGAATCATATATAATCAGCACTCCATTCACTGCAGGACATCATAACTCTTTGTAGTAAGTGTCCTTTTGTAGGAACTTTGATCCAAAAGGCTCAATACCGAGATAAGGTGCACCGGGTTGCTGATTGAGAGCAATGCTGGGCAGGGCCGGTGCTAGGGTGTCCGGCGCCCTCCTGCAAACCATAAATTTTGCACCCTTTCACTAAAGGTGCCCATACACACTGCAAGAATCGCATACATTATAGGCTAGATCGCATCGCATGGCATGCATGCAATGTGTGTGCGATGAGATCTGAAAGCAGTACAAAATGTATGTGCAGCACTCGTGACTGAGGGGGAAAGGGGGGGAGAGAAGGAGGAGATGGAAGAAGAGGGGAGGAGAGGACTGGCAGTTGCACTGGCACAGCACACTGAGAAGAGGGAAGGAAGGGCGGAGCTGCTGCCTGTTCGTCATTTTATTAACAGCTGACAGGCGCAGGGAGCAATGGGTAGGGGGCGGACCGGACATGACATGTCATCCAGGCATTCACAGACAGCACTACATGCCTTAGCGCAAGTGTCCGTGAGGAAGAGGGGGCAGGTCGCAGGAGGAGGACAGTGTGTGCGCGGTGCAGGGAGCTGCTCAGCCTCTCCATACTGCTGCCCGCTGTCAGACAGGCGCTGTGGCCGGCGTGCAGGAGGCAGTGACAGTGAGGGCTGAGGCAGCTTTAGCAGAGCAGGGAGGGAGACAGTGCCTTTTCAGCATGGTGCCTCCCTGCTTTGCAGGAGCTGCTGAGTGGGTAGCGCCGGCCTTGATGCTGGGAGAGATAAAAGTACACCATAAAGTCTTGGTTCCCCTTGTGTGTATATATTTTTTCAGCTAACATTTAATTAATACTACATCTAGAAGACTCTTGGAGGAGCTTGATATACGTGCATTATAATAAAGATACACATTTATATCCTTTACAAATAGTGATACAATAACTTGACACATTATTATAAAGCAGTTTATTGCAGAAATAATAGTAATACAGTGAGGGCCTTATTCTTGTTCACTCTTTCTGACAAAATCCTTCTTAGATGGACAAAACCATGTGCACTGCAGGTGGGGCAGATGGTACTTGTGCAGAGACAATTAGATTTGGTGGGGTTTTACTTCAAAGTGAGATCTATATTGCAGTGTAAAAATAAAGCGGTCAGTATTTACCCTGCACAGAAACAAAATAACTCACCCAAATCTAATTCTCTCTGCACATTTTACATCTGCCCCCCTGCAGTGCACATGGTTTTGTCCATCTAAGTAGGAATTTGTCAGAAAGAGTAAACTAGAATAAAGCCCTGAGTGTCAAGTCTGGTATATGGAAGCCTGGCCCTATATTTGTCCAATAAACACAAATTAATTATCCCATTACAAATATTTTCTTTCCTTGCTCTGTCCATAGTCACTTTGCCGGCTGACTGTAGTCGCTTACCCCGTCTTTATAGCAGCCGGCAGGGTGACTAGGGACAAATACGGCGACCTGCTATAAAGATGAGGTGCATGTATATTATGATTATTTATTTAAATATACATTGGGAGAGGTGAATGCTTCTTGTGCTGTAGGAGAGATCATGCAGCTATGGAACGCCCACATGGGCATTCCAGCTTTGGCAGTATAGTTGCAAGAACGGGCAGCATATCGATCGAACGTGCGTACACAATGCACTTTTGTTCCGATATGGGCCCGTCCTGTCGGATGAATATTAAACAGCACTGAACCTTCGACCTACCGAGTATGGACGGACAAGATCGTTTTGGGCCGTTTATCGATCGTACAGAGGGAGTCGGGACAGCGACACACCTATACAATCGAACGCCCGTTCGTCCCAGAATTGAAGAACGGCCCGGCTATTCTATATATGTGTACCCAGCTTTAGGCTGTGGAAGGGGTAGAGGTGACTGCTTAGGGTAATGGGGCCCATTCATCTACAAAAATAATGAAAATAATAAAAAGATCTCAAAGATTTATAATCTGATCAATTATGTCCTGACCACAGATGAGAAAGACCTATTAGAAAAAGGTCTCAAATTTTCACCATTAAACAGAACTGACAAATTTGATGTCTTCAACATGAACCTACAAAAATTTGTGAGAAAATTAGCGCTAAAAAGGTTTTTCACAGAAAATAATTGTGAAACTAACCAAATGGAGGGGGGGGGTGGATTATGCAGGTAGGTGGGGGCGAGGCCTACACCGTGCTGCACAATTATCTGGCGCTGTTAGAGACAATGCGTATAAAATAAATTTATTGAGCAATATATAAATGATCCACTGCTGCTGCAGATGGTTTATATGAGTTGGCTAGAACTCATAAAGTACAAAGGAGTGTATGTTCTTTAAACCACTTTGCGCTGCTTAATGGATTTAAATAGTTGAATATACCACTAGACAGATGGACACTGGACACACTGTTAAGTAATTATGAAAATATTTTATACATAAAATCAAAAGAGTATACACAAGCATATAAAAATAACAGTATTGAAGTATAAAAAAGGCAACAAGCAATCATGTAGCTTAAGTGGCCATCAAGAGAAAAGGGGGTCACGTTTGCAAACTTTGGTGGGAGCTCCTAGGAATGGTTAATGGTTAGTAACAGTCATGGAAATATTGATGATGGAGTTATGAAATGAGATGGGGGATGGAATGAATGGAAGTAGACAGCCAATAACAACGTCAGTTAGCTGATTAGTATAGCAGTCAAATGCCGTGAATAGGCACTGGGTACAGAAAATAAGTTGTAATACTTCACCCTCCGTAGATGTGATGGGGTTGGGGAGCTTCTGGTGAAATACAGGCTCACCCGGTTATGAATTGATGCTGTGACGGGGAGCGGATGGCAAGCTCAACCCGATTGCAGAGTCCTGGTGAAGCGGGGAGCAAAGCTCTACCCGTGATGTTATAGATGGAAGTGGGCGATGTGACATCCACTTTGTAGTCGGCTTGTATGTAACGCCGCACAGCGGGAGAGGAATCTCGACCGCTGACTTGTACACAGCGGCTGCTGCCAGATGACGGTGGATCAGCGTGTTGTAGACCGCGGCAGACCAGCCCGTATGGAAGTCAGTTGGAGAAGGAGGATCACGTGGGTTTGCAGACGTGACGTAACCTGTGACGTCGACGCGTTTCGTCTCAGAGGCGGAGACTTTTTCAAGACGGATAAGAGTGCTGACTTAGTGGATGGTATTTAAGAGATATGTGACACTCGTTCTGGCCAATCAAAGCATTCACTACAGCAACAGGCTCATTAGTAATAATGTGATACATGTGTGTCCAGTATCAGTATACAAACTCTATATGACAATCTAACTAACAAATTAGAATAAATGTAAAAGACATAAAATTATATATTTATTTCAATATGAGAGGTAGCATTGCCGGTAAAAAATCTTAACGGGCTTTGCGCTGTATGACTATAATGAAGTAGCAGCATTTAAAGAGACATGAACATTTTTTTTATTTAGGATAGAGTAGAGAGAGATAAGCAATCCAAAGGTAACAATGGCGTAAATTATCATTAAGAATACAGAATAGTGGTTCTTATTGTTTTCTGCATATAATTATTATTTATTCTTTAAGGAGGAGAGAGTATAGAACATAAGAGAGACTTCAATATAATTTTTATATTTTTCTATTTTTAAGAAAGCACTTATTTCATTTTCTAATAGTACGTAGAATATCATTAGGTGTTCTAGGTTAGTAAATTCATCAATAAATATTCCTAGTCTTGTCTGTAGACAGATAGTAACTTGACATAAGGCTATAGTAATAATTAGAAAAAGTAAAAATAGTAATAGCAGTAAAAGAATTGTAATAATAATAATGGATAATACAGAGAGACACGTAATAAAAGATGTATAGATGGAGATACGTTTTTTTGGGTTTTTTTTTTTTTTTTTCTCTTATCATCACCATTGAATTTTACTCTTTAGCTTTTTATTATTATTGTGTTTTGGGTTGAAGGGTAAATGTGTGGTGGAACTGTATGGACGTATAATAATACCTGTGCATACGTATTCATACAGCAACGGATAGCTCATTGCTTTTAGTACATGAGTCAAAATTAATAACCAAATGTATTCTAGGTCCATGGGGGCCGGGGGAAATTTCATCTGCAAACCCACGGTGTCACAGAGAGGTTAACCTCATCCAAGCATCGTGAGTAGATGTCCTTCTCCCCGGTCTGCATGGAATGAAAGGCGCCAAGAATAGAAACAGAAAGAATGGGTAATGGTTTGAAATAATATCAAATGTTAGTCCATGCAGGTTAAATCTAAGGCTTTATTTAAACCTTGTGGGTAGAGTGTATCTAGTTTAAATATCCAGGAGGTTTCGGCTAGACATAATTTAGTAAACCTATCGCCTCCTCTTTTAGTGATAGGGATGTGTTCTATGGCTGTGATGGTCAGACCAGAGGGGTCACTGTCATGGTATTGAGAGAAGTGGCGGGGGATACTGTGATTTAAGAATTTCTTCAGAATATTAGTCCTATGTTCCCTGAATCTGGTTTTAATACTACGTGATGTCCTCCCCACATATTGCAGTCTGCAGGGGCATTCTAGGGTATAAACACAATAAATCGTATCACAGTTCATAAATTGTTTTAGTGCAAAACTTTTATTATTAGAGGATGATATTATGTTGTTAGCCTTATTAACCATATGTTTGCATGTCAAACAAATATTCTTGTTACATCTGAAGTTCCCTGGAGGTCTATTTGGAAGCCACGTATTTTTAGATGTCAAGGGTAATGATGGTAATAGACTAGGTGATATCTTGTCTTTTATGTTCCTATTCCTTCTAAAGACTATTTTTGGCGTTTTTAAGATACCCTTCAAGGTTTTATCGTAAGTAAGGATCTCAAAATTTTTTAGAATTATTTTCCTTATGTTGTTGGATTCATTATTAAATTTGGAAATAAATGTTAATGTTTGGTACTCATTTTCTTTATTCTCCATAAATTTATTTTCGTTCTTATTCTTAAGTAAACTTTCTTGTTTTACTTGGGCTACTGTTTTGACTGCTTCTGTAAGAAGTGTATCAGGGTAACCTCTTCTTTTAAAGTGGCCAAGCATTGTTTCTGACTGGGACTGAAAATCAATGTCATTAGTGCAGTTTTGGCGGAGACGCAACAGTTGATTTTTGGGGATGTTGCGAATCCAGGGTTTATAGTGTCCACTATTGTAGTGGAGATAGTTGTTTGTACCTACTGGTTTTAGGTAATTAGTTGAGATAAGTAGTCCCTCATGAATTGAGAACGCAATATCCAGGAAGTTGATGGAGGTGTAACTAAACGTGTGAGTGAAGGTGAGGTTAAAGGTATTGTGATTGAGATAGTTGACAAATTCGTGAGCCATTTCTTGACCTCCTCTCCATATAATGAAGAGGTCGTCAATGAAACGGCCATAGAGGACCAGATTCTCTCTATATGGGCCGCCCCATATAAGTTGTTCCTCAAGGCGGCCCATATAGAGGTTGGCAAAACTAGGTGCAAATCTGGTCCCCATGGCCGTTCCAAGTAGCTGGAGATAATGGTGGTCCTCAAAAATAAAATGATTATGGTGAAGGATGAAAGAAATAGAATCTAAAATAAATTGTTTGCGTGATGGAGAGATCGAATTATCCTGATCAAGATAGTGATTGGTGGCTTCAATTCCTTGGGTGTGTGGGATATTGGTGTAGAGTGCCTGGACGTCCAGTGTGAGAAAAGCCCACCCTTCAGTCCAGGACAACCCATGTGTGAGGTTGAGGATGTGGGTAGTGTCTTTAATGTGCGAGGGGAGTGAAGTGACGAATGGTTGTAAATGGGAATCAACAAAATGTGATAAATTTGATGTGAGGGATCCCATACCCGAAATAATGGGTCTACCAGGGGGTGCAGTGAGGTGTTTGTGAATTTTGGGTAAGAAGTAAAATGTGGGAGTGATGGGGTGAAAGGGAAAAAGAAATTGTGATTCCTCCCTGGATATTGCGTTCTGTAATTCAACATTTGCAAGCAGATTTTTGAGAAGAGATTGATATTATAAGAGACTGATACACTTCTTACAGAAGCAGTCAAAACAGTAGCCCAAGTAAAACAAGAAAGTTTACTTAAGAATAAGAACGAAAATAAATTTATGGAGAATAAAGAAAATGAGTACCAAACATTAACATTTATTTCCAAATTTAATAATGAATCCCACAACATAAGGAAAATAATTCTAAAAAATTTTGAGATCCTTACTTACGATAAAACCTTGAAGGGTATCTTAAAAACGCCAAAAATAGTCTTTAGAAGGAATAGGAACATAAAAGACAAGATATCACCTAGTCTATTACCATCATTACCCTTGACATCTAAAAATACGTGGCTTCCAAATAGACCTCCAGGGAACTTCAGATGTAACAAGAATATTTGTTTGACATGCAAACATATGGTTAATAAGGCTAACAACATAATATCATCCTCTAATAATAAAAGTTTTGCACTAAAACAATTTATGAACTGTGATACGATTTATTGTGTTTATACCCTAGAATGCCCCTGCAGACTGCAATATGTGGGGAGGACATCACGTAGTATTAAAACCAGATTCAGGGAACATAGGACTAATATTCTGAAGAAATTCTTAAATCACAGTATCCCCCGCCACTTCTCTCAATACCATGACAGTGACCCCTCTGGTCTGACCATCACAGCCATAGAACACATCCCTATCACTAAAAGAGGAGGCGATAGGTTTACTAAATTATGTCTAGCCAAAACCTCCTGGATATTTAAACTAGATACACTCTACCCACAAGGTTTAAATGAAGCCTTAGATTTAACCTGCATGGACTAACATTTGATATTATTTCAAACCATTACCCATTCTTTCTGTTTCTATTCTTGGCGCCTTTCATTCCATGCAGACCGGGGAGAAGGACATCTACTCACGATGCTTGGATGAGGTTAACCTCTCTGTGACACCGTGGGTTTGCAGATGAAATTTCCCCCGGCCCCCATGGACCTAGAATACATTTGGTTATTAATTTTGACTCATGTACTAAAAGCAATGAGCTATCCGTTGCTGTATGAATACGTATGCACAGGTATTATTATACGTCCATACAGTTCCACCACACATTTACCCTTCAACCCAAAACACAATAATAATAAAAAGCTAAAGAGTAAAATTCAATGGTGATGATAAGAGGGAAAAAAAAAAAAACCCAAAAAAACGTATCTCCATCTATACATCTTTTATTACGTGTCTCTCTGTATTATCCATTATTATTATTATTACAATTCTTTTACTGCTATTACTATTTTTACTTTTTCTAATTATTACTATAACCTTATGTCAAGTTACTATCTGTCTACAGACAAGACTAGGAATATTTATTGATGAATTTACTAACCTAGAACACCTAATGATATTCTACGTACTATTAGAAAATGAAATAAGTGCTTTCTTAAAAATAGAAAAATATAAAAATTATATTGAAGTCTCTCTTATGTTCTATACTCTCTCCTCCTTAAAGAATAAATAATAATTATATGCAGAAAACAATAAGAACCACTATTCTGTATTCTTAATGATAATTTACGCCATTGTTACCTTTGGATTGCTTATCTCTCTCTACTCTATCCTAAATAAAAAAAATGTTCATGTCTCTTTAAATGCTGCTACTTCATTATAGTCATACAGCGCAAAGCCCGTTAAGATTTTTTACCGGCAATGCTACCTCTCATATTGAAATGAATATATAATTTTATGTCTTTTACATTTATTCTAATTTGTTAGTTAGATTGTCATATAGAGTTTGTATACTGATACTGGACACACATGTATCACATTATTACTAATGAGCCTGTTGCTGTAGTAAATGCTTTGATTGGCCAGAACGAGTGTCACATATCTCTTAAATACCATCCACTAAGTCAGCACTCTTATCCGTCTTGAAAAAGTCTCCGCCTCTGAGACGAAACGCGTCGACGTCACAGGTTACGTCACGTCTGCAAACCCACGTGATCCTCCTTCTCCAACTGACTTCCATACGGGCTGGTCTGCCGCGGTCTACAACACGCTGATCCACCGTCATCTGGCAGCAGCCGCTGTGTACAAGTCAGCGGTCGAGATTCCTCTCCCGCTGTGCGGCGTTACATACAAGCCGACTACAAAGTGGATGTCACATCGCCCACTTCCATCTATAACATCACGGGTAGAGCTTTGCTCCCCGCTTCACCAGGACTCTGCAATCGGGTTGAGCTTGCCATCCGCTCCCCGTCACAGCATCAATTCATAACCGGGTGAGCCTGTATTTCACCAGAAGCTCCCCAACCCCATCACATCTACGGAGGGTGAAGTATTCCAACTTATTTTCTGTACCCAGTGCCTATTCACGGCATTTGACTGCTATACTAATCAGCTAACTGACGTTGTTATTGGCTGTCTACTTCCATTCATTCCATCCCCCATCTCATTTCATAACTCCATCATCAATATTTCCATGACTGTTACTAACCATTAACCATTCCTAGGAGCTCCCACCAAAGTTTGCAAACGTGACCCCCTTTTCTCTTGATGGCCACTTAAGCTACATGATTGCTTGTTGCCTTTTTTTTACTTCAATACTGTTATTTTTATATGCTTGTGTATACTCTTTTGATTTTATGTATAAAATATTTTCATAATTACTTAACAGTGTGTCCAGTGTCCATCTGTCCAGTGGTATATTCAACTATTTAAATCCATTAAGCAGCGCAAAGTGGTTTAAAGAACATGAAACTAACCAAATACCTGAAGGTGAAATAAACATCTTTAAACGCAAATCTAAATTCTTCCCCTGTCATAAAAACGGCAGTTATGTAGATATCATTTTACCAAAGTTAATATTGATGAGTGGGAAACATTTTTTATACTGGAAGGTATCTCCATGATTCTAAACAATATTTTTTTCTGGTATGAGGGAGACTTCTACCTCCAGATGGCAGGAACCACGATTGGGCACCAGGCTGGCACCCAGTTACACCAATTTGTTTATGGCACGGTGGGAGGACCAACAAGTTTGGTCCAACCACCCATGGAGTGCCAGCCTGGTGCTATGGGTCAGATATATAGGTGACCTCCTGTTCGTCTGGAGGGGAGGTAAAGAAAATCTGGATAATTTCTGTGCATATTTAAATAATAATGACCAGAATATTGAATTTTTTTTTTGTTTTGAAAATATATTTATTCTGGTTTGCAATATAATGTCAGGTATCCAACAATGGGTATAAAACATTAGGTACAGTAAGTACAACACATTGGGTAGATATAGTAGAGTAAATATAACATGTACGTTGAGCGAACAGAGCCAAGCTAGAGGGAGGCAGGGTTTGGGATAACCAGGACGGAGAGAGTAAAAGGTTCCCTTTTCCTAGCCCCAAAACATTGAGGGCCACCCATTGGGGTGGATGCTGAGCAGAGATAAACGTTGATGGCTGTGCACAAACCTTCCATTTTTTTTAGTTTTCTGTCTTAACAAAATAAACTTAGTACATTATGAGTAGATGGGGGCGGGGGGGGGGGATGCGATGAATGGTAAACCATGGTTTAGTGTCTGGTGTGCTAGAGACAGTTAGCAGTAAAGAGGGTCTATCAGTTAAAGAAGTTATCAATGTGGGTTTCAAGGATCTTGCAAATGTCATCCTTCAATGAGGAGTTTCGACTTCTTATAAATGGGCCCCAGACACAGTAAAATCGGGAAATTGGAACGTCAGAGTGTCTTAGAGTATCATATCTGTCGTAATACATGTATTTTAACATCAGTTGTTCTACTTCGGTTACGGTGGGGATGTGAGAAGTAATCCATGCGTTTAGTATCACTTTTTTCGCTATGGTTACTGTTAGAGTTAAGATCGGGATCAGGTGAGCGCATTCAGGGGGGAGGGACCAAGATTCAAAGTTGGCAAATAGTAGTGAAAGAGGATCTAGACATACCTTTAGGTTAAAGTTGCAGTTGATGTAATAAACAAGCTTAAACCAGAATTTCTTCACGTGCCTGCAGGTCCAGAACTTGTGGAAGAAGGAGGCCGTATGGTACCGACATTTCGGGCACACACCTGTTTCCTCCGGGACAAAGAAGCTTCTGCGATGCTGCGAGATGTATGCTCTATGGAGCATTTTGATATGTACTTCTTGGAGAATGGAGGATTTTAGTATGCGTAGGGTGTTATGGTGGTGGGTTTGTAATGAGGTGCTATTTGTCAATAAAGGAATGTCAGTGACCCATTTTGACGTAATGTATTTCCAGTTATTATCAACCGGGATGGAAGCTAGCATTTCATAGATTAGTTTTGTTTTGAATGTCCCTGCCTGGAGTTTAGAGATGTGTCTCACCAGTGATTGAGTTGCTGGTGCATGCATGAGGAGTGGGGGAAGGGACTTGGCATAGTGCCGGATCTGAAATAGTGGGTATGTGCTGCTGCTAGGGAGATTGAACATGTTTTGTAAATCGTCAGTAGAATATATTCGGCCCCCTTGGGTCAAAGACTTGTGACATACTCTTTAGCCCCTTTATTCGGAGTCTGTGGAGCATGGGGCTGTCGACCCCTGGAGTAAACATTGGGTTGCCCCAAATGGGCAGCCACGGGGAGTGTTCGGGGTCGCGACCCAGAGCTTTTGAGACAGACCACCACGCCGTGTATGTATCGTTGAACAGTCTGTTGTGTAAGATGTGTGAAGGGATATGTGAGCGTGGGGTGTGTAAGAGGGCTCCAGGAGAGTAGGGGGAGAACATCGCACAGTCTATCTCGTGTTCAGAGAAGTTGCTGAGTTCTGCTAGCCATCCCAAGGCAAAGCGACATAGTAGGGATTTTTAGTATTGTTTGAGGTCGGGTATGCCCAATCCTCCCAGGGGTTTGGGAATTTGAAGCTTGTGCAGGGCGATCTTTGTTTTTTTGCTATTCCATAGGAATTTTGATATGTGTGAATTCAGTGTTAGGATATCTTTGTTAGATAGCTTTATTGGGAGCATCTGCATCACATATAAGAGTCTGGGTAGAAGCATGGACTTAGTGACCTCTGCCCTCCCAAGTAAGGATAGGGGTAAGTCTCTCCATGTGTCCATGGATTTGAATAGGGATGCTAGTAGAGGGTCAAAATTCGCTGAGTAAAATTTTGACATATTTGTAGGGATTTGTATTCCTAGATATTTAGGGGGAAATTTACCAATATGAAAAACCTAGTTTTTCGTATTGGTATTTCCCCTACGACTGCATACGACTGTTTCAGTCGTATGCAAAGTCGTGTTCCGGAGGGGAATGTACAAAGCAGTCATATACGACTGCTTTGTAACCCTCCGATGTCGTAGGAATTCGTATTAGCTGGCCATATATACGGCCGCTATATCGAATTCGTACAGGCAGTCTGCACGGATCAGTCAGTCATCATGAAGAATAGAGTTGAAGGTGGCTACCAAGGTCGGAACTATTTTAGGTGCCAAAAGTTTGTAGTAGTCTGGGGTAAGGCCATCTGGGCCTGGAGCCTTCCCTGGTTTTAGGCCGGCAATGGCAGAGAGGACCTCTTCTGGGGAAAAGTCTTTGGTAAGGGAGCTTGCCAGAGTCGGGGACAATTGAGGGGTGGAAATATTTTCCCAGAATGTGGTGTCTGATGTAGGGGAAGAGTATAAAGATCTGTAGAATTCATGTAGGGTTTGGGCAATTTGAGCATTGGAATTTGTTATAGAGCCATCTGGGCGGCGTAGAGGGTGGATATTAGATGGGGTGTGATGGCCTTTTTTATAGATTATATACTATAACGCAGGGCGCTCACCACAAGCGCAGAAAAAAAGGGGGGGAGAGAAATGTGGGTAGGGGTAATATGGTGGGGTGGGGTGGGGGAATATCAGGGAGGGGTGGAGTACAGAGGGTGAGTAGTAATCATCATACAAACTTCAGCAACATTAAAGTCCACTATACATAAGCAAATGGTATGCATATAACTAAAGATAGGGCAGACAATGTTCAATGGAAGGCCATGGGGGGAGTGTGGAGTACAGGGAGTTTCCACGATGATGAGAGGAAAGGATATCTCCCATGGTACATTGATGAGGAGAAATTCTCGGAGGGTCTTATGGGAGGACGCAAGGGGGTGATGCATTGTCACTGGATGAATGGGTCAGAAGGGGGACGTATATCCTAGAGGGGGCTGTCTATGAGAGTTGTAGACAATTAGATTTTTCTTTTGGGCTGTAGAAGGATCTGTCCCACAGTGAAAGCGCAGGTTGCGGGTATTCGTGGGGTTTGATAGATAGATTCGGCTCTTTCTGTGGGGTTGTCCGTCTGTTGGCAAGTGAGGAAAAGTGGACCGGGGTAAGTGAGCGGGGTGTAAAGGGGGAGGGGGGTGTTTGATGTCGCTGATTCATTTAGCATTTAGCGGTGGGGGGGGGAGAGGAACTAGTCCTTTGTCCAGTCGGCATCCTGCATGGAGGCGGCATCATTTTCTTTGAGGAATGCTTCGGCGTCTTGATGGGTGGAGAAGTCTGCATGGGATGACCCTTGGAATATACGAAGCTTGTGTGGAAGTCGAGTTGCACACACGCCATTTTAGGATAGTATGGCCGCCATTTTGGTTCGCAGAGTTGCGCAAATAAAGTTTCCATACCCGAGTATGTGTGACAAAGTGGACCAGAAGAGTAGCCATACTATCACACATAAATTCATAATAACATACTTACACTAAATAAAATATAGTTAAAGGTTTAAGAACGCCACACATAGCTTAGTTAGCAATGCATACATCTATCTGTATAGTGTTTAGTACCGTTCCGTTCCGTCTCTTATGCGCAGTATTCCGGTCATTGCGAATATTTCGCAATAGACACGGCCCGATAGTTATGGACATAATTCCATATTCCCAAGACAGTTTCGGTTGAAAGTATATAACAAAGGAATCTAGATGTAACTGGTTTCTACAGCTATTTACAATCTCTGACGACGATACTAACAAACAAAGGACTCCTAAAGTTCACTCCCCTACACCTAGTCAAACCAGGTGCCTCATCTAACCCCCAATCACAGTGGACCTGACATACGATCTCCGACCAATAGGAATGGCCTTTGACCTCCCCTTTCTGACCCTATAAGATAGGTGACCCAGGGCGGCCTTGGTCACTTCGGCACATCTTTCTTTCCCTGACCTTCGACCAGGCTATAGTTCAACCCTGAACGATAGCGAGCTCTGACCGGACTGCGCTTCGCATATTTGATGAGACGGTAACGGTTGCATTCACGGTACTTATTCTTATTGTATTGTTGGCTGATTGTATCCTGTATCTGTTTCTCTTCCCCTTAGTAGAGCCTAATTATTGTATTCATTGTTAGTCTATTGCATTACCTGTTAAACCTGTATTTTCTATTCCTGTAACCCCCTTTTGTCCATTAGGGATTTAAATACAACCTTTTTACGGAGTTCTTATCTCCTTACTTCTATATTGTGGTTTGTGTCTGTTATTCGCATTTAGCGATAAAGGTATATTACGGACACTGTCCTTAAAGGTATATTCGCATATTAGAGACAAATTACTGCGAAGGAATCTCTTATTAAGGTATTGGTTCTTGGGTGTATAATATACAATAAAGGTACGCTACGCTGCGCTACGTTTTGTTCGCACGTAGTTAGGTATAAAGGGTACGCAGGTTACGGACATAATACGTAACTCGCGCTTTTCACTTATTGTTTCTTTGGTCATATTTAATCGGCATTAACAATTGAGGGCTCGTCCGTCCGTTACACATTCTGGAGCTCAGTACCAGGCGCGCGGCTTGACCTATACCAGCAAAAGGGTGGAAGTATTTATTTATTATCCATTGCTGGATAGGCCAGGTCCGCGGCGGTGCGGGGTTCGAGAAGTGCTAGCGTTGAACCCGAAATACAATAAGTGAAACAGTAAGCCACGTGTTTTAAAGCATATATTAAGTGTTTAGTAAACTGTACTTCTACCTGCCACAAGTAGTTTAACGGGGTATAGTGTCTTGAGTTTCTTGTTTATTACAGTATATGTGCCACGTGCGACAAGGTTCGCACACGTGGAGACAAAGGCCTGTGTTTTATTATAGTACATAGAGGATCCCCTCTGTGCAAACTATAACTTCTAGTGTTAGTTACTGCAGGGCCAGGGACCTCGCCACGTGGCGATAAGTTCTGAGCCTTTTACAGTAACGTAAAGTGTCTATTGTGTATTTAGCAAGGTGCGCGCGCACGTGCCCATATCGGGAAATTTTCGCATCTTTGTACGTGATTTACGGATTAAGTGCGGGATTTATTTCGCATCTTGATACGTAACTTTCGGACAAGGTTAAAGGATTTATTCCACACTTAGGCGCAATTACTGCGTATAGCGAAACTCGAGCGCAACCTTGCAAATACACTATAGAACACGTGGGTGGCCGATTCATCGGCGGCCTGTGAACAACGCATGTACACACGTGGCTGTTCATTGGCACTGCACATGCAGCACACGTAGGAACTCAAAGGTGAACAGTATTAAACCACTAGCTTTATTTAAAACAGTATAGTAATATACTGTGGATAAGGCGGTGATTAATTAAAGAAAATAAGGTTTTTTTCTTTTTGTTCATTTTCCAAAAACAAACAACTCAAGCATTATTTTAATAGATTCCTATAGCTTATTATAAGGGATTTATACCTGCATAAGTATCTAGTGAAAAGCTACCAGCCTGGGAAGATTTTCTGTACAGAAATATTTCAAATATAAGCATAAGACCAAGGTGTAAATAGCGCCCAGTGTGAAAAATAACTGAGGCGAACGGGTGTGTGACGGCACGACTCAAGCGCAGTGTAGTCCAGTGTAGGACAGTCCAGGTAGGACAGGGTGCACGTGACGACGTGCCCATAGGAACTGCCCCTTCAGTGGAACTACCTATCTTGATCCACTAGGAGGGTACAAGAAGATACATCGGAACCCAGTGATCCGATTAGCTACTTTAGAAAATCCAGTTTTTGGGGGTACAGGAAAACAAGTTTGTTGTACCCTGGAAAAATTAGGCCGCACCTTGCAAGTTAACTAGACGTGCGCGGCTAGTTGAAAGACTTGGTGATTGAGTAACATTACCTCGCACGGTGGGCTTCACGCTTGATTGCGGAAAAGTGTCATTGTGTGGAGAAGTGAGTGGTTGGGGAGCTCTCAGACAAGTAATAACCCACCGGTATCTACTAAGTGTGAACGTTTATTCCTGTAATTATTGGTAATAACGGGTCACACAGTGATAACGTGCAAGTTAGGGAGGAAGCGGGCCGACCCAAAGGATCGGCGGCTTTTATTATGTGCTGTAAGCACGGTGAACGAGCAGTTGTTTACCAAAATAAATGGAGAAAAATGACACAAGGCAGCAAGTTAGAATTTCCCAGTGTTGGTAGCTTTGATCCAGAAATCTTATCGGCAGTAAAGGATGAAATATGTCTACTCTCCAGTCGGCCACAATAAAAATGCAACCGCTGCCGCAATAGAATCAGCTCCCCCACCCCCATATGTGCCGAAGGGGTTAATGACTGATAAGCAAAACATGAGTAATAATGTAACCGTTGCTAACTTGTACCCTGTCTTATCCCCTTATAAGGAACGAGAGGAAAACGAGCAGCTGTTGGCACTGGCTGTATCAGTGCCACAGACACAGACGACTCCCAACCAGGTCCCAGTAATGCGGATGTGGTACAAACATACCCTGTACGCACACTGGAGGTTCCCTATGGTAAGGCAGACAGAGAGTGTGTGATACCTACCAGGAAGATGACCATGCTAAACCCATGGACACGGTTAGAGCTGCGGTCCATCTTTTCAGATTTCCCTGATCCCAGGAAAGATCTGGCATTGTGCCGGAAATTTGTAAGGGGTCTGGGAAACTCTGATGAACCCACCAACAAGGATTGGAGAATCATGTTGAGGGCCTGTCTCCCCACTCACATAGACATCCCGAAATTCATTCAGGATAGTGGATTGAAAGTGGACAAGGAGATAAATGATGAGATCAACCAGGAAAATATTCGCCTAATCAACTTGCAGTTGGGAGTGTATTTTCCTGCAGCAGTGGAATATAGCAGGATTTTCACTATCAAGCAAAAAGATGGTGAAACAGCTAGCGAATATTTCAACCGGGGTTTGCTGGCGGTATCAACATACACTGGTGTCTCCGAGCCTAAGGACGACACCCACCTGAGGGAGATGATTGTCTCTGTGCTGGTGGAAGGGCTTAGAGAAAACCTGAGAGCCAGAGTCCAAACTTCTTTTCCAAATTGGCGTGGAATGACAGTGGATGCCCTACGGGAATCTGCTGTGGACCACGACCGTAACATTAAGAAGCACAGGGAGCTGCAAACTGATAAACTGATGATGGTTAGCATCCAAGCTTTTACAAATGCCCCAAATAAAACTGCATACCAACGAAACACCAGGGACACAGGTAGAAAGCCCATTATCTGTTGGCACTGCAATAAGGAAGGACACTACTCAGCACAGTGTAAGTCAGGAAACCCCAGGAGTTACAAAACACATAAGCGAGAATGGGAATCTCACCAGGGTGAGACACTGAGATACCCAGCCCCTAGACAATGGGAGGAGACAGACAGGTCACGCAACATGCCTCCTCCCCATCTGATGGCTGACACTGTGCTAAGGGCAACCCAGGTAAGACAATAGGAAACAGGTCATACCTGTATCCTACAGCCAGTTAGACTAACACAACACCTTCGAGAGGAACCTCAGGTGAAAGTTGATATAGCTGGAGTAAGGCAAACCTTTTTGGTTGATACAGGGGCGGCCAGATCTGTTCTCAACACTCCTCTTCACTTGGGTTTCACTAACCAATCAGTAGCGGCAATTGGGGTAACAGGAAAAATACAACATTACCCACTGACGAAACCAGCGGAGGTTACAATTGGGCCTCTGCATACCAAACATTCTTTCCTGTTGGCTGCAGCGGCCCCGACTAACCTCCTGGGTAGAGATTTACTATGTAAAATGGGATGTGTCATCTATTGCACCCCCGATGGGGTATTCCTAGACACTCCTAGAAATCTTACACAAGAAGTGCAAGATATGCTGGACAGTCCTCAGAGGCTAATGTTGTATTCCACTGTTGTAGAGTCAAATCCATCTAGGGTAGCTGAAATTACAGCACAAATACCGGGTTCCCTTTGGACTAAAGATGGACAGGATGCTGGGCTGATGGCAAATGTAGCTCCAGTAGAGATCCGCTTAAAAGAAGGCAGGATAGCCCCAAAAATACCGCAATACCTTTTAAAACCTGAAGTTGAGCTAGGAGTATTCCCAGTGATCCAACGATTGCTCAAACAGGAAATCCTAGTTAGAACTTCCAGCACGGCCAATAGTCCCATCTTTCCTGTGAAAAAGAGCGGGGGGAGGGGCTACAGACTAGTGCAGGATTTAAGAGGGGTAAACAAAGTAGTTGAGAGCCAATTCCCCGTAGTGCCAAACCCAGCTGTCATCCTAATGCAAATCCCACCTCACTGTACTCATTTCACAGTCATTGATTTGTGTTCAGCGTTCTTCTCTGTCCCTTTACACCCAAACAGCCAGGATCTGTTCGCCTTTACCTACAGAGGAGTACAGTATACCTGGACACGACTCCCCCAGGGATTCAGCCCCAGCATCTTCTCCCAGGCCTTGCATGATTGTTTGCAATCCTTTCAACCCATGAGTGGGTCGATACTAATACAATATGTCGATGACTTATTGTTGTGTTCTGAGTCACTGGAGTCATCAGTCGATGACACTAGACAGCTGCTGATGCATCTCTCAGAGACAGGACATAAAGTATCAAAGGATAAGCTACAGTTATGCCAGACCAGGGTTAAGTATCTGGGACACTGCCTTACCCAAGGGCTGAGACACCTCACCGACGACCGAATCCAAGCGATTCAAAACATGGTACTGCCACAGACCCAGCACCAGATCCGTACGTTCCTAGGCATGTGTGGATACTGTCGCAATTGGATCCCAGGATTCTCTATTCTGGCATTACCACTACAAGAGATGGTTTCCTCAACTAAGCCAGACCGGGTCTCTCATACTGAGGAATCTGAGCTGGCTTTCGAGGAACTAAAGGTGAGCCTAACAAAGGCCCCAGCACTGGGAATGCCAGATTATGGGAAACCCTTTGAACTGTACGGAACTGAATCAGCTGGGTGTGCGGCAGGAGTACTTGTACAAAAACATGGTGATGCCAACCGACCAGTAGCGTACTACAGTGGCCAGCTGGACACAGTAGCACGCTCACTCCCAACTTGCTTACGAAGTGTGGCCGCAATAGCACAACTAGTAAGCAAGAGTGAGGACGTGGTGTTGGGACACGATTTAACTGTTCATGCTCCCCATGCTGTCTCTGCCCTCCTAAATTCTGCCCAAACACGTCATGTGTCCTCAGCACGGTTCACCAAGTGGGAACTGGCGCTGATGGCCCCAGTAAATATTACCATCAAAAGATGCAACACACTAAACCCAGCCACATTCCTTCCTCATGTGCCCTCCAAGGCACAAAGGGTGGAGGGTGATGGGAATGTTGCTGAAAATGGTAAAGCAGAGTTTAGTGATGGTGAGGATAAGCATGATTGCATGACCTACCTGAATCAGACCTTTACAGCGCGTCCTGACATAAGCGACAGCCCATTAAGTGAGGTAGACATAACCTTATTCACTGATGGTAGCTGTCATAGACAGACGGAGACGGGAGAGCTGTGCACAGGCTACGCGGTAGTAGATGGAGAAGGTATTGTGGAAGCTGAACCCTTGGGACCACCTCACTCAGCACAAGTAGCGGAACTGGTGGCACTGACCAGAGCATGTGAACTGGCCAAAGGAAAATCAGTTAACATATATACCGACTCCAGATATGCTTTCGGAGTAGTACATGATTTTGGGGCCCTATGGCGCCTCCGAAATTTCATGACGGCGGCTGGCACATACATTAGGAGACTTCTGGGAGCTATCCAGCTTCCAGACAGAGTGGCTGTTATCAAGTGCAAAGCTCACACATCAGAGAAGGACCCGGTGTCACTTGGTAACAGCCGCGCTGATGAGGCGGCGAAAAAGGCCGCATGCCCTGTAAATATTTCTACCCATCCTACAAACCTTTGTACACTGAACATGGTATCCACATCCAAACTGATAGACATGCAGAATTTGTGTTCCCCACAGGAAAGAGCAGTATGGAAGTCGAAGGGATGTGGCCAAGAGTCCACCGGACTTTGGAGAGATGGACACGGGAAACCAGTGGCCCCCAGGGCATACCTTCCTAGTCTAGCCGAGGCGGCCCATGGGCTGACACATCTTGGGAAGGAAGGTATGTGCAAGCTGGTAAAGGCCTACTGGTGTGCACCAGGGTTCGCTTCTCAAGCAGGTAGAGTGGCAATGTCATGCCTCACCTGTTTGAGGAAGAACGTTGGAAAAGCCATCCCAACAGAGCCATCCCACATCCCTCCTACAGAAGGCCCTTTCCAGGTAATACAAATCGACTTCATACAGTTACCACCCTGTAGAAATTTGAAATATGTATTAGTTTGTGTTGACATGTTTTCCAGCTGGGTGGAGGCTTTCCCCGCTGCCTCCAACACTGCTACCTTTACAGCAAAGAAAATATGTCAGGAGTTTGTCTGTAGATATGGTATCCCAAAGGTCATTGAGAGTGACAGAGGCGACTTTCGCTTCCGGCCCTGATGTGAGCGGCCGCAGCTAGTGAGATCTCCGCTGCACCCCCGGCGTTTGCTGCCCCCCCTGCTCCCTGAAACAGACCTGGAAGCTATGGAATGATCCACCGCCACTGACGCCATGCCCCGCTGTGCCCAGATCTGACGGCACCCGAATAAGAGCTCCCGCAGCCGGACTTTATCACCGCGCCACGAGGGAGAGAGACCCGCCCGCCTACACGAGCTGTGCCTGACAGACGCGCTGCTGCATCGGCGCACGGAAGGAGAGACAGCCGAGCGGAGACTGCACCGCTCACCCGCCGGCGGCCTCCCCCACATCTAAACACACGAATCTGGTGAGTTGTGCCATACACCACTGCACACCACCAGCTGAACTCACGCTTCCACAGACGCGGCGGCCATCTTAGGTACACCAGCGCTGCCAGACGCACACCGCTCTCCCTGTGTCAAGGCACACCACCTGAACATATCCAAGCCTATCAGCTTGCCAGCGACACAGGTGAGGAGGAAGAGGGGAATAATATATATATAAAAAAAATAAGCAAAATCGGCCCCCCCGGACAGTTCAGGGGGAAATAAACTGGCACAGACTCAGCTGAAGCAGAACAAAAAAAAAAAAGGGGCTGGTGGAGAGGACATAGTGGGGCACCCCAGAAAGTTTTCAATCCCATATCTGTAAACTACATTGGCAACTTACCCACCCCACAGTGTTCAGCTAATATTGGGCACAGTAGACCCTGGCAGAGCCCTGAGCAGTGGAGGGACAGGCTCCCCATCCCACAGATGCCGAGGGGATCACAGAAACACAGCCAAGGGGAACAGAGATCAAAATCTACTACTAGATCACAGTCACAAGCCAAATCCAAAATGGCTGCTCCACATACCAAGCAAGGTGACACAGCGTCTCAGATATTGTTTTCCCAGACTACTGATGCCCCCGAAGGACCCCCGGTCACATACTCTGAAGTAGTGAAAGCCATACAGGAGACCATGGGGCCCATTATGGAAGCACAAGCAGAAAAATTTAATACGGCTATAAAAGATGTAACAGCCCAGTTAAAACAGGTGGCCACTATGCAACATGCCACTGACAGCAGGGTAGGAGAGCTCTTCCAGGATGTGGCCACTCTAAAGAACTTCTCTTCTGGTCTTCAACAGACATGCTATGACCTGCAAAACAAAATAGATGATTTGGAAAACAGATCCAGGAGAAACAATTTGAGGATTGTGGGCCTGGACGAGGACATTAGGGGCACCGACCTATACAGATTTCTCCAAATCTCTCTGCCCGAAATGCTTCAGATTACAGAGCAATGCAAGGACATAGTGATTGAGAGAGCCCACCGACTAGGCCCCACTCGTACCACTAAAGGAAATAGGCCCAGAGTAGTAATCTTCCGATGCCTGAACTACCTACATAAAGAAGCCATTTGGTCGGCATCCAGAAGACATCGGGACCTAAAGTGGAATGACGCTAAGATCTTTATATTCCAAGATTACTCTGCGGAAGTGACGAGGGCCAGAAAGGAATTCGCACCAATATGTACGAAGCTGTTTAACGCTAAGAGGAAATTCGCCTTGCTCTATCCAGCCCGTCTGAGGGTATTCGAAGGAGACAGGTCAAGAGACTTCTCAACAGCGGCCGATGCGGAGGGCTACCTGGCCGACCAGGCACAGGCAGCAGACAATGATCCAGATCATCAGGATTCCGCTGATCATGCAAAATGAACTGTATGGGTAATAATCGCATCCCAGAGAGGCTTTCAAGGTGTAAAGTTTTCAAACCGAAGTGACTAAAATACCAAATGTGTAGTTAGTCTATGCCTAGTTATAATTGCTAGTTAGGAGAGATTTTACTGCTAGGGTTGGTAGAGTAACTAGTTAAATTAGAATAGGATTGGGTAAAGTACCGAATATAGGGCCGCAGCTTAGCCTACAAGTTTATAGCTATGTTTTTTGGGTCCCCTAGTTTAGAGCCATAAGGGCAGGAGGACCTTTTGGAAGGGGAACTGAACTTTTCATATGATCTCTAAATCCATGGACTTTGCGGGACTCTATGTTCTTTTTTGTTTGTTATGTTCCGAAGGATGGGGAGAGGGGGGGGGGGGGGGGGGGTAATAAGGGGAATCCGCTAGATAGGAGGATGGTGTTTGCGGAAGTTCTGATAGAAGTAGGACTAGTTCTATCCTTCTTGCCTGCTACAGCACAGCAGGAGGTAGCACTGTTTTCTGTATTATATGTATGTTTTTATTTTTATGTTGATTTTTCCCTGTATGTTCACCTTTCCCTTTTGTGTCCACACCCAGGTATGGGACGTACCTCGGAATATATAACAACAGGTTGAGTGATGAGGCTCAGGATAGGCTCGCTGAATGTTGGTGGATTTAACACCCCTGCCAAACGCAGGAAGGTACTTACATACCTGAATAGGATGTCTCTGGACATAGCGCTCCTTCAGGAGACTCACCTCGTCCCCCGTGAAACTGTGAAGCTCAACATGTTGAAATGGTCGGTGATGGCATCTGCCTCTTTCAACTCTAAATCGCGGGGGGTGGCGATCCTCATAAGAAGCGCTATTGACTACAAGGTAATATCGACTGAAGTTGATGAGGAGGGAAGATTTGTGATAGTAAATGTCTCCATAGAGGACATTCCATATTCTATTTGCAACATATATGCTCCCAATGCAAACCCACGTGTGTTCTATACATCCCTGGTCGCCAAATTGGACACATTACAGGCCCATTCCTTGATCCTAGGGGGAAGTTTCAATGTTGTAGCATCCCACACACTAGATAGGAATACTACTCTGCCTAACCGCAAACGCCAAGCTGACAACACCATAGCTTCTTTGTGCGACCGGTACCAACTGGTAGATGCTTGGAGGACATGCTACTCAGTGGAGAGGGACTACACGTGCCTCTCTGCTGCACACGGTACTCTTTCCAGGATTGATTACATCCTAATCCCCAGGCACATGTTCCCTAGAGTGACGGAGACCAAGATAGAAACAATTAGCCTCTCAGACCATGCATTGTGTTGGGTGCAACTGGCTGCTCAGGTTGACAAGGGTCCGATTCGCCAATGGCGCTTCCCGGCCTACTTGGCGAACTCCATCCAGTTCAGATCCATGTTGGAGGCGGCCTGGATGGATTTTAAACACACACACGCAGACATGGAAATAACCAACCCCCTATTGTTCTGGCAGGCCTCTAAAGCTGTGCTGAGAGGGAACATCATGTCTTACTGCGGCAAAAGGGACAAAGACTTAAATAAAAACTACTTAGAAACTCAGGCCCACCTAACTGCTTCATATATTACCTTTAAAAACAATCCCACAGCGCTTAATAAAAATAACTACTATAGGGATAAGACGAACTTTGATAATATATTAACGGGCCTAGAAAAAAAGCTTAGCTTCCTTAAAAATAGCAAATTCCATAGGTTTGGCAATAAAGCCGGGAAATTGCTAACACACTTGCTAGCTGGTAGGCGCCCTCCTAATATTATAAGAACGGTCAGAGACCCACGGGGTACTCTGAAAAAAAAGAACGCTGACATAGCAGAGGTGTTCCACCAATTCTACTCTAACCTTTATTCCGCTCCCGTAATAGACAACACAGTTAAAAAAGATTTTTGGACTAACCTTAATTTACCCAGTTTCACTGATGCCCAGAAGGAATCTCTGATCTCACCTATTACCCCGGAAGAGATTCAGGCCACAATAGCAGGACTTAAAAATGGGAAATCCCCAGGTCCAGATGGGTTCGCCAACGAATACTATAAGATTCTAGCACCTAAATTAATGTCCCCTTTGGCGGCAGTGTTTAACGCGGTCATGTCTGGTGAGGTCATTCCTAAGTATTTCAATTCAGCGATTATACGACTCCTTCCCAAATCAGGGAGGGACGTCGAAGACCCAAGTTCCTATAGACCAATTTCTCTGTTAAACACAGATTATAAGCTACTTACGAAGGTGATGTCAGACAGGCTCAAAATGTCACTTCCGCACTTGATCCACCCGGATCAATCTGGATTCGTGTGGGGGCGCCAGTCTGTTGTGAACATACGTAAATTATTAGCAGTCATGGAGTGGCTCAGGACTCACCCATCCAGGGACCAGAACATAGTTCTCTCCCTGGATGCGGAAAAAGCATTTGACCTGACCACATGGGACCACGTCCTGGAAACACTACACAGATTTGGGGCCCCTGCACAATTCACCACCTTACTCAAAACCCTCTACACAGAACCCGCCATTTAAATACTGAACAATGGATTTCTTTCCCAACCCTTTTATACGCAAAGAGGCACCCGACAGGGATGCCCTTTGTCCCCATTACTATTCGCACTGGCTTTAGAGCCCTTGGCCATAGCCCTAAGATCATCTGCCACATACAAAGGAATCAAAGTCGGAGGGGAAGAGGCCAAGTTGGCACTCTTCGCTGACGACATGCTAATGTTTGTATCGAACCCAGAGGAGGCCATACCAGAAATAATATCTATCATTGAGAGATTCGGCTCCTTCTCTGGATTCAAGGTCAATTATAATAAATCTGAGTTAATGGTCCTCACAGGACCTAAACAACTATCTGCTCCAGGATCCCCCCTAAACCAATTTGCAGCAGCAGGCCACACTATGAAATACTTAGGCGTCCGCATCCCTCGGTCTGTGTCAGAAATTTACGCAGTAAACTTTCGCCCAGTGATAGCGGAAATATCGGCGCTCCTACAGAGGTGGTCCTCCCTCCCTATCTCTACGCTGGGCAGGGCAGCGGTTATTAAGAGTATAGTATTTCCTAAGCTGTCCTACCTGCTTCAAATGATACCCTTATCCCTCACCAGACAAGATTGCTCTATAGTACAAAAGGTCTTCTCCAGATTCCTGTGGGCAGATAAAAAGCCTAAGGTGGCATACGCCAAATTACAACTTCCGAGACCTGAAGGAGGTCTTAATATACCCGACCCTGCAATGTTTAGCAGAGCAGTCTGCTTTAGATATATAACAGACTGGCTCTGGCAACAGTCCACGTTTACTAATCAAGCTCTTGAAGAGGCTATGTTTACCCCGTACTCTCCGGCAGCATTAATTCACTCCCCCAAAAACATGATCAGAGGTGACATATTAGACAATATTTTATTCAAGGACACATATAAAGCTTGGAACTACACGAACAAGGCATTGGGGCGATCCCCCCGGGTTTCAAGGCATATCACATTCTGGGGCAACCCGGGGTTCACCCCGGGATTGGACAATCCCCAATATTTGGTCTGGAAAAAGGCAGGTCTGGCGGCGATCAGGGATGTGTATGATCCGGGGGGTTCCCTCAGGTCCTTTGCAGATCTGAAAGATAGGTTTGGTTTGAAACAGAATCACTTCTTCATGTACTTACAAGTAAGACACATGATCCAGTCCCTGCCTCTGGCTGGTCCGGAGGGAGGAGACAAGGATCCGATACACAACATCATGGTAATGGCCCATACTGGGACGTATAGGCTAAGGTACTATTACGTAGAGGCAAGGGTCACGGAAGGGGAGAAGAAATGGCTTAGAACCATGACAGCTTGGAAATCAGATATACCTACGATCCCGGATTGTAAAACGGTCTTGAAGCACTGCCAACAGACTATGAAATACCTTGGCTCAGCGGCCCTCCAAGAGGTACACTGGAAGGTGCTGAACAGAGCATATGTGGCCCCGATACAAAGAGCACACATGCAACCTGGAGAACTTGACTCCTGTGTTAAGTGTGGACAGAGAAGGGCCACTCTGTTCCACAACCTTTGGCAGTGCAGCAAGATTGCTACATACTGGAACAAACTGTTCGCATTTATAAACTACACTTTCCACCTGTCATTAACAAAAAACCCCACGGCCTGCTTATTGTTGGAATTGGGCGACTGGGACTGGGGAGGGAAAAAGAAAACACTGCTTCCAGTATTAACCACGATACTAGGCATAGCAAAGAAGTTAGTGATGAAACACTGGATAAAAAAATCGGCCCCATCCATATTGGAAACGAAGAGCACACTCTTAAACACCCTCTACATGGAGAGACAAGCCACAATACCAGACATTGAATCCGGGGTGATGAGATTCTATAAAAAATGGGGGGTATATATAGAAACCTTACCTAGTGACACCCAATCACAAATATTACGCTTATACGAAAACACCTCATGGTTCTTGGTCCGCCAATTGAACAACGCTTGATGTATTGGAGGAGATTCTGGCCTAAAGCGATCCTAACTACTTAAGATCACATGTCATGGCCACCCCTGTGCCTCTCATGAAAACTAGACATAGCTGCCCCATAACCTACCCTTCCCCATATCTTTCCCTTGTAGTGTCTGTTTCTTTATATACATGTACGTTTATAAATATTGTGTTCTTTTGTGTGTTTCTGAAAATTTGAAAAATTGGTCACCCTGCGCGGTGTTTTGATGTCAAACAAGGAATGTATTATTGCCTTGACATAGACATGCATATTTGTGACCTTTACAATAAAACGTGTTTAAAAAAAAGAGAGTGACAGAGGCACTAATTTCACAGGAGAGGTCTTCCAAATCATGTGTAAACTCCTGGGGATTAATAGTAAACTTCATACTCCATATCGTCCCCAGGCGAGCGCCAAAGTTGAGAGAATGAATGGTACTATTAAGAACAAATTGGGTAAAGTTATGGCTGAAACAGGGTTGTTATGGCCAGAGGCACTGCCTATTGTGCTGTATAGCATTAGGACCACTCCCAGGGCTCCGCTCAACTTGTCCCCCTTCGAGATATTGTTTGGTCGGCAGCCACACATCATGATAGACCCACAGGATGATCTCAAATGTAACAATGAGCTAACTGTACAGTATATCCTAAAGCTAAACAAACAGCTAAGGAAACAACAAAAGCAGCTGAATTTACTGAACCCTGATATGCCTACCGAGAATTGTCATAATCTTAAACCAGGAGACTTTGTTATGATCCGAAATTTTTTACGCTCAGGTTGTTTGATAGACCGTTGGAAAGGACCGTACCAAGTTTTGTTGACCAGCACTACATCAATTAAAGTCGCAGAGAGAGAGACTTGGATACATTCGTCCCACTGCAAGAAAGCCAGTAACCCAGAGTCCCAGTGTGCAGAGAGCGAAAGAGAAGAAGTCTCGCTAGAAGCATTGTTCCGGGAAGACTGAGAAGCAGCCAAGGTCAAGCAACCTGAGCGCGCAAAGGTCCAAGAGCAGAGCAAATAAAAGTCCCCTGGTAGAGATGATGGAAGGACTCCAAGCAACAGGCTCACAGTTATGCATCTATTTCCTTGTTTTCTTTCTGTTTCCTCTTCTTCATCCAAGGATACTCGGTGGCTGCCACATTCTAGAGCGATCGGAGCGGAGTTCTGACAGTGTAATAATGGACCCAGATATGGGTGAGGTAGAATCCTTAAACCAGCTTGATGCTTTGCCCATAACAGGAGAAGGTAAAAGGTATGAGGAAAACGTAGTTCAAGGGCTATGTGATGGGTTATTGTCTGGTGAGTACTGTGTCTGTAGATATTGTCAACCGAAAATGGAAGAAGAATGCATCCAGCGATGTCAGTCGACAAGTAAGGCAACTACAGGCCGACATCCTTTGAGTGATTACCACTCACTAGTGGGTAAGGTTTTAAACCAAACAGAATGCTGGGTGTGTTCACAAGTGCTGCATAAAAGGAGTAGTGTAGGCCTAGTCCCATACCCGCTTAATATTTCTGAGATAAGTGTATTAAATAAAGGGAGGCCACTGGATAAGAGATACCTGTATACCAGGTCCCCTAGTCTTAGATTACACCCATACCAAGTGGACAAGTCCCTGGTATGTATGAACTTCTCTAGTTCCAGAGCGATTGGTACTTGGGAAGTGACATGGCACAACCAGACAATAACTTACTCCCAACGTCCAGATGGAGAGCCTATAGATAAGGAATTATTGTTAAAGATCCGAACCAGTGGGAGACACTATAAATATGTCTACACGGTGAAGAAAAGTAAAATGATGGCCGGCAGAGTATCAGCCGGCTACTGTAATATGACCCTACAGCCAGAAACATGTGAGGAACGAGTCAGGGAGCAGGGGACGGGGATGTTCTTATGGATAATGTGTGACAAGATCATGAAATACTCTGTCCCTTACTTTCTCCCTGACGATGTTTATTATATTTGTGGTAGAAGGGCGTACAAATGGCTCTCCATGAACTACGTTGGAATTTGTTACCTAGGTAGAGTATTACCGGAAGTGATGACCCTCACACATGATGAGATGGTGAGCATACACAGAGGTATACCTCCTCCTTACACTCATACCCATTATGATCAAATCCATAAAAGGGATTTAACAATCAAGAAAGAACCCCTAGCTTCTGAAATGATACACGAGTCGGTCGGTATCCAACTCCTCATTGCATTAGATATCACCCATACCGCCAGAGGAGTCATAAATTTTAAATATATACAAGCATTAGCCAGCTTGGTAGATAACATCACTGAGATTTATGATGACACTTTTAGATACACTGGGAAGGAGTTGCAAGCGTATAAAAGAGAGCTAGTCCAACATCTGATGGTGTTGAACTATCTGACAGCTATGACAGGAGGATATTGTGTCACCCTCTCTACACAGTTTGGGGTGAAATGTTGTACATATATCACCAACAATACTGAAGACCCAGAAGAAATCATCGATCATCGGATGGATGAGATTCTTCAGCTTAAATGGGAATTTAGAAGGGAACATAATATCAGCCTGGCAGAAATAGGTAACAAAGTTAGTGAATGGACCTCCTGGTTGAATCCAATGCACTGGTTCTCTGGTTTAGGAGAATGGGCGCAAGGGATCATAGCTAGCATAGGAAAACTCCTTCTCTGTATCGGTGGTGCCATCATAGTCTTTGTGCTATTGTTCAAATGTTTAAAGGTGGTGACCCGGGGAAAGGCAAAACGTACCGAAATCATGAGTGTAAGAACGAGAGATACAGAGGAAGACCAGGGTTTGGTATATGACCCTAGAATCGAAACCACCTCCCTTTAAAGAAACCATATTTGTGAACGTGTATATGTTGTAACCTCCCTTGTTTTTATTTTTATCCCAAAAATTGTACATTATCCTTCGTGACCCTGAGTAGATTGTTCGATAAATGCGGCCCATCGTTTATCCATGATCCTGGATCGGCCAAGAGCAGATGGTTTACTCCCCTTATATGTTTAATTCATGGATCCCAATTTCACTGTTAGGATTATGAATTTCTGTATTGCTGTGTAAAATGTTTTGTATTGTAACAGTTTTATATTTACTGTTAAAGGGTGGACTGTGGAAGTCGAGTTGCACACACGCCATTTTAGGATAGTATGGCCGCCATTTTGGTTCGCAGAGTTGCGCAAATAAAGTTTCCATACCCGAGTATGTGTGACAAAGTGGACCAGAAGAGTAGCCATACTATCACACATAAATTCATAATAACATACTTACACTAAATAAAATATAGTTAAAGGTTTAAGAACGCCACACATAGCTTAGTTAGCAATGCATACATCTATCTGTATAGTGTTTAGTACCGTTCCGTTCCGTCTCTTATGCGCAGTATTCCGGTCATTGCGAATATTTCGCAATAGACACGGCCCGATAGTTATGGACATAATTCCATATTCCCAAGACAGTTTCGGTTGAAAGTATATAACAAAGGAATCTAGATGTAACTGGTTTCTACAGCTATTTACAATCTCTGACGACGATACTAACAAACAAAGGACTCCTAAAGTTCACTCCCCTACACCTAGTCAAACCAGGTGCCTCATCTAACCCCCAATCACAGTGGACCTGACATACGATCTCCGACCAATAGGAATGGCCTTTGACCTCCCCTTTCTGACCCTATAAGATAGGTGACCCAGGGCGGCCTTGGTCACTTCGGCACATCTTTCTTTCCCTGACCTTCGACCGGGCTTGTCACAACTGAAGGGCTGGATGAAGTCGTGTGGTGTGTAGCAACCGGAGACGGACCAGAGGAGGAAGGATTAAATCGTGCAGGTTTAATAATAGAATTCATAAATAGAACAATACACGCTTGAATACTTTGTTAAGTGGCAGTTTAGCAGTAATAAGAATTGAGCCGGCACGGCACTTTGTTAAAGAAGAAAAAGTTAATTTAAACAATGACAGTTCAAGCACTGCGGACTGCAGGTTGGGGTCTTGGGAAATGAAGAAATCCGGAAAGAGAATGTACTTGATGGTAATGAGGGATCCTTGAAGACTGAAAGAAGATGGATGATGACAGAAGAATTGGAAGTTGCTTGGAAGCAGACACCTTGAAGAGCTTAGGCCAGGAAGCTCAGGGATGCAGGCAGAGACCAGGCTGTGGAGAGATCTGGCAGCGATGGGGTTAAGCTGAATCGAGACCAACACAGAGCACTGAAGCAAGGCACCAAGTCAGGAGAGGTGAGTCAGAGAGCCGGAGTCAGCTGGGAGCTGTGAACGCCTCTGGAGACTCTTTGTACTGACACTGAACAGGCCTAGGCAGATCCCCTATATCCCTAGAGGGCGGCTGCCATTGGCTGTCAGGTCAGTATGGGCGGAAACCTCAGACAAGGACCAATCTGCTATTTGCCCTTAATCAAGATGGCGACGCCGGCCTCCCGGCGCCCCTACAGCACATACCGCTACACTTGCTGGCGTCCCACGCTGCCTGCTGCCCACCAGACTGCCGCTGCCTGCTGCCGCTGACCTGGAGACCACTACACGCTAGCCGACGGCGGGCGCGAACGGGTGAGTAGTAAGCCCGCCGCGCACCGCCGCGGCTGCGTGTGACAGTACCCCCCCCTTTCTGGGTGACCCCAGGGCACCTACGCACCTTGTGTGGATTTCTTTGAAAGAACTGTCTCACCAGACGAGGAGCATGAAGATCTGCAGCATCAACCCAGGAATTCTCTTCAGGACCGAATCCAAGCCACTCTACCAGATACTGAAGATGGGTATTGCGGCAACGTGAGTCGATAATGCGCCTCACCTCGAACTCTGTTTCTCTTTCCGAGCCAATCTTGGGCGGTTTAGGTACCTTCTTCTGATATAAGTTCAAACGCAAAGGTTTCAGAAGAGACACATGGAACGAATTTGATATTTTTAAGGAAGGAGGGAGCTGTAGTCTGTAGGCCACCGGATTAATCACCTGAGTGATCGGGTACGGCCCGATGAACCGAGGAGCCAGCTTCATGGACGGTAACCGAAGGCGTATATGGTGGGTAGACAGCCATACTCGATCTCCGACCTTCAACTTAGGGGCTGCTCTTCTTTTCCTGTCCGCCATCCTTTTATATCGAGCGGATGCTTTGAGGAGAGCTGTATGGACGTCTGACCAGATCTTTGCAAACCGTTGTAGGGAAGAAGCAGCTGCAGGGACTTCGGACAATGATAGATCTGAGAACTCCGGAGATCGGGGATGCTTGCCAAAGACAGTGAAAAAGGGAGTGGTGCCGGAGGAAGAATGATAAGAATTGTTGTGCGCAAATTCCGCCCAAGGCAGAAGGTCTACCCAGTCGTCTTGAGAGGAAGAGACGAACAAACGAATAAAGGCCTCCAAGTCTTGGTTGACTCGTTCTGTCTGCCCGTTGGTTTGTGGGTGGAACGCAGTGGAGAACTTGAGCTTGACTTGAACAGCAGAACAGAGGGCCCTCCAAAACTTTGCGACGAACTGCACGCCACGGTCAGAAATAATCTCTCTGGGCAACCCATGGAGTTTGAAGATGGTGGAAATGAAGAGCTGAGCCAACACTGGAGCAGATGGAAGACCTTTCAATGGGAAGAAGTGCACCATCTTTGAAAAGCGGTCGACCACCACCCAAATTACTGTATGCCCTTTGGAGGGAGGAAGTTCGCAAATAAAGTCCATAGACAGGTGGGACCATGGTTCTGTTGGTATGGCTAGAGGTAGAAGAGGACCGACAGGAGCTGTTCTGGAGGACTTATGCTGAGCGCACTTTACACAGGAAGCGACAAAGGAGTTTACATCGCGACGGATGGTAGGCCACCAGTATGACCGCAACAGGAACATTAAGGTCTTCTGTGCCCCGGTATGCCCTGCGAAACGGGAAGCGTGTGCCCAGGACAGCACTCTCTTTCGGAGATTGAGAGGAACGAAGGTCTTGCCTGGTGGAGGTGAAGGCTGGACTGTTACTTGAGCAAAGACCAGAGGATCGAGGATGGGTCGAGGAGGAGTCTCAAGATCAGCGGAAGTCTCAAAAGAGCGTGAAAGGGCATCGGCCTTGGCATTCATCGTCCCGGGTCTGAATTTGATTTGAAAATCGAAGCGTTCGAAGAACATGGCCCAGCGGGCTTGACGAGCTGTAAGACATTGGGCCTGCTTGAGGAATGAAAGGTTCTTATGGTCGGAGTACACCGTAATTTTATGTCGTGCCCCCTCCAGGAGGTACCGCCACTCCTCCAACGCTGATTTGACTGCCAGTAACTCCTGCTCTCCAATGGGGTAATTCTTCTCCGCTGGAAGAAACTTCTTGGAAAAGAAGGCACAGGGATGAAGCACCTGGTCCTCCCCTCTCTGCGACAAGATTGCCCCTACCCCCTCTGAGGATGCGTCCACCTCAAGAATAAAGGGTTTGTCGAGGTTTGGCTGGAGAAGGATTGGGGCGGAGACAAAAGCATCCTTTAGTTGTTGGAAGGCTTGAGAGGCTTCAGGTGACCACCGACTCGGATCAGAACCCTTACGGGTTAGAGCAGTAAGAGGTGCAGCAAGGGTGGAGAAGTTTCGGATGAAACGACGATAGTAATTTGAAAAGCCCAGGAACCTCTGGATGCCTTTGAGCGTGGTGGGCGCTGTCCAGTCTAAGATGGCTCTTACTTTCTCTGGATCCATCTCTATCCCAGTGCTGGAGAGGATGTGGCCAAGGAATGGAATGGAGGTGACCTCAAAGACGCACTTGTCTAACTTGCAGAATAATTTATTTTGGCGAAGGCGCCGCAAGACCTCAGCTACTGTTTGCCGATGGAGATGGAGGTTCGATGAGAAGATGAGAATGTCATCGAGATACACCACAATGGAATGATACAATAAGTCTCGAAATATGTCATTTACAAATTGTTGGAAGACGGCTGGAGCGTTGCAAAGACCAAAGGGCATCACCAGGTATTCATAGTGGCCGTCTCGGGTGTTGAACGCCGTCTTCCACTCATCTCCAGATCGTATACGGATCAAGTTGTACGCCCCTCTTAAATCCAGTTTAGTAAAGATGGAAGCCCCTCGGATTTTGTCGAATAATTCGGTGATCAGAGGCAAAGGATAGCGGTTCTTGATCGTGATATCGTTCAGACCCCTGTAGTCGATACACGGGCGGAGGGTTCCATCCTTTTTTTTCACAAAGAAAAACCCCGCTCCGGCTGGCGAAGTGGACGGGCGAATTAACCCCTTATCCAAGTTCTCTTGAATGTAGTCAGACATGACTTTGGTCTCTGGCAGAGACAAGGGGTAGATGCGGCCCCGCGGTGGGAACTTCCCAGGTATCAACTCTATCGGACAGTCCCAAGAACGATGAGGTGGCAGGGTATCGGCACCTCCTTTGCTGAAGACGTCAGAAAAAGAAAGATATGGTGTGGGTAACGACAAGGGTGGAACTGGTGAAGACGAAAGACTGGAACTTCCTACTTCTTGAGGATTAGTTTGATGGAGTGGAATGACACGAGGCATGCACGTAGTTAGGCAGTTCGTACCCCAGGCTGTGATCTCCATACTGGTCCAATCAATATGAGGGTTGTGCTTAGTAAGCCATGGTAGGCCCAGGACTACCTGGTGTGAGGACTGAGGAAGGACAAAAAATTCTAGAGTCTCTTGATGTAAGGCACCGACGAGAACTGTCACTGGATCGGTTTGAAGGGTGATTTGCCCGCTGCTGATGCGACTCCCATCTACTGCAGTGAGAGCCAACGGATGGGCCAAAGGTTGCACCGTCAAGGAATGTTGAAGAACGAAAGAGGAAGAAAGGAAGTTCCCGGCTGCTCCGGAATCTAGTAGAGCCTGGACCTTGATTTTTCCCTGAGGGCACACAAGAGTAACAGGAATGGTGGGCACAGTTGAAGAGGGAGACGAAAGCAGAACTCCTAACCTGGCCTCCCTCGGGGAGGTTAGGAGCGGTCGTTTCCCGGACGCAGTGGGCAGGAAGACAACAGATGAGCGGAAGAACCACAGTACATGCAAAGATTCTCACGACGTCTACGGGATTTTTCTTCAAAGGAAAGCCGAGAGCGGTTGATCTGCATGGGTTCGTCTGGTGGTGTGGTTGTGGAGAGCCCAGGTCTAGGGACAGGAACAGCGTTGGTGGTGAAACGAGGGCGGAGACGGTCGGAGCGATTTCTCTCTAGTTGACGCTCCTGCATCCGTAGATCTACTTTGTTGCACAAGGAGATGAGTTCAGCCAAAGTAGCAGGAGAGTCATGGGTAGTTAATTCGTCCTTGATACGACCTGCCAGCCCATTCCAGAAGGCGGAGACGAGAGCCTCTTCGTTCCACTTTAGTTCCGAAGCCAGAGTCTGGAACTGCACAGCATATTGTCCCACTGAGCGACTACCCTGGCGAATTCTCAGGATCTCAGTAGCGGCAGACGACACTCTGCCAGGTTCGTCAAAGATGTGACGGAAAGAGGTAATAAAAGCTTCATAGTCATTGAGCAGGGGATCAGCACGTTCCCAGAGAGGGGACACCCAGTCCAAAGCTGACCCTGCTAGGAGAGACACAATATAAGCCACCTTTGCCTTGGAAGTAGGGAAGTGAGAAGACTGTAAGGTGAAATGCACATCGCATTGGTTCAGAAACCCACGGCATCCTTTCGGAGAACCATCATATTTGCTGGGGGTTGGTAATTGCATGTGATGAGGAACTATTGGTCCAGGTGTAGGACCAGGGACTGGAACCTCTGGAGCTGGAGCCACAGAAACTGAGGGAGCCGCCTGGGGCGGAGCCAAGACCTGAAGGAATTGAGCCACTTGACGTTGGGTAGCCTCCACTTGCTCCAGACGAGCCATGATGCTGTGAAGTGCGTCCGCCATGGAAGCCTGTTCTTCACCCGACTCCATCGGGTCAGTACAAACTGTCACAACTGAAGGGCTGGATGAAGTCGTGTGGTGTGTAGCAACCGGAGACGGACCAGAGGAGGAAGGATTAAATCGTGCAGGTTTAATAATAGAATTCATAAATAGAACAATACACGCTTGAATACTTTGTTAAGTGGCAGTTTAGCAGTAATAAGAATTGAGCCGGCACGGCACTTTGTTAAAGAAGAAAAAGTTAATTTAAACAATGACAGTTCAAGCACTGCGGACTGCAGGTTGGGGTCTTGGGAAATGAAGAAATCCGGAAAGAGAATGTACTTGATGGTAATGAGGGATCCTTGAAGACTGAAAGAAGATGGATGATGACAGAAGAATTGGAAGTTGCTTGGAAGCAGACACCTTGAAGAGCTTAGGCCAGGAAGCTCAGGGATGCAGGCAGAGACCAGGCTGTGGAGAGATCTGGCAGCGATGGGGTTAAGCTGAATCGAGACCAACACAGAGCACTGAAGCAAGGCACCAAGTCAGGAGAGGTGAGTCAGAGAGCCGGAGTCAGCTGGGAGCTGTGAACGCCTCTGGAGACTCTTTGTACTTACACTGAACAGGCCTAGGCAGATCCCCTATATCCCTAGAGGGCGGCTGCCATTGGCTGTCAGGTCAGTATGGGCGGAAACCTCAGACAAGGACCAATCTGCTATTTGCCCTTAATCAAGATGGCGACGCCGGCCTCCCGGCGCCCCTACAGCACATACCGCTACACTTGCTGGCGTCCCACGCTGCCTGCTGCCCACCAGACTGCCGCTGCCTGCTGCCGCTGACCTGGAGACCACTACACGCTAGCCGACGGCGGGCGCGAACGGGTGAGTAGTAAGCCCGCCGCGCACCGCCGCGGCTGCGTGTGACAGGGCTATAGTTCAACCCTGAACGATAGCGAGCTCTGACCGGACTGCGCTTCACATATTTGATGAGACGGTAACGGTTGCATTCACGGTACTTATTCTTATTGTATTGTTGGCTGATTGTATCCTGTATCTGTTTCTCTTCCCCTTAGTAGAGCCTAATTATTGTATTCATTGTTAGTCTATTGCATTACCTGTTAAACCTGTATTTTCTATTCCTGTAACCCCCTTTTGTCCATTAGGGACTTAAATACAACCTTTTTACGGAGTTCTTATCTCCTTACTTCTATATTGTGGTTTGTGTCTGTTATTCGCATTTAGCGATAAAGGTATATTACGGACACTGTCCTTAAAGGTATATTCGCAGATTAGAGACAAATTACTGCGAAGGAATCTCTTATTAAGGTATTGGTTCTTGGGTGTATAATATACAATAAAGGTACGCTACGCTGCGCTACGTTTTGTTTGCACGTAGTTAGGTATAAAGGGTACGCAGGTTACGGACATAATACGTAACTCGCGCTTTTCACTTATTGTTTCTTTGGTCATATTTAATCGGCATTAACACTTGGATGGGTATAACATAGCAAATTTGATACCTTTTTGGATTAGCTGGGAGCATACTGGGGCAAAGTCTCTGCGAGATTTGGATAGTTCCACCGAGAAATCCTGAAATATCAAGATTTTGTGACCCTGCCAGGTAAGATCCCGTATTTTCTAGGAGGCGGACCAAATTCCTTGTGAAGGAAATTCAGGGTCTTGAAAATTACTGCCCTGTGTCTGGCGCCCTCCTGTGGCCTCAGTGAACCCAGGCGATGTGCTCTTTCAATAACAAGGTCATTACACCTATCAGCCACTTGGAGCAGTTCAGGGAGTGTAAGTCGAATAAAGTCAAATAGGTCTTGACCTTTGAGGGTCTCAGGTAGCCCAATGATTCTTAAATTACACCTCCTCGAGCGATTCTCAAGGTCTTGGACCTTATTATGTAGATAGTCAATATCTTTATGTGCAGAATGGAGGGACTTTTTTAAGTCTGCCACATCGGCGAATGTCGCACCAACAGTCTTTTCAGTGATTTGAACCCTTTGCTGCAGATTTGCTATCTGCCTATTAATATCGTCTGTCTGCTCTTTAAGCAGGGGTCCTATGGCCGCCCTAATGGCTGTGACCATGTCACCGTATGTGACTGGTGAGTCTGGGGGTGGCTGGGGGTTGTCAGGGTCTTGGTACTCACTGCTGGGGAGCCAGTCCCCTGATGCTTGTGGAGTGCTGCGTGGGGGGGTCGAGCCCCGGGAGTCCATCTGTGGGGACTGTGGAGCTGCTCGGCGTGAGGGAGCCTCCGGCGCCATCTTGGGTCCGGGGGTCCGGAGCTCTCTCTCCTGCTTCGGCTTGCTGGCGGTGCTGGGCATTGCGTGGTAATAGCGCTTCATGCAGCGCTGGACTTCAGGGAAGGTAGGGTTGTGGCGAGTGGGCTGCGGGAAGGCTGTGCGCCGTGTCAGCGGGGTTTTGGGCATCCTGGCAGCGGAGCTCTCCTCTCCTGCTACCGCTGCATGTCAGGGCGGAACCGGAAGTCCCAGAATATTGAATTTACGTATACCATTAGTCCGTGATCTGTTAACTTGCTTGACCTAACAATTTTTGTGGAAAACTTGATGGTGTGCACTAAAAATTACTCCAAACCAACAGATTGCTGTTCATACATTAATAGTGAAAGCAATCACCATGTAAATTGGATTAAGAGTATACCATCAAGTCAGTTCTACAGGCTCAGATGGAATTGTACTGAAGTGGAGGATTATGAAATGCAGGCATAAGAAAAGTAAGACAACTTCTTAGAGAAGGGTTATGAACAATCATGGGTCCAAGAAGCCTACATTAAAAATCATGACCACAATAATCCTACTTAGGAGAAAGAGAATAAAGGAAACTAATGAGGAGATTCAGTTTATTTCCAAATACACCTCGCAATACAAACAGCTAGAAGGTCTTATCAATAAACATTAGGGGGTACTCACTAAGGACCCTCTTTTAAAAGATTTTATTTGTTCAGAACCAAAATTTTTATACCGCAGGGCAGACAACCGGGACAATATTCTTGTTAAAAGTGTTCAAGCAGTACCTAAAAGAACAACTAGAATAGTGTCCAAAGGTTTTTACCGCTGCGGCAAATGCTCTATGTGTAAGCCGGCATGTAAAACGGTCCCTAAAGTTACAGAATACAAACCTAATGTAACTAATGAAATGTTCACCATCAGAGATGTTATAACATACAATTCTAAAAACCTAATTTACTTATTGGAATGTCAGTGTGGGGAACAGTATGTTGGGTGTACCAGCAGACAATTAAAGGAACGTCTAGCTGAACACGCACGCAATATAAAAAAGGGCACTAATTACACAATGGCGCTTATCCTTGTTGACTCGAACGGATGCATATCTTCGGATGGCCACCGAGTGTTCTTAGCACAGCCTACCGTACGGATCGCTCACAAAACCCGAATGCGGTAAGACGCGAGTGGATGTTTCATGTGAACAACTCCCCTATCTGTGGGAACCTACCCTGTTATGATCCTAAGCTGGATTCCCCAGATAGGCCAATCTGAGAATCCCGGCCATGTGACACGGTTACTGAGTACCCCAAGCGTGTACGTATTTCACCACGATTTCGCTCGCCACCAATCAAAGTACGCTTTTTTATTCTGCCGACACACCAAATTATGAATTGCACGGTAGCGCTCTGGCGAATTCGTCAGAGGCTTGGGTTGGATAAACAGCAGAAACCAAAAACTAAATTATGACTTTTTAATTTAAGTGAAAACACTACAAGGCTTACAGTATATTACAGAAAACATAAGTTACAAGATATATGATTAATAGGTAAGGTCACACATAAAAAACAGTTTAAAATAAAACAAAAATGGGGATAAAGAAAACAAACCGATCAGGTACACACAGCATGAAACGGGGTTGAAGTGGGATTTCTTCATATTAGTATAGGATCCAGCGAGACAGCTAGACTCCTCTTCTCCCAAGCATGATGAACAACAACAACCTATTTCTTGTCTAGTACACACTTTTTAAGGTCTGCAAAACACACACAATTTATTGCATAAAATTGTATAAATTGTAAAATCAGCCTAGGCATTGAAGAGTCAAACGCATGATAGCTGACGCCGGGCACAGGTCCGATTTGGTTAGAAGCCAGGAGATCATGTGACACACTCCGTCTCTCTTCAAAATAGCCGAGCTGGGATGATAGCGGCAATCTTGAAAAAGGATATAATATATACGAAACGTGTTGATCTGGACGCTCCAGAGGGAGGAGGATAGGAGCGTACTAATTTGAATTAAGAATGGACTCTAATCCTGGCTTCGCCTGCCTGAACTAAACAGCGTCTGCAGCGCGTCTATCAGGATACCATCACAGCTGCCGGAGCCGCTCCATCCAGCATCCCCTATTCCCTCACCATTTTATTCTTGTTTTGCTTTTAAACTTTTACTAGTTGTTTGGACCTATTGGAATAAATGCATTGGAATAAATCCTTCTTATTCACCTCTGCCTGCTTGCTGACATATGGGGTAAAGAAACCATTACGGGAACGCGAGGTAGAACTTTAAAGTAAGTTCAAATTTATGCTGTATTCTGAAGTGACTGCTAAAGATACCTTTATGTGCACACCTGAGTAGAACGTTGAAGTAAGTTAACTACCTTCTGTTACCCAAGAACCCCCACAGAACCATTTTATACAAAGGTGGGATTGGAGACACTTCAGAGGATTATAGGGGAACACCAGCCCCATGATTTCCATCTTGTTATTTCCCAAACAGCGCTGGTCACCTATATTTATTTTCAAGTATTCACTATTTTAGGTTGGGTGTAACCTTTTATAGGAGACCTGCTGCTACATTTCTTAGTGCAGGGTTCAAATAAATTGTATGTACTGTGTGTGAATAGTGTTAGGCTGGGTTGGGATCGTTGGGTCGACCATAACTAGGTCGACAAGCATTGGATACCACTAGGTCGACACGCAGCAAGGTCAAAATGGGTCGAAGGTCGACATGGGTCTAGGTCGACACAAACATTAGGTCGACATGGGCTAGGTCGACAGTCAAAAGGCCAACATGGGGGTTTTCACTGTTTTTTTACTTGAATGTCGACACAGTCGACATGGACACAGTCTGAAGTGCACCGCACCCCCTCGCTCGCGATGCTTCGGGCACGGTGCCTCGCTATTTTATTCTCCCACCACGCCCTAGTGGATGGTAGGACATGAAATACTGTACCGCCTGTCGGCTCAAAAAACAGTGAAAAAGTCCATGTCGACCCTTTGACTGTCGACATGGCTCATCTCAACCTAATGATTGTGTCAACCTAATGGCATGTCGACCTAGACCCATGTCGACCTTGCCGCATGCCGACCTAGTGGTGTCACCCAATGCTTGTCGACCTAGTTGTTGTAGACCTAATAACCGTATCCCGTTAGGCTACGGGTGGGTGTGTGCATGGATAGGATTAGGCTGCGGTGGTGTGTGTATGAATAAGGTTAGGCTGGGTGTGTGTGGATAGGGTTAGGCTGCGTCTGGACATTTGTGTGGATAGGATTAGGCTGTGGCTGTGTGTGTGTGTATGGACAATGTTAGGCTGCAGCTGGGTGTGTGTGTGTGTGTGGATAGGGTTAGACTGCGGCTGGGTGTGTGTGTGTGTGTGGATAGTGTTAGGCTATGTGTGTGTGTGTGTGTGTGTGTATGGATAGGGTTAGGCTGTGACTGGGTGTGTGTGGATAGGGGTAGGTTGCGGCGATGTGTGGTGTGTGTGGATAGTGTTAGGCTACGGGTGGGCTTTTGGCCTGGTCCTGGTTCCCAAAGTACGGGAGGCAAAAGGAATAGTGGTGTCATGCCACAGCGGGGGGAATGCTTTGTACATATTTGGCTGTCAGTAAATTTATCAGCCAAATACGAATGACTTTGCCATCGGAAAATACGAATCCAGAGAATACGGCAGTTTTGTAAATTTGCTGTATTCTACGTTCATATTTTCATCTGATTACGGCCGATCCCGGTAGTACCTGTTCATACATGGGATCGGCTGTAATCAGCCTTCTTAGTAAATTCCCCCATTATGTTCATAGTTCATGCTTCTGAGATCTTAATTGCTATATTTTGTTCAAACTGTCTTAAGTGCTTTGTCTTATTGGAGATAGAGCTCTATATAAATACAATTATTATTATTATTGTTATTATACACACAGGAACAGAGGATATAAAAATCATTAATATTTGTGGCTACAACGTTTAACCACCCAATAGCCATCAAAAATGGGGGTTATGCACGGCTGCTAATTCGCAGGCTGGGCGATTATCTATAGACATACATATGCAGTATGCATGTACAAGGCCTTCTTGCGAATAAATCCTGCTACTTTGTGATCACTGGCTTTACGTAAGTTGATTGAGAGAAAGCCAGCGTTTTGGGGTGGCCATTTTCTGGGAGGCATTTGAAAGGAAGGCCTGTGACGCCAGATCTGACTTCTCTATTGCAGCTGCCGAGTAAGTCCTGTGCTACACACAGACTGCACAAACTGTCATTAGATGGTGAGCAGCTGCCAAATTTGTAGAGCCCAAATCACTCATCCAGCTAATTTTCGCAAGCAGTGCTAAGCAAATCCCAGGTTTGCACTGTGGATCGCAATGCAGCAACTATTTGCTACTGCACAAGTGTAACAGTCGCACTGCTCCTACGCAGCAATCAGTTAGTGACTACAGATGCAGTGTATTTATTCACAAACTGAGTGACCATTTGGGGGAGGCAACTGGGGTAGGGTGTGGCAGGACAAATGCAGGCATGTTGAAACCGTTTCTGGGGTTTATCTGAGCCTGGGAATACAAATTCATATGCAGTTGTAAAGGCTCTGGCGGCTTGCTTATGACGGATATTCCAAGCACCCACAGGGTCCGATGGTGTGACCGATCCGATGGTGAATCTTTGCAAACCTCACACCTGTGAAGACCCTGAAGGCCGAAGCTGAAAAATAGCCAGCTACAGGGGAGGGCACGGAGTATCAGATAGGGATGGCCATCGACGATTCAAAACTATCAATGGTTTATGGCCAATGTTGAATACTTTTGCCATCGATAGGGTACAACAGATGTTTTCCCTCCATCGATGGCACAGCAAAACCAATACTTTGCTTTTGTTTATTTTTCAGTGTCTGAACACGAAGCATAGCCCCGCACCCGAAACACGCAAAGCCCCGCCCCTGTGTTTTGATTGCCCCACGGGCCAATCAATGATAAAAATGGATTATTATCGATAGGTAAAAACATTGATGGTCATCCATTGCATAGTTTTACACTATCAATGGCCAGTTGCACTATTGCAACCATCAATGGCAATGGTATTGGTCATCCCTAGCCTGGGATGGAGGTGGCATTGCTGAGTGTCGAGATCCCCGTTTTTATCAGGGGTGCAGAAAATGTTCAGTTTAGGTCTTGCTAATATTGTGCATGCTAGTGCAGAAGGGGAAGACTAAAACAAGCATTAGCATATTATTGCAACCGTAATCCTTTATTGTACTCAAAGCATAAGCTTGTGTCAGTTATTTATATTTAGCACATACCCCTAATCTCTTCAACCATTATAGTAAGGACTCCTTTCCCCTTAATGCAGCTCCCTGCTTCTGGCTCCTCTCTGTGACAGATGCCATCATGTTGCGACGTCTGCACTTGTGTGGCTGCCTGCCTACTCCCAGCTCCTCTCTGATGCTCTAGGAATCCAGGGCATGGATGAGACTTTGTTTTGACAAGCAGCACAGTATATACTTCATGACAAATTGAGGTGTCACAACACACAGTTCTATAAAAGCTGATCTAAGACACCAAGCTATACTTTATTTAGATGTAGGGCATCCTATCAACTGAACTTCATTTAAGATAAAGAAACTTTCTTTACTGTATGCACTAATTCAAAATGTCAACATGTCATTATGACAGCATTGTGACTGTCAACAGCTCTAGGACTGCCCGATTGATTTAGGCCCTGGGAAGACGTCACACAGGGGTCATGTATGACCACATAAAGGAGAATCTATCTATCTATCTTTATTAGGGTGTGGATCATAGGTTGACAGGCAATAAACTGACACATGAAAAAGGTCTACAGGCTTTAAGTCGACAGTGACAAAAGGGTCTCACTGCAGTCTGCAGACTATAATTTTAAAGCAATAAAAAGGTGTTGGGTATGGGATCCCGGCGCTTAGGATCTCAGTAGTCAGAAGACTGACAGCGGCATTCTGATGTGGAGGATCATAAGTAAGTATACTAACCCTCCCTACCTGCAGCCTAGTGGGACATAGAATCACTTAGAAAAGGAGCACAGAATGCTCTGTGTTTATGCCATGCAGCGATGCTGATGCGCAGTCCCGCATGTTGGTATCGTCATGGGGCTTTGCCTATTATAAAATAGGCAAAGCTCCGTTCAGCAGGAACGCTCAGCACTCAGCATCGCAGTGCGCTGAGCGGGTGTCACGCTTTGTGCTGAGCATTTGTGCTGCAGCACATCTCTTAGAACAAAAAGCAGTGTCACCCCATGTATATGGGGCTTAACCCTCAAATACTGGCAATCTTTGTAAGAAACAATTTTCTTGGAAAAAGTCTCTGGCTGCTCCTTGCGTCTCCAACTTCCTGGTAGTCCTGTGTTTCCAACTCTTCTAGTGGTGCCTTGTTATAATTATCAGCGGCTCAGTATCTCCACACTCTCCTGTGTCCTCGGTTTCTGCTATGTCATCAGTATTTCATTGATTCATTCAAGTGTCAGCCCCTGACTGCAGTGCCTCATTCCACAAGGAGTTCTCCAATTCCCCCCTGATCCATATTGTTCTAAGCTCACCTGTGGGTCCATCCTGGCTTGTGGCAAAAATTCCTGCATAGTGTTACTACAAATAAACTAGCTGTGATCAGAGAGTTAAATATTACTTTACTCTAATAGTGTGTACACACGGTTAGATTTGACTTCCGATGTTCCATGCTTTTTTTAGGGCTTTTGAGCCCGATGCACTGCCGATGTGCACTCCCGTGTGAGCGCATATCGGCAGCCAGATAGAGAGGGCAGGCAACATTATATCGTGCAGATCTGCACTATATAGTGTAAATTGTGCCCCTCTGGCATACCGTGAGATGCGAGTCCCGATGCGATCTGATCGCGTCGGGACTCACATCTCACGGCAGTATCTGCCGTGTGTACAGACCTGTAGAATTATTATTAAACTATTATCTTTTCTATTTATATACTCATCTAAAATAATCATCTAAAATAATCAATGCTTCAGAGAAAATTGCTATTGCTTGTTAGTAATATGCATGATAGACATTATTTATTTATTTAAAGTTTCTTATATAGCGCAGCAGATTCCGTTGCGCTTTACAATTGTAAACAGAGATTAAACAAACTGGGTAACAACAGACAGAATTGAACATAATAAACACTTCTAAAAATCCAAACTCATGATTTATATTACCTGGTGCAACAGTAAGTATGTTGGAACAATATTTTGCTTGACGTTCTATTCCCATGTGTTTATGTAGAAGTTGCCATGGCCCAGGGATAGTTTCCATAGCTTTACCTTGTACCTATGTTTAGCATGTGCATCTGAAGGTGTAACAGTTCAGTAACACTTAAGTGTGATGATGTGTTTTTACTGTTCCTTTTGTAATCAGTTCAAGTGTTATCCAAATAGCTGGTGTATGTGAAAGATGCTTGTTTATATGAAGCTATTGGGTACCGTACCGGACATATAAACCTTTTCAAGGATGGTTAGGACCTGGGTTTTAGTGTGCGAAGCATGATGCTATTTGCTGACATCTGCCTCTGCAGTGTTTTAGGCTTTGTGCTACAATCAACAACTGATGGAATAAACCAACCAGATGGTTCAGTGACTAATTCGTGTATTTGCAGTAAGCAGAAAATTGGCATTTTCATTTGATTAATCTAAAAATATTAACTTTAAGGATCTTATTTTTTTAATCCCCTTTCACATATCACCCCGCTAATCCAACCATAATAGCCTATCTCAAATACCCTAAACTAACCCTAGCCCTATAGGGCAGACTGAACGGGCCATATGGGTCTTATCTGCCAACAAATTGTATGTTTCTCTATTGCTTGGTTTTTTAAAGGTATGTATAAGTTTCCTTTCATGTTGTCTTTTAAGATCAACCATACCCTTAGTGCAAGCAGCAGTGGGTTATGCAGACGTGAACGCTATTGTATGATTATCGAATGACTGCGCATGCATACAGATCGTAGCGCACAAAAATCAGCGATTACTTTTTTCACTATCCCTTCACAACTTGATGGACAGAAGCCGCCAATTGGGGGTGGTAACCTAAGGTTTTCTGGGAGTGTCTGGAAAAACGCTGGCGGAGGATTTGCAATAGTTTTGCAGACTTGCACATGGCAGGGTATGGTATATTCTAATGAACATATCATCCAGTGGCGTAGCTAGCGTAAGGCAGCCCCCGCTGTCGCTTGGGGGAGCGGGCGGCTGCAGGGGCGCCAGCACCCGCATACCTAGCAATTGGGCAGCGGCGTGGAGAGAATGGGGTTTGCAGTGAGCATAGTGGAGAGAGCGGGGTTTGCAGGGAGCATGCTTCTAGGCAAAAAAACTGCAGTGCAGGGACTTGGGAGGTACTGTCCCAAGCTGTCAGTCAGCAGCACCAGCAGCAGGAACTCTATGACCCCTCCACTCCACCTCTCAAAACCGCTCTGTGCGGTCTGAAATTCTGGCAGGCTCCGCCGGCGCCCACATGCATTGTATCATGGTTGACAGATGCTTTCTTTCCCCGCTCCGCTGCTTGCTTGCTCCTGTCAAACAGCTGACAGGCCAGCGCAAGCAAGAGTCGCTGGTCCAGTACCCGGATCGCAATGCTGATTACCCCCTCTCCCCTCATACCATTTGCACTGCTAGCAGTAATGGAGGCTGAATCTGCAGTCATACATATATATACACAGCAGCTACATGTAAGGAGTGAATATGATACTGTAGGTATTATGGCCAAGAGGGGTGGGAATGTCATACAATTCTGATGACAAATGATTGGCAAGAAGAAAATGTGCTAAAAATAATGATGGACAAAATGCATGTTATAGAAAAATATAAAGGGCAAGAGGGTGTATGATGAAAAATGTGAATGGTGGGAGCATGTTTTAAAAAATATGGACAGGGGCATGTTACAGTAAGTAAAATGGGGGCATGTGAAGAAAATGGTGGGGGCAAGTGAGGATAATTGTGTTGGGCAGGAGAGGCATGTGAAGAAAAATGTGGGAATAGGGAAACTAAATGAAAAGTGTAGTAGTGGGGCGTTAAGGAAAATGAAATAGGCAGGGTGTGTGTGTGGAGGAGAAGTTGATGAGCATGCAAGATTTTCCCTATATGCTGTAATGTCTTTGGTACTTTCTATATTCATGCCTCTTTCCTTTCTTTACCTCTGCCACAATCTCCATTTGTCCCTCTAGTCACCCCTCTCCCCACTCTTCCTTATTCATCTGTACATCTGCTACCTCCTCATCCTCATGTGTGTCTGTGCCTTCCCCATCCATGGCTGGTGGCTGCCTTTAAATGTGACCAACAGAAACAAGAATTATGGCAGGTAAGCACAATATATATATATATATATATATATATATATATATATATATATATATATATATATATATATATATATATATATATATATATATATATATATATATATATATATATATATATATATATATATATATATATATATATATATATACACACACACACACACACACACACACACACACACATATATATATATATATATTGTGTGTGTGTATATATATATATATATATATATATATGTATGTATGTGTGTATATATTTATATATATATATATATATATATATATATATATATATATAGCATCCAACACAGACAAGCAGCGGCACTCCACGATTTAAATGGTGCAAAAAGGTTTTTAATACCGACATTTCGGGGTACGTGCTCCCCGTTTTCAAGGTAAACAGTGCAACAGTTCAAACAACCAGTGCGTGCTATATATACCCAAAAATACATTACAAATGATTACTCACAGATTCCCTTGCGTGGTCGGGCTGCCCGGCGTCTCCCCGAACTTCTGGTATACTCGGAAGCTGGATGGTGGGGGCGGGTGTTGCTGGGGCTGACGTGTATGCTGCTATGGTGCACAAATACTATGGGCCTTATTCTAGTTCACTCTTTCTGACAAAATCCTTCTTAGATGGACAAAACCATGTGCACTGCAGGGGGCAGATGTAAAATGTGCAGAGAGAATTATATTTAGGTGAGTTATTTTGTTTCTGTGCAGGGTAAACACTGGCTACTTTGTTGTTACACTGCAATATAGAACTCACTTTGAAGTAAAACCCCACCCAAATCTAATTCTCTCTGCACATGTTACATCTGCCCCACCTGCAGTGCACATGGTTTTGTCCATCTAAGAAGGATTTTGTCAGAAAGAGTGAACCTAAATAAGGCCCTATATTCTATTAGATACTTACAATCTCAGTCATGCTACAAGTGTCTGGGACCAGAAAGCTTCTCTGCACTTCTCCAATCAGGGTTATGCCACATTGCTTGAGGAAATTACATTTCTTGACTCATCAACCTTACTGTAAATTAGCAATATTCACTCATGTTGATATCACCCTTTAATAAGAATTGGAAAGAGAACCTTAGCAGACAATATGAAATGGCGCACTGGTTGTTTCAGCCACTTAACACATTTTCTTCAATTAAACAGAGAGTGAGGAGGGAAACAAAAAATGTATTTAAAAAAAATCTACGGGTGTTTTGCATATTCCAGTGGTAAACGATCCCAGCAACATTACCTCATTAGTGGTAATAGATCTGAAAGGTTCCATTGGGCACAAACTGTGTGTGTGCCCTTCCCATGTGTCACTGTATATGCCTTTGTAGTTTCTATTAGCGTGTAGAAAGTTGATACTATCACTGCTACATGTAAACAAAAGGACACTAAAGACATACTAAACCCCTTTTTCCTGCTCAATATTTCTGAACTCCGTACAGGTCATTTTTTTCAAACTTCAGGCGAGATGTACTAAGCCATGAAAAGTGATAAAATGGAGAGTGATAAGCCACCAATCAGCTAATACCTGTCATTTTTCAAACACAGTCTGTGACATGGCAGGTAGGAGCAGATTGGCTGGTGGTTTATCATTCTCCATTGTATCACTTTTCAAGCTTAGGACATCTGGCCTTAAATGCCTTCCATTCCAATATTACACTCTATATTATCTTTTTAGCTTCTATGGTCAGGGAGAGACTAAAAGTAAATAGTTGCAGAAGGGAATTTAACCCTTTGAGTGCCAAGTGAATCTCAAAATTGCTGTGAAAATTTTCAAGCAAACATTTGTATTCATCATGACCTGTAATGTTTACCTTATATAGGAAATATATTTACTGGAATATAGAACACAAATGTGAGACGCTGGCATTATTAGCCAATATTTATCATCTCTCAGAGATGTTGACACTCATATTTTGTGCCTCACCCAGAGATGCTGGCATTTTTAGCAGATATTTTGCACATACCTTTTTTTTAGGGAGCACTCCCCACTGGGTGTTTTTCTGGGGAGTGCTCCCTAGAAAAAAAAACCCGGGTCCGGGCAGCGTCACTGAACTGTGTATCAGCCGCTGCCTGTCGATGACCCCCGGCATGATGTCTGTGCACTGTCATAGACTGTCGCACAGCTGGGGGTGGGGAGACGGGAGGGGACGTTCCGCTGAGCAGCCAGAGCCAGGCAGCACTGAAGCAGAGTTTAGCTATCAGCTCAGCAGCGCTGCCCGGCTCTAACTAGCGGCATTCCCGAGAATTTTCCGGACTTGCCAGTCTGGGCACTAAGGCATAGCACGGAAAATTTTCAGGAATACCATGGAAGGGGTTAAAGGGTTAAGAAACAGTGTCTGGCAAATGTGGCACTTCAATATTCATCAGTATTTATCACAGGAAATCCTCACCAGTAGTCTGGGATGATTGGTACAATAGAAGTATATGACATGTAAAAATTAAATACACCACTGCATACAAAGCAGCGCTGAATCAAATTTCATAAATAACAAATGTATTAATAAATAAGAACAAATGGCAGTACTTGTGTATTATAGCGGCACCCCCGATGTACATCGCGCAATGTTTTTATCGCATCGCGTGCCATGCAACCGATGGCATGCGATTTTTGCCCCCTATGCAATGAAACATTGTATAAGCACCCAAAAGGGTGCTTTTAAGCACCCAAATGGGTGCTTACAATGTTAAATGCACCCCCACTATAAACGTGAACCCGAAGCGTGGCGAGCGCAGCGGCGGTACGCGTCCTCCGACCTTTTCATACCCCCACTATCCACGTCGGTGTGGAGTTGAGAATAGAAAGTGTGGCGAGCGCAGCGAGCCCCGCGAGGGGACGCGTATACCTGTGAAGGTATCCGCGTCCGCTCGCCACGCTTTGGGCTCGGTGGCTCGCCACACTTTCTATTCTCAACTCCACGCCGACATGGATAGTGGGGGTATGAAAAGGTCGGAGGACGCGTACTGCCGCCGCTCGCCACGCCTCGGGTTTACGTTTATAGTGGGGGGGTGGCGTGGGGGTGCATTTAACATTGTAAGCACCCATTAGGGTGCTTATACAATTTTTAATCGCATCACATTGTATTGAATTTAAAAATTGTATGACATTGCGCGATATCGCGTCGCATTGCATGCCTTATGGTATGCGATGCGATGGGCGCCGCTATAATACACAAGTACCCAAATTGATAGATATTAGATGTACAGCCTGGATGATGTTATATCGCTTGTTCCTATTGCACTTGGGAACAGATGGTAATAACATCCAGTTTGTGGTGATTATGGAGATAAAGTGGGTGGTCTCCAGGGGTTTAATAGTTACCAACTGGTCCCCATGATGTTTGAAGTAGTAAACTATTCAACCTCTGGAGACCACCTACTTTTCCTCTATAATCACCACAAACTGTATGTTATCATCTGTTCCCAAGCGCAATAGGAACAAGCGATATAACATCATCCAGGCTGTACATCTAATATCTTGATCAATTCGCCATTTGTTTTTTTAATACATTTGTTATAATTTATGAAATTTGATTCAATGCTGCTTTGTATGCAATTGTGTATTTCACTTTTGCATATCATTAAGTGTTTTTTTTTTTGATGATTGACTACCCTCACAATTACAAGTAACTCATATCAAGCCCTCAATTGTAACCCTGGTTACTTCTCTTATTTAGTAAACCCTGTAAACTACTGAAGATAACACACTAGGTCAGTGGTTCCCAAACTGTGTGCTGTGGCTCCCAGGGGTGCCTCGGGACACATGCAGGGGTGCCCTTGGTTGGTGGTCCAGGACCAACTCAAATTATTAATGGTTAATTATTTATGAGCAAAACCAGTGCTGGTGGCTGCCAATCATAAAATGTGTACAAACAGAAGCAAATCCTGCCCTTTACCACCTAACTGACCCTAAAGGTGGGTACACACGGAACGATGTCGGAAGCGTTCCGACATCGTTAACGAGTGTATCAAATCGTTCATCGTGCGTACACACGGAACGATTGGATACACTTGACAAAAGATTTGTCTATGATCTTCCTGCATGCAGGAAAGATCATAGACCATCATTAACGATTCACGGGTACGCGCATCGTTAACGATGCACGGAACGATTTGAACGATTGGTCGTTCCCATCGATCGGGAACGCCCACATCGGGCTTCAAATCTATCCGTGTATACCCAGCTTAAGAATCGCATATAAACCCAATCTAATTACGTTAATTTGGTCTAGGGGTGCCGTAAAAAAAATATGATACTCTAGGGTGCCGTGATTCAAAAAAGATTGGGAACCCCTGCACTAGGTTGTAACCCATTTAAATAAATGACAATCTTTCCAGAGAGTAGACTTAATTAAGGAAAAGCAACCTGGGAAAAATTCTTCCACAGCATACTTCCTGCATGAGATGCCATGTGATTTCAGAGCACTGGCGGCAAAGTTAGTGTGTTGGTGTTCTTTCAGAGAGGTCTTGTGAATTCCAGTGAGCTGCAGATCTTTAGTTCAAGAGCAGGGATCTAATAAAAAAAAACGACATGGTCCATTATACTGCGGTAATGCTATTAGTGTATTTTTGTTTGCATGGGGGCCCCAAAAAAACAAATGGCTCTCTAGATAGGTCATCTTCCCTCTTGGGCTTTCTCTTGAGAGCCTTCGATGGCACCAGGTACAGCCATATTTCAACACTAATTTCAGGGTTGGGCGATACAGCTGTTTATGTATCCTGTACTTGTCCTCTATTGTAGAGAACTGCAAGTCACTGTTTTGCTTAGATATTTTCTCTGTAATTGGGCCCTGCAGATCCCTTGTGGATAGGGAGATAAGTTTTATATGGTTCAAATAATTTCTCCCAGGAAGGTCACAGATCTGGAGTATACTTAGTGCCACTGCCATGTGTGGGGATTCAGTAATGAATCCCAGCGTTCAGAATCCCGACAGCCAAAATGCAGACAAGGGGGGGACGTGGATCGCCCCCCCTTGCGGGCTCGCTGCGCTCGCCACGCAGCGGGCCCGGTGGCTCGCTACGCTCGGCACACTAATTTATTCTCCCTCCAGGGGTGTCGTGGACACCCCAGGAGGGAGAATGTGTTGGCATTTCGGCAGTCGGGATCCCGACCGCCGGGATTTTAACTGCATCCCATGTGTGGTTCCACAAGCTTCTATACCAGGGGTGGCCAACCGGTCAGAGGTAAAGAGAGGAAAAATATCGGTAGTCAAGCTAAAGAGCCAACATCATGCGCGCGCCGAAGGCGCATGCGCCAAAAAAAGGGGTGTAGTCTATTTTGACCCCTTGGGTGGGTGGGATACAAATATGCCTCCAATAGTGCCAGATACACATATGCCCCCCACGGTGCCGGGTATGCACCACACAGTGCCACAAACTGCTATGCCCCCCACAGTGCAAATTTCCCAGCAGCAGCACTCACTGTTGTTGCTGCTGTTGCCAGGCGAGGAGAGTCTGGTGTCCCCCTGCAGTCCTCCTGTCATGTCACCGATGGGAGGAGAGCACAGCACACCGCGCGTCTCCTTCCCCCTCACTTCCCTGTGACTGGGCCGCCCACCAATCGAAGCTCACTGGCCGGCTCCTGATTGGCTGCTGGCCCACGAGCTCTGATTGGCGGACGGCCCAGTCACAAGGATGCACAGTAAGGGGTAGGAGAGATGCACGATGCGTGCTCTCCTCCCATCAGAAGGGATTCAGTGAACCGGCAGCAGGGGGGACTGGGACAGACGGTGGGCGGCGGGCAGCAGGAGCCACACTTTACAAGGGGGAGAGCCGCATGAGGTTCAAGAGCCACAGGTTGGCCACCACTGTTCTATACTATCCCCCATGCTTTTCGCAGTGTGCATGCTGCCACAGGGTGAAATAAATTTGGCACCATGGCCACTGCTATAAAACTGTAGTTGTCCTTTGCTCTGGGCACCGAGAACCCAAAAACAAGCCTAAATGGCTTTCTAACTGCGCTCCAGGTGGCAAAGAATGAATCCTGATGAGATTTATGATCGGGCCTTATCAGGACAATACTTGGGGGGGAAACATTGTGCAGAATAGTCAGATAAAGTATTATGGGCTCCTTTGTAGTCAGCAGAGGCAACAATAGATGGGTGACTCAGTAGGGGGGCACCTGATCACCGACGCATTTCGCTTTTAAACAGCTTTTATACAGCCATCAGGTGCCCCCCTACTGAGTCACCCAGCTATTGTTGCCTCTGCTGACTACGAAGGAGCCCATACTTTGTCTATACCAACACTTGTCTGCATGGACAACTTATCCTCACAAATAGGGCAACCAGTGAGACTGGCATATTCAGCCTGCTGCAGCCATCCAGCTCCTGCCGTCTTAGAGGAACGCCACCTCACCATCTATTTCAGGAATCTACAAATATGTTGTCAGACTGTTGCACATCCCACTAACCATCCCAATTTTGTTGGACTCACTGTACATTGGGCAAGTCAGGATCGGAAGGCATTGGTGACTATTCATAACAAATCCGCAGTTATTTATCAATTTATCTAACATAATATTTTCAGCATGCTATGTAATTAATAAAAAGGTTTATTAAATGTGTATGTATTTTTTTTAAATTGATCAAATATAGTATTTGTTAGCGCAGCATACCCCCTTCTCTTGCCTGTAATACCTTAAGGCTTAACACCCCTTACAAATGCTGCTGCTTGAGTGAAACCACTCTTTTCCATCAAGCGCCCTACAGATATCTAGATATCACATCTCTGCTGCTACTACTCTCAGAATCTCAAGTGAAATAATTAGCTCCACGCGTGGATAGTCTAAAATGCGTCAATGAGCAATGAACGCACCTGTCATGTGACCTGGAAACACAAACGTTCAAGTTCCCGAGGACAGTTTGAGAACCCCTGGATCATGGCAATGTCGTCTACCTTGGGCTCCCAGCAAAATAATTGCAGACTGCAGCTAGTACAAACAGCTGCCCTTCTGATTCCATGATGTCCCAGATTACGGCGATCTGTAGATGGACTTGGCAGTACTTCGAATCTCCAGAAATTCATCTGTGTGGGTATTAATCTTTTAGCTATGCAACGCCGACACTATGGAGCCCACTTCGCTGCACAGTTGAGAATCCTACTCTAAAATCCGTTAAAGAGCCTCTACACTTGTTTACTGAAGCATTTCGGTAATTCCTTTAACACACTAGTCTGGCTATATTTTCCAGTCACATTTTAAGAGCTCCAGCCTCACTAAAATGTAATTCTTGACGTGTGTGATGAAACCTACAACCTGTGTCCATCATAGATCATTCTCATTATGCCATATCTAATCTGATGGAAGTGAAGGTGATCTAATTCTGCCAGATGCATACACACATATCCTGAAGCTGTGGCATGCATCACTGATAGGACAGAGTACTTCTGTAACATTCAGCAATTTAATGCCGTATTTGCCATGTGTTTCAAACACTAGTTTAAGTGAAGAATTTAGTCCCAATCGGGAAGGTTTCCAACAAAATGTTTTATTAAGTCAAACTATGACAAGTCATATGTAAGTGCAGTATGCAAGTCTGAGCACTGGTATAACAATACCTCACACCATAACTTTCCAGTACAATACAACGGTAACAGTAAGATGACTGGACTAGTGAAAGGCTTCTTCATTAACCAAGCAAACAGGGTGCAATATGCCTGTCTACATAATTACAGCTGAAAAGACATAAACAGGAGGGGAACACTGATGGGATTAGCTTTACACTGCTGGTGCAGTCTTCGCAGACAGTACTCAGTTCTCAGCTTCATCTTTGGATTCTTTTACTTTTCTCTTCTCATCGCATTTCTTCTCCTGAAATAAATTTATAGTAATTTAAAGTTTATTGGCCATTATACATCCTTTGTTTTATAAACTCCTGCTAAAGTAGTCAATAGCCAGACCTTACTATGAGATGCCCCTTACCAGTTTTTGCAATCGCTCCCGTTTTGCAGCCATCTGGGCCTCCCTGTTTTCTTTAATGGCTTCCATTTTAGAAGTGAGTTTCTCCTCAGCCATTTTGCTGAAGTTGTTGTTTTCCTCTTTAGCTTTCTGTAGAACCTCTTTCTCATGCTCTCTCTTCTCAGCAAGCTGCTTTAATATTTCAGCTTCATGTAACTGGTAAAGATATGAACCACACATTACCCCTCTGGGATTCATGCAATGATATATTAAAATTAAATCCTAAAGCAATCTATTTTGGTTTTAAAAACCCCCACGATATATAAATTGTCCCAAGCCATAAAGTAAAAATCATAATGGAAGTGACCCAGAGCTTATTGGTGGCATTTAATGAAGTCTAGAAAAAGTTCCTGAAAGCTATGATAAGCGGAATTTCCTTAGCTCACTATACCAAAACTAACATTAGTCCATGTTTTAATGGTATCTATGCTTGATCACAGATTGCTTAATTAGTACAAACCATTATGATTTGATCTGGCCCAAATGAAGGCTAGTCTTACTATCTCGATTACAGCAGAAGAGTAGTCAACTCTGCTCGACCGAGAATTTGCAGGCGGGATTCAATGTCCAAACTCCACGTTATGAGATGGGTGGGGGGTTTGAAAGTGAAGCAGATGTTGCCATAGTGTACTGGTTACACATGACTAGTTTAAGTATTTAGCAAGTAGTGGAGAAAGTGTTACTTTCTATATGCATCAAGTTTAGTCTTATGCTGGGTACACACCAGGGTGACAAGGGTCCGATCCCATCAATCTAGATCCAATTCCAACCGATTGGAGGTAGGTTGTGTGGCGATAGGGCCGTTTTCTGTCCTGGTGTGGGCAGATACCGAACCGATCCTGCGGGTCAGTCGTTATTCAGATCCTACCTGCAGCAGGTAGGATCTGAACAACCATACTCCCGGGTCGCCATCAGATCTGACCCACTCACGGTGCACATTGTGAGCAGGTCGTCCTGTATGTACCCCGCATTATTGATGGTCACCTATAGATTTATGATTCCAAGTCATGCATTCCATTGCTATACACTAATTTGTTATATGACTAGACGTTACATGAGAGCAATTGAATACTGTCTTTGTAGCTGTGCCCCAACACCACATTACATGCTCTACTGTAGAGAAATAAACCATGGCCACATTGCACAACAAGCAAACTTCTTATCACAAGTTGATAAATTATAACAAAGCACCAGTTTGACATGAAGTGTTGAAACCACCAAAAGTTGGAATAAAAAGGCAAAACAATCCAGGTAAAAATTTTACATAGACAGCCTGGCAAGTGGTACAAAGTCTCACCTTGCGCCTCTCTTCTGCAGCTTCCAATTTTTTCTGGATTTCTTCCAAAGACAATTCCTTTTTCTTGGGAGAGGCAATTGCGAGATCTGGAGTTGCATCAGTAGATGGGGGGCTCAGGATAAGCTCAAATGCCTGACCAGAGGCACGTTTTTCCAGCTCTTTTACTTTAATGTCTAAAAAAAAAAAAAAAAAAAAAAAGTCATAAGCCTTTTTTAAATAGTTTAAGGTTGTCCATTTGTAAACATTCCCCAATTGCAGGGAGGAATTTTAAGAAATTTAATTTTAAGTGGTGTGCAGAGTATTAATTTATCTATCGCACACCAATTACATCCCATACATGTAAATAAGCAAATCTCTACTGCACTAAAACTAGACAGTGACGTCTAGCAATGTCACCAAGGATTAGCTCACAAAACATTCTGCAGTAGTGGAAGGCTTTAGTACAGGACTGGGCAATTGTGGCCCTCCAGATGTTTATGAACTACACATCCCAGCATGCCTTGCATCAGTTTCAGCATGGCCACATAGCAAAACGAATACAAAGCATCCTGGGATGTGTAGTTCAACATCTGGAGGGCCGCAATTGCCCAGCCCTGCTTTAGTATGTTTAACAGGTAACCAGAACATATGTAACTGTAGAATATAGTCCATAGACAGCCAAGATTTCCCATGCTCAGTCACCACCACCATATTGAACAGCAAATACACACGCCAAACAGCCTGCTTAGCAGTAAAGAACAAAAAATAAATTTTACCCTTTGAGAGATGGGCAAAAAAATAAATAGATATTGTTAAACATAAGGTAAACATTACAGATGAGAAAAAAAAAAAAGTCAGTCAAAATAGGTGTGGAAATAGCTAAGGGTTAAGTAAATCTCCGACTGTTATGAACCTCAATAATCTTACTTTAACCATAAACTTATTGCAGTGCTCATAATAAAACCTATGCAATGGTGTATACATCCCCCCACCCCCAAAAAAATACATAAATATAATAATTTGCTTACCAGCGTCAGCCATGACTGAAAGTGCAAGTGATACCGGGTGTCAGGAAGCTGCAGAGAGAAACAAGTCACTAGTGAGGATGCACTGCAGTCGGTCAGGCAACTGCTAGACTGGGCCACGACCCCTCAGCGCTGGGCAGAGAGGCGGCCAGCACGGCGATCGATATCCCATGGCATGTCAGCGTTGCCGGCTGCCTGTCACGTGACAGAAGCGGGCGCGGCACCTGTCATCCACCACGAGGGTACCACAACACAAAGGAGCGAGCAGCACAGCCCACGTGAGCCACGGAGGGGAAGGGAGTCAGGACCGGGAGCGCAGCGGGCACCCCGGCTATACTGTGCAGGGCACACCCAGTGCAGCAGACACTGACGGGAGCCATTGTAAAGACGGAGAAGCTGATAGATACCCAGCGCCAACGAGGGGTGGGGCCAAGCCAGGGGCAGCCAATGCGCAGCGAGGCGGCGCCAGACACTACACCTGAACAAAGCTGGGAGCGCGCCTATTATACCAGCAACAGCGGCGGCTCCATGTCAGACATCACCCCGCTGCCGCTATCCCCAGCTCTATGTGCTCAGCAGCCGCTGCCAGTGTCTAAACAAGGGAGGGACGCTGCCCTACCCACCGTTACACCATGGCGCCACTATACTACACCCGCAATAATATAGCCGGTCCCCAACCAATACAGCCATATAGATAATGCAGCGCCGCACGTAAATGGCCGCTACACAGCCGCCCTCTCTCACTCACACCTGCGGGCAGCCGCCAGTTGTAACGCTAAATAAATTATCCCATAGCGCCAACACTAGCAGGCATACACCTCCTCCCTGCACCACCCTCATTGATTCCTTGCCGGGGGCATACACGCCTACAGCAGGGATAACGGCGCTGTGCCTCCCCGTGCCCTCACCTGTCTCCGCCGCTGCCGATGAATACCGCGCGTTCTCGCTGCAGCCCCGAACAAAAGCGCCCACCTCGTCACGTGACTCACAGAGCGCCCCCACTATTGGTCGAGACATCAGTCTTCGCCCCGCCTCCCCCAAACGGCGCGCGGGAGCTTCGGGGTTGGGGGGCACGAGATGTTGGTGAGCGCCGCGGCATGATGTTATGTTGCCCATGTGCGACTGCGTGTGCGATCACGCTATGGCTCCGTCTCAGTCGGTAACATGGTGGAACATACCGCCCCACAAATCCCCCCACGCCTTATTTTGTGCCAGTCTAAACTACCAAAGAGCTGTCACGTCCCATGACACTAGATGTGCCCATACACTGGAGAGATGTATCGTAGCAATTTGAAGGGACTAAGTAAAAACCGGACCCGGATAAGACACCGGAACGCCGGACCAGACATCAAACTCTGCATTCCGGAGCTTATAGTGTCTGGTCCGAGGGGTGTCCCATGCGGGTGGTGTCTTGTCCGGGGGGATGCCTGTGATTGCTCACACCAGGGACATGGGGAAGGGGAGATTACAGCCTCCCCGTGTGGTCTGGACCGTTCCAGTTTTTATTACACCCCCGGACCATGCGGTGAGGCTGTATTCTCCCCCCTCTCCTCTCCCAGGTGACAGGTGCGAGAGCAGCCCCATCAGATGGAGCACCCCCGGACAGGACACCCCCGGACCGGCTACTACAAGCTCCGGAATGCAGAGTTTGATGTCCAGTCCGGCATTCCGGTGTCTTATCCGATTCCGGATTTTACCCATACCCCAATTTGAATTACTTGCACGCAATTTGCTTGCAATGTGGGAGGAAACTTCTTGGGGGATAGGATATCGCATATGATACATTGTACATCCTATTACAGCTGAACGGGCTGCGACAAATCTTTGGACCTTATTCTGGTTGGTGCGGTAATGTCCGCGTGCGGTCGGTCCGCCGATGTTTTGTGTCTGCGCATGTGCAGAGGCGTCTCTGCGCATGTGCGAACGGGACGCACGTCCAAATTCCGCATGAAATGTGTACACTACGAACAGGGGGTGGAGAGGGGCGTGAAGGGCTATTTGGGCTCATTACCATATGTTTACACCCCGCGTTTCATGGGCGTTCCCATGAAAACGCTGGGCGTACGTATGGTAATGCGGTCGTGACGCACGTGTAGGGGGCGGACATATGACATTGCCGGATGTCAGCTGCCCGCCCAGATCCCTGCTTTTGCACGGAGAAATGCCCATGTGGTCTGAGGTTGCGGGAGCTGCCTGACCACTCGGTCCTGCATTCGATGATCTGCGACCATCGAATGATGGGGGAGGTTCCCTGAGATGGAGGAGGTGTATTCATGAGAAATACACTTGCGGTCCGTTCGGACAGCTTCTTACCGCAGTCGGACGGAGTGAACGATCCGTACGAAAGGCGGGGTTTAGGACGCACGGTCCTGGCCGCATATTCGGCTCCGTCCGCACAGACCAGAATAAGGCCCTTTGTGGCAGCAAGTGAGACCTGCGATTGAGATGCAATTGCACCAAAACCACCTGCGATGTGCCAGTTTTCATGAGATCTGTCGCAGCAATGTGTTGCAATCGCATGATAATTGGCCATAACGCACCAGTGTATGGGCACCTTTACTATAGCAAAACAACTGCTTTATATTCATTGGCGTTATCAATTACCTGCCTGTTGTTCCTAGTGTATTCATGAGCTGGGCCTGGGCTGGTACACCTGCTGCAGGTGTACTAGCCCAGCTAGGTGGCCCTTGCCAGGAGGTGCGTGCATGTGTAGTATAAACTTTACCTAGATATCACTCTAGGTAAAGTTTACTTCTGCGCATGTGTGCAGCTCCCGGCCAGGGCCACTGGGCGAACCATGAAAGGGCAATCCATTGCGACGACCCGCTCTGGTGCAGTGCGCACGTGCACACATGGCCACACAATTCGGCAGCACAGCAGACACATGACGTCACATGCACACCTGGCCGAGCGGCCAATCATACAACTGCGCTGCCGCTGACTGACAGACTGAGTAGACTAAGACCACCCAGTGCTGCCACATCATCGCTGAACCTGGCTGAAGAAGCCGCAGCGCAAACTGCAGTCAGTGAAAGACTAAGACGACGAGTGGTAGTAGTTGGCAGCAGGGGAAAAAAAATAATTGACATCAGGTGCCGTCCATCGATGGTATAAAACTATTCGACCCTCGCCTATTGATGCCCAAAACATCAAGCACTAGGTCCCGACCATCAATGTTTTGGGAACATCGATAGTTGATGGCCATCCCTTCTTGGTGGTATTTTTTTTTAAATACAAGCAACAATCAGAATTTCAACATGGTCAAAAGGTCAACATGGCAAAGGTCTATATGAAAAACGTAGACTTTCGTTTTTAATTTTTTTTTTTGAACTGACGTGTCGACATGAGGTATTTTATACCCTACCATCCACTAGGGAGTATATAGTAGTGTGCCGAGCGCAGTGAGGTACCATGCCCGAAGCATGGCGACCCATGTGAGTGGACGCGGTAAACTTAGACGGTGTCCATAACGACTAGTGGTCGACCTTTTGACTGTAGACATTGCAGATCTAATATACCGTAACCCAAAAATACGCCACATGACTGTCAGAGCCGGATTAAGGTCTAAATGGGCCTGGAGCTGAAAATGATCAAGGGCCTATTATGCGCAATAATAGGGGTTGTGGCCAGCACCTAATAATGTGGGGGGCGTGACCAGTGTTTTGGTTGGATGGTCAGCTCATGGGTATGTCTCTATTGTGTAAATACTTTCAACTAATTATATATGCCTGGAAAAGGCAAGGGGCTGGCATAAAAAAAAATGCAGGAAGAAGGATGCCAATATCCTAAGATACTTGCGGGGTGTGGCGGCACTCCAGTCATAAATACTGAAAGCCAAAAATTGGTAGACAACATTTCAGCACCGTTTATGTGGTCACCTAAGTTTACCACACCATATACCCCTTATAGAAATCATGCAACACAATAGTAACCCCCTTATACTGTAAAGCCCTGGCCCTCAGCTACAAAATGGGCCTATTCGGAGAGTGGGCCTGGAGCTGTAGCTCCATCAGGCCCATTGTTAATCCGGCCCTGCTGACTGTATATTGAGAGGCTCACGAAAAAATCCCAGCAAATGTACAAACACGCAGCATCCATCACATTCAGGGCTGGAATGGACATCTGGGGTGAAATGTAATTGGATGAGAGAATCAGAAAGTGAGAGATTTGGTAAGAAATCTCCAGGTTTTTTTAAAGTGGCAATAATTTACACTGCAAAACCAGTCTGATTTTGTAGTGTAAATGATTGCTGCGGTACTTATATGTTAGTTGGGCGCCCACTAAGCTATTTGCTTAGTTTTCCATGTCCCCATGCCACGCTTCGGGCTCAGTGGCTCGCTGCGCTCGCCACACTATAAAATCAACTCCATGCCGACATGGATAGTGGGGGTATGAGCCTACTAACTATAGTGGGCGCCCAACTAACATATAAGTATCATTGCTGCTTTAAAAAAACCTGAATATTCTTAGCAAATCTCTCACTTTGTGATTCTCTCATCCTATTACATTTCACCTTTGGTACCTCTTGTAAATGCCAGATTTATTGATGGCCAGGTGATCAGGTCCGAGCACAGAAATAGCTGGGATGCCATGCTCAGCACAACTTTCCAGCTATCTATAGGGCCAGATGGACTAATCTTCAAAAAGTTATATCCTGTAGTGGAGAGTGATAAACAACCAGCCATCCAGCTCCTAAGTCACTTTTCAAACCCAGCCTTTAACATGCGCAGTATCAGCTGATTGGTTGTTTACCACTCTCTGCTTTAAGCTTAGTGCATCTGGCCCTATGTGTTTACCACTCATCCAATGTGTGTGTATTGTAGTAAGATGGGGGCATGCCACAAGGCCAGACCCCCTGACTCGTGGCACACCTCCGTTACCAGTGGGCGTGTCCCCTATAATGTATGCACAGATGCACACTAAAAGCTAGGTCTGGAAAGAAACTTCAGTTTATCCCTGATCACAGCGGGAATGTGCTCTGCTCGCAGGTGTCACCTATCCAGGGGATAACACCAAAATGTCATCACCACCACAGTGACAGGAGTTGGGTGCTGCAGTCAATGTGACGTTAGCCTGCAGCACTAGGCTGCTGTCACTGAGGAGGAGCCAGCATGGCAACCAGAGTCACCAGGGTAGGGTGGCAATTGGTGCAGTCATCATCGATGGTTACCATTGGTGGTGATACCGCAACCAGCTATCGATAGTCAGAAGCTAGGTGATGGATAAATAGAATGTGGGCCAATCAGAACGTGGGGGCGGGACTTCAGGGTTGTCGGTTCTGCTGTGCCATCGATGTAGGGAAACCATCTGGTTCTCCCACATCAATGGCAATTGTATTCAACATAGGCCATAAACTATTGATGATTTCAAATTATCAATGGTCGATAACCATCCCTAACCAGGGGCAGTCCAGCAATAACACATCCCCAGAGTGATGTCATTGGGGGAGTAAAAATACACTATATGGACAAATAGAATTCGGACATCTGACCATTACACCATCACTGAATGTAAAACATTGTATTCAAATATATATACTTTAATATGGTGTCGGCCCCCTTTTTGCAGCTATAACAGCTTCCACTCTTCTTGGAAGGCTTTCCACAAGAATTTGGAGTATTTCTGTGGGAATTTGTGCCCATTCTGAGAAGGCTTTCAATCTTGCAATCTCTGTTTCAGTTTATCCCAAAGGTGTTTGCTGGGGATGATGTGAGGACTCTGTGCGGGCCAACTTTTAGCAGAAATCTAGAAAATTCTGAAGGGTTCACAAACTGTAAAACACCACTGTTCCCTAACATATATGCTGAGATCTGTAAAAAAACAAGAGGTGTGCCAGTGCTGGCTGAACCAATATGTAGACCAGACGGTTTCTCAGTTTAAAAAGACAATTTAATGTTTACATATATAAAACAATGCATTAGACCAGGGGTGGCCAACTGGTCAGAGGTAAAGAGCCGAAAAATATCAGTCGTCAAGCCAAAGAGCCAACATCATGGGCGTGATCGGGGGAGTGGTCAGGGGCGTGGTCATATGACACAAGGAGAGTGGCCACATGACAAAACTTTATGCCCCCAGTGCCAGATATGCCCCCCACAGTGCCAAACATCACATGCCCCTCACAGTGCCAAACATCACATGCCCCCCACAGTGCCAAACATCACATGCCCCCCACAGTGCCAAACATCACATGCCCCCCACAGTGCCAAACATCACATGCCCCCCACAGTGCCAAACATCACATGCCCCTCAAAGTGCCAAACATCATATGCCCCCCACAGTGCCAAACATCACATGCCCCTCAAAGTGCCCAACATATGCCCCCCACAGTGCCAAACGTCATATGACCCCACAGTTAGGAAGCTGGGCCCTCCAGCACAGGTGTTGCCCACAGTGCAACACCTATGCTGGAGGGCCCAGCTTCCTAACTAAAGGGTTCACCTAGAGGGCCCGGAGGGCCCAACAAACAAATGAGCCACGGGCCAAGAGGGCCCGACTAATGCGCACACAGGCCAGAAGGGCCTGAATTTGCCCTCGGGCCTAGTGCCCGACACCCGGTGGTCTAGGGTGGATGGAGGGTAGGAGGCCAAAGGCCCCTACCTGGTGTTGGGAGAGGCCGCTGGGGGGAGCTTCGTCAGCTCTTTTGCTTCCCACCCCCGCTGGCCTCTCCGGGAGCCATCTTCTTTTTTCTTGCAGAAGGCGCCGGAGATCTTCTGTCTTGATCCCGGCGTCTTCTGCGGCGCCGGAACTCTTCTCCCCGCCGCCGTCTTCTGCGCCATCCTCCGGCGGCTTCTCGCGTCTTCAGGAGCGCTCCTGCGCTCCGCCGGCGTGGAGAAGACTTTTCGCCCTCCCGCTGGCATCTGATGTCAGACGCCGGGGGCAGGGCGGAAACGGCGCGGCGAGCGCTGATTGGCTCGCCGCGGTCGTTTCCTAATGGCCGCCAATGCATCGTTTTGAATTTGGCAGCCGAATAGGCGCCAAATTCAAAACCCCGCGGGTTGGCCACCGCTGCATTAGACATTTAAACATAAAATCATATATATATGCTAAAGAAAAATAGGATAACGCAGATGTAATGATCATATGTTGTAGAGCTCCATATAGAATGGCTTTTTTGTCAAATGATAAATGATTATAAGGTGATGTGTATTACCATCCGATGTTTCCTGGTATTCACTGTGATGGTAGAGTCCCAAAAAGTTCCCTTAATAGGGTTCCATTTTCTCCCTATTAGGCGTCTTCTCCTTGTGTTGGAAATTAGGAATAGTGCAGGTATCCCATAATGTGGTTGTAATCTAAAAGAATCAGGAGATTGTGGACGTCAGTGTGAGGTGGGACATCACTTGATAATGCGGATGGGTATGCAGTCATTCAAACAGCTCAACGGATGTTCTCTTTCCGGCTTCCTCAGGAGCATGTGCTGAGATCTGTGTCTTAACCGTGTATTATACAATCCTCCCCTCTTTTTCCCCATCTGCTATCACATACCGTGACACTGAGAGGGGGGGTTAGGGGTAGCAGCTACTAATTCTTTGTGCAGGTGGCCCTGCACAATTTCCCCCTCTTACATATCAAGGGTAGCAGCCTTTTTTGTGTGTTGGGCTCCAAAAGGTATTGGGAATCTTCTGCATCATGGACACAGTCTACTGGAAACTGCTTATTACCGGCAATGCAGTGGTCAGGCTACAATGTTATCACACCTTCCCTTCTAACATTGGGCTTATTCAGACCTGATCCTAAAGCACATTTTTTAGCAAATGAACAAAACCATGTGCACTGCAGTTAGGGAAATTGTAGTATGTAAAACAACTAAAACTAAAGGCTAATCATTAATCGGGAATAATTTAATGATCAAACAAATATAATAAGTTTAAAAAGCACACACTGATAAAACATGTTTACTGGATGCTCCCAATGGTAATCTGATATTACTCAAATGAACAGACTAGAGAAGAAAAATTGGTACTTGTGAGTTATCTGGGCGTCCGATTTTTTGATTGTATGCCTTAAGTTAAGGCATACAATCAGATGCGATGCGATGCGATATCGCATCGCATCGCATCGCATGCGACCATCGGATGCGATGACCCGATTTTTCCATAGGAATCAATGTTAAAATGGACTGAGTCCATTTTAACATGGAATTCAATGGGAAAAAGGGGTCCTTTTCATACCCCTACTATCCAAGTGGGCATGGAGTTGGATATAAACCTGTGGCGAGCGTAGCGAGCCACCGAGCCCGAAGCGTGGCGAGCGAAGCGAGCCCCGCGAGGGGACGGTATTCCGTGTCCCCTCGCGGGGCTCGCTACGCTCGCCACGCTTCGGGCTCGGTGGCTCACTACGCTCGCCACAGGTTTATATCCAACTCCATGCCCACTTGGATAGTAGGGGTATGAAAAGGACCCCTTTTTCCCATTGAATTCCATGTTAAAATGGACTCAGTCCATTTTAACATTGATTCCTATGGAAAAATCGGGTCATCGCATCGCATCCGATGGTCGCATGCGATGCGATGCGATGTCCCGATCCGACCCGATTTAAAAATCGGACGCCCGGACAACTCACAAGTACCGAAAAATTGGTACTTGTGTATTATCATGCTGCCCCCAATACTGATCGCGCAATGTTTTCATCGCATCGCATCGTATGCCCTGCACCCGATGGCATGCAAAGCGATGCGACGCGATTTTAGCCCCCTATTCGATAAAAAATTGTATAAGCACCCAAATGGGTGCTTTTAAGCACCCTAATGGGTGCTTACAATGTTAAATGCACCCCCACGCCACCCCCCACTATAAACGCGAACTCGAAGCGTGGCGAGCGCAGCGGTATGCGTCCTACGACCTTTTCATACCCCCACTATCCACGTGGGTGTGGAGTTGATTTTATAAAGTGTGGCGAGCGCGAAGCGTGGCGAGCAGACGCGGATACCTTCACAGGTATCCGCGTCCCCTTGCGGGCTTCACAGGTATCCGTGTCCCCTCGCGGGTCTCGCCACGCTTCGGGCTCGCTGCGCTCGCCACACTTTATAAAGTCAACTCCGCGCCGACGTGGATAGTGGGGGTATGAAAAGGTCGTAGGACGCGTACCGTCGCTCGCCACGCTTCAGGTTCACGTTTATAGTGGGGGGGTGGCGTGGGGGTGCATTTAACATTGTAAGCACCCATTAGGGTGCATTTAACATTGTAAGCACCCATTAGGGTGCTTATACAATTTTTAATCGCATCGCATTGTATGGCATTGTATGCCATATACAATGTCATACAGTTTTAAAATTGTATGACATTGTACAACATCGCGGGATATCGCGTCACATCGCATACCAAAGCATGGCTTTTGGTATGCGATGCGATGGGCGCCGTGATAATACACAAATACCGAAAAATTATGTATACAAATATATAACCATATATATCTATATAAATATAAGAGAGTGCCAAAGAACTAATTGGTAAACAATCTTCAAAGTTTTATGATATATAAAAATATTTGGTACTTGTTTCCTAGCACGGTGCCCATCTTATGCCATCGCATACCACTAATTAAGGTATGCGATGAGACCCGATTTTCGGGTCCTAAGAGCCACACTGGACATTTTAATATTGCGTCTCATCGATTTGTAATTGTACAGGCAACCTGATGGGTGATTACTATGTTAAATGCACCCCCATTGTTAACACCACCCCCATTATCAACGCCAACCCAAAGCGTGGCAAGCGCAGCGAGGGGCGGCAGTATGCGTCCTCCGACCTTTTCATACCCCCACTATCCGGCGTGGAGATGCTGCGCTCGCCACACTATATAAAATCAAATCCACGCCGACGTGGATAGTATGAAAAGGTCGGAGGACGCGTACCGCCGCCCCACGCGGGCTCGCTGCGCTCGCCACGCTTCGGTTTGCCGTTCATAGTGGGGGTGGCATTAACAATGGGGGTGCATATAACATTGTAATCAGCCATCAGGGTGCCTGTACAATTAAAATATCGTTTTGATTGCATTGATCGCATTGATCGCATCGCATCGATGCGATCAAAACAATGGCATAAGATGAAAATCTTGGGCACTGTTCTAGGAAACAAGTGCCAAATATTTTAATCTCAGGAAATCGGGTTTAAAGCTTGAGTTAAGACTCAATTTCCCTACTACTGGTGTAAGGCTCACTCGTCGATAGTTGCTTATCTCTTCCTTGCTTCCACTTTTTTGCAGTGGGACTACATTCGCTGTTTTCCAGTCCTCTGGGATTACTCCAGTAGCTAGTGACTGGTTGAATAGTTCTGTTAATGGTTTTAACAGCTCCTCTTTAAGCTCTTTTAGGGCCTTATTCTGGTCCGGTCGGCCAAACGTACGTACGGTCCGTATCACCGTACGTTTCCCATACGCGGACGGTGAGCGTAAGTCCGCCCACAAAACATCCGCATACGGATGGTCACAAACACCGACAAAGGGGAGTGGCGTACACTTGTGCGTACGTCACCGCACACGGACGGATCTCCTCTTAGACACCGATAACTGGCCTACAACAGAGCGTACGCCACCGTTTACGGATGTCTCTCGGCCGTTTTCCCACCGACATCTTGCGGCTATCTGAGCGTACGCCACTGTGCACGGACGGGTCTCGCCTGTTTTCAATAGAAAACTCAGCGTATGTCACCGATCGCGAGAGTGAGCGTACGTCCGTGCACGCTGGCATACCCTTCACATATATGGCCCTGCTAATCTAGCCTTTCAACTATGATTAAGGCAATTAAAAGAATGATTGTTTTCTATTACCTCAAATGTCTACCTTAATGAACAGCCTAATAAAAATACATTTTAACCCTCCTTACATGTATATTTATTATGTTCTAATGTTGCATTTTAATCACTATCTATGTGTCTATTTAGCATAAACAGTGCTATTTTTGTAGGAAAATAGGTTCAGGAACTGTGGGCGGGGGCAGAAAGTGGGCGGAGATGTGTGAGGAGCTACAAAAGGGGCGGGGCATTACATAAAAAAAACGGAGAGAGAAAAAAAAAGAAAACCATAATTCCTCACTCCATCACGCTTATTATACATATGCCCCACACTGTAACGCTTATTATACATATGCCCCACACTGTAACGCTTATTATACATTTGCCACTCACAGAGATGCCCGTTATACATTTGCCACTCACAGAGATGCCCGTTATACATGTGCCACTAACAGAGATGCCCGTTATACATTTGCCACTCACAGAGATGCCCGTTATACATTTGCCACTCACAGAGATGCCCGTTATACATTTGCCACTCACAGAGATACCCGTTATACATTTGCCACTCACAGAGATGCCCGTTATACATATGCCCCACACCGTCAAGCCCATTATACATATGCCCCACGCCGTGATGCCCATTATACATATGCCCCACGCCGTGATGCCCATTATACATATGCCCCACACCGTGATGCCCATTATACATATGCCCCACACCGTGATGCCCATTATACATATGCCCTGCTCCATAACAGTTATTATACATATGCCACACACAGAGATGCCCATTATACATATGCCCCACACCGTGATGCCCATTATACATATTCCCCACACCGTGATGCCCATTATACATATGCCCCACACCGTGATGCCCATTATACATATGCCCTGCTCCGTAACAGTTATTATACATATGCCACACACAGAGATGCCCATTATACATATGCCCCACACCGTGATGCCCATTATACATATTCCCCACACCGTGATGCCCATTATACATATGACCCACACCGTGATGCCCATTATACATATGCCCCACACCGTGATGCCCATTATACATATGCCCCGCTCCGTAACAGTTATTATACATATGCCACACACAGAGATGCCCATTATACATATGCCACACAGAGATGCCCATTATACATATGCCACACACAGAGATGCCCGTTATACATATGCCACACACAGATGCCCGTTATACATATGCCACACACAGATGCCCATTATTCATAAGGCCCACACAGATATGCCCATGTAGCCCACACAGATATGCCCAAACATATGGCCCACACCAAGATGTTTCAAACAGCAACAGCAGTGTTAAAGATAACATTGCATCAATCAGTGAAGTTCAGTAAATTACTGTACCAGGCAATTGAGGCTGCCGCTCGGCTTGAGGGATCACATGGGGCTGGAGAGTAAGCTCCCGCAGGCAGGCAGGCGGAGGGAAAGTGGATCCTGGGGGCACTTCAGACAGGCGGGCGGGCGAGCGGAGCAAGAGAGGCTGGCGGGCTCCCGGCGGGAGAGAGCAACAAGCAAGGCGGGCGCCGGGCGGGAGAGAGCAACGAGAGGCGGGCGCGACAGCGTGTCTCGGCGGGTGGAGGGCGCAGGAGTCACCATGGACGCACACTAACACTGACGTCAGGCGCATCCATGGAGTAGGAGGCCAAGGGGCGGTGGCAGGAAGTACATCTTCCTTGCCACTGCGGAAACAGAGATTATCATTGTAGATAATCTCTGTGGTGCGTGCAGCCTGCGCCCGGCGTTGAACTTCCGGAACGCCGTTCCTGGTGAGGTCATTTTTCAAGTGAACTTCAGGAACGGCGTTCCGGACCGTTCCGCCACAAAAATAGCCCTGAGCATAAACAAAAAAAAACAATGTTTGTGTTAGAGTGAAAAAGTTGACACATGTCGACTTCTGTAGATTGAGTGTCCTGCTGTTTAAAGTATATACAAGTATATACAAACACTTACTGAATGTGTGTAGATGGTTATAACCTAACTACCTTGGCATATATAAGCAGGTGTTAAAAGGAATCTTACCTAAAACTAAACCAACCTTTATATGTAGAGAAGTGAAGAAAGATATGCTTCCAATGTGTTTGTGGGCTGTGTGTGGGTTGCAGGTAGTGAAATCATGATCTTCACTTAATAGGCTGCACCATTGCTTATTACATTCAGGTGTCTGAGTTTGAGTAGTAATCATCGTTAATAAGCAGACCCAGGCGTCCACTCTTATACGGTATCTCTAGGGGAGGTATCGTTGGCGTCCGCCTGTTTTCTGTCCTGATGGAGCGGTTGTAGCACCGTACATTTTTGGTGCACACCCCCATTTACGCCCAGTTTTCCTCATTATTTCGGCCGCTCCCCTCAACACACCCCTATGCCGCCCACAATGACCGTGCTCTTGCGGACAGGTTTTTTCGCACGGAAAGATCCGTCAGTGAGCGTTGTGAAGTCACCGCGCCTGCGCATTGCGAAAGGTACGCATGCGCAGAACAAAAAACGCACGCACCAAGCAGAATAAGGCCCTTAGTATCCTTGGATGTATCCCATCTGGCCCCATTGATTTATCCACTTTTAGTTTTGAGAGTTCTGTGAGGACTTTCTCCTCTGTAAATGTACTTGTCTCTCCTTCAGTTTTCTGGCTATACTTGCAACTTAACTGTGGCCCCTTCCCCTCTCTTTCAGCAGTGAATACTGAGCAGAAATAATTATTAATATTATCTGCCATTACATTGTCCCCCTCAAGAAGACTTACACTCTCTGTCTTTAGCCTTATTACTCCACTTTTTGTTTTTCTCCTTTCACTTATATACCTAAAAAAAGTCGTCGCCCCCCCCCCCCCCCTCTTTACCCACTGACTGGGCCATTTTCTCCTCAGCATGTGCTTTTGCACATCTTATTACCTTCTTATCCTCCTTCTGCCTTTCAAGATACACCACTTTGTCCTCATTATTCTCCGTCTGCTTAAATTTCTTTAAGGCCAACTTTTTTGCTTTCACAATACTTGCTACTTCTTTCGCAAACCACACTGGCTTGTGTATTGTGTAAACAAAAAAGTGTATTACATAGCAGTTTTTGAAGGAGGGAGACCAATTCTCCTCTTCAACTATGAGCACTATATACCGATTAAAAATCACATTAATTGTTCCTCTACCTATGTTGTTTATTTAATTTCCTGTGGTGTTCAGTACATTGGATGTACAACACGTACGCTAAACGTGAGGTTCTTGGTACACAGGAGAAATGTAATGAAAGAAGTTAGATCACAAAGTCTCTCCCGACATATAAAGTTCAAACATCAGGGCCAAATTAATAATCTTAAGGCCCATACACACTAGAAGATTTTCATTTCAAAAGACTTTGGCAAAATCTTTGATAGATATATCTTTCACCAAAGTAGTGCGTACACACTGAGCTATTTTCCCAAAGAGCAAAAGATTTTCAGGAGTCGAAAGACTTTGCTGAAAATCTTTCATTAAAAGGCGATTTACATAATGGGCTGGGTTTGAATTCGAAAGGCGGGAGCAGAGGCCATTATATTTAGTGCATCTCTGTTCTTGGGGCCTGATTCAGAACTAATGTAAACCCCACCCTATGCTGCTAGCTAGGGCTTTCTTGATCTTTGCCAGGGGTTACATGCTCTTTGCAAGGGGTTTCATGCTCTTTGCCAGGGGAAGTTACTCTGTGCACTGCACTCCGTGGTAAAGGAGACAGCCAGGGAATAGCAGTGGTAAACCCAGATGTCTCAGAACAAGTCTATCTGTCCGTGGCGCGGCTATTTGAAATGATGTGCCGGCTCGTGACTCACAAGCTAATCGAAGCTCGCGGTGTGGCATCGCCTGATTGGTTGCCTGGCCGCTAGTCCGATTGGCTCAGGAGTCGCGAACCGGAGTGTCATTTGAAATAGCCGTGCCACAGATGGATGGACCTGCTCTGAGACAGCCGGGTATATATTACTGACTAATAAATTGAGTAAATAATCATTGGTGGGTAGTGGTGCCAGTGATATATACATTGCTGGCACGTGCCAGCGATCTATATATTACTGGCTTATGATACGCATTGGAGCCCAGTGGTGCCAGTAATATATAAATTGCTGGCACATGCCAGCAACATATATATTACTGGTTTAAGGATCTCATTGGTGCCCAGTGGTGCCAGTAATATATACATTGCTGGCACATGCCAGCAATGTATATATTACTGGTTTAAGGATCTCATTGGTGCCCAGTGGTGCCAGTAATATATACATTGCTGGCACATGCCAGCAATGTATATATTACTGCCTTATGATACGCATTGGTGCCCAGTGGTGCCAGTAATATATGCATTGCTGGCACATGCCAGCAATGCATATATTACTTGTTTAAGGATCTCATTGGTGCCCAGTGGTTCCAGTAATATATACATTGCTGGCACATGCCAGCAATGCATATATTACTAGTTTAAGGATCTCATTGGTGCCAGTATTATATACATTGCTGGCACATGCCAGCAATGCATATATTACTTGTTTAAGGATCTCATTGGTGCCCAGTGGTTCCAGTAATATATACATTGCTGGCACATGCCAGCAATGCATATATTACTGGTTTAAGGATCTCATTGGTGCCCAGTGGTGCCAGTAATATATACATTGCTGGCACATGCCAGCAATACATATATTACTGGCTTAACAGGGAAAACATTGGTGGACAGTGGTGCTCCGTGTGGAGCAGAACAGAGGAAGGCAGAGGGAGCAGGGTGTAGGGGGGCGGGGCGTCAGCATGTTGGTCTGGCCGGGCGGCAGAGCTCAAGGCTGGGACCCGGCAGGAGGACAAGTGCGGCGGACGGCGGGGGAACGAGGCTCTGCCGCATCCAGCCGCAGCAGCAGTGTGAGCGGGCAGCGCGGACCAATCCTGCAGGTAAGTATGACAGGCGAGGGGCGGGCGGGGATTCAGCGGGGCGGTCCGCCGGGCTGAAAGTGGTTAATCTTTCAGCCCGGCCGGCGTACACGCATGGCGATGATGGATGAAAAACCATCCATCATCGCCACATCTGCTGGTAAAACCAGCAGATGAACCACTTAACTAGCGATGATGCGGGAGCGCGCATCATCGCTAGTCGGCAATCTCTGGGGCATACATACTGGGCGATTTTCAGTCGAAAATCGCTCAAAACGGCTGTTTTGACCGATTTTCAGCTGAAAATCGTCAAGTGTGTATGGGCCTTTAGTATACAGGGCATTGAGTCTGTTAACCCCCCCCCCTTTTCTGGCAGGATTAAATGAGTATATAGAATTTAAGAATGAATAATGTACATATGATCAGTGATAATAATGGTTATATTCTCTACATTTTTCCTTTCTCTTTCCCTACCTTTTTACCTCCTCCTCTTTCCAATTTGTATAGGTTGGCTTTTTGTGACCTTATTATAATTCTATAACTCTAAATTTGCATGTATATATTGATGCTGTGCATTCATATATGTATGTACAGTATGTATGCATGTATGTATGTATGTGTATGTATATATACATTTACACAAGATTATGAATTATGAGTTACAACATAATTTAATATTATAAAAAAAAAATATATATATATATATATATATATATATATATATATATTATTATATATTTATATATTATTATTATTATAGTAGCACAGGATTGATGGACCGGCACTCAATTTCATATAGAAATACACAGGCATGGCCCAACAGCCGTTTCAACTGCTCAACACAGTTTTCCTCAATGGCTAACCTGAATAACACGTAACTGGCACTAAATATGTGCAAGGCCATGATTTAAATTCTGTGTCTGATATAGTGTCGACACAGGAAGAGTTGGTCAATCGCACAGGACCCTCATTGCTATTTGAGAAAAACAGAGCGGACCCCCCTAAATTAATTTAACTAGGTATGCTCCTTAACGTTGGAACTCTATGGGAGGTGTGCTACCACTGGACACAATATGAGATATACAAATGACAAGAAGAGGAAAAAGTATGTCGCGGTGTGGTGCACCATTTATTGACTCTCACGAATAAAAGTTAACTTTTATTGATATTGTTTAAAACTAGCGAAATATAAAAACACACAAGACAGAACAACATGAATGTGGTGTGTTTAAAAAAACTGCGGCTCACTCACTCAAAATCTAAAACGTAAGACTGTATACGAATACACTGTTAACAGGAAATTCCCGTCGACACTTATTATATTAAATCAATCGGATTAATATCCTATATATTGGTGTCCGAATCGGGTTTCACTTCCAGTGTAGGGGTGCACAATAGCTGTATGGACTATCCTGACATGTGGTAGGTTTAGTATAACCTGTTATCAAGATTGGTCAGTTAAGGCCCCCATACACTAGGGCGACTTGTCCTTAGGACAAGTCGCCCCCGACTTCCCCCTGAGCTTCCCCGGCTGCTCCCCGGGGGAGCTTGATTAGATTGGCACTTGATGTGCAATTTTTTACATGTGATAAATCGTCTCGATGGGGGGAGCAGGGGGGGCTGGGGACGCTGCGGGGGACACAGGCGGCATAGAGCCGGGAGCTGTCAGTGCTAGAAAAAAAAGCCTATACAATGAATGGGCAGCCTGTGATTGGCTGAGCGCTCTCTCAGCCAATTGCTGACTGGCTGAGAGAGCGCTCAGCCAATCACAGGCCGCCCATTCATTGTATGGGCTTTTTTTTTTTATTCAGTACTGACAGCTCCCGCCGGCTCCCCCTGCCCGGCTCTATGCCGCCTGTGTCCCCTGCAGCGTCCCCAGCCTCCCCCTGCTCCCTCTACCGCCACGCCACCCCACTAGGTCCCAAGTCGGGTGGTCGGACGTGCAGCAGGTCCGACCACCCGACGCAGATCCGATGCGCACGGGACCGCGCATCGGATCTGAGGGGACATCAAAACTAGCCGATTTTGGTCCGATTTCGGCCAGATCCGACTGATCTGGCTGAAATCTGACCAAAATCGGCTAGTGTATGGGGGCCTTTAGATCATAGTCATTGTACCTCTCACTGCATCATAATCTGATATTTATGGTGAGTGTATAGTGTCGACCTATGTCGACAATTCTGTGTAGATGTTTCTTTTACACGTGAAAAAATCTTGTGAAGTAGGGACAAACTCGGGTAGCCTATATCCAATAGGTCAGCCTGATTGTCTTATCGCCAGGTAAAAATAATCACACTAAATTGTGCTACAACAGTAAGGTTCCACTACAATTTTTGAATATGTTTATAAATAATTGAGGATGCACTACAATCACAGATGATTAAATATGCACTGGAATAGACAGTGCAGTCGATCAGCCTGATTATCTTATCCCCAGGCGTAATAATCGCACTATATTGTGCTAAAGCGGTGTGATATTACAGAGTGCAATCACAAACAATTGGAAATGCACTGAAATGAACAGTGCTAGTAGTGGGTTGTATTTTGAAGCGAAATCCTACACCACAATGTTTATTTCACCATTAGATTTTTGATACCGATACTTGGAAATGCACTGAAGTATACAATGCTAATAGTGGGTTATATTTTGTAGCAATATCATGCACAACAATGTTTTATTTCACCATTAGGTACTTGATACAATGTATAGGTTCAAAATGAAGTGTCATACTTCAATAATGAGCCTGGGAAGCCACAAACTGGATATTTGTTGAAAAAGGTCAACCTGTGTGTCGACCCTTGTGTCAACACTGATGTGCGGGGTTTTGACTCAACAATTCTGTGAGGATAAGGCATAAGACCATCACTATCCGCATAGATCAGTGCTGGTTAATATGTTCTCTCTCAACCTTTATGGTATGCACCAATTAGTCTTGATAGGATTATGTCGGCTGTATAGGGTAGCTGTAATAGCTATATAGTATTAGAGCCGGACAGTTCTTTCTTAGTATGAGTTCAAAAACCCCTAATATGCACAATATTCCAAGAAGCCAGTGAGGGTTAACAGAGTCACTATGTGAGCACTCTGCCCGCACGTGGCTGGATGTAATCAACCAGATCGTGGCATGCCCAGGCTGGTGTGTGACCAATAATGGTGGATGGCCGCACAGTATAGTTGCGCACCCCCCCTGGTTATGATTCCTGTGGAAAAAATTACAGATCAAAATACATTTCTGAGTGCTGTGAGTGAGTGAGCGCCACCGCTAGCCGGTGCGCGCTTCGCTTCAGCTTTTTCAAGGCCTTGTCGACAGAATTGTCGACATAGGTCGACACTATACACTCACCATACATATTAGATTATGATGCAGTGAGAGGTGCAATGACTATGATCAATATCAATAAAAGTGAACTTTTATTTGTGAGAGTCAATAAAAGGTGCACCACACCGTGACATACTTTTTCCTCTTCTTGTCCTTTGTGTGTCTGAGATAGGACACAAACTTTTTTGCATGTTTTAAAACTTTGTTTCATGCACAAATAAAATATATTTGTGTGTATTTTATGTGTTTGATATAGTTATACAACATACATGCAAGATACCTCATTCATATCTAAAAATATTACAAAATATGGAATAATCCGTTATCCAAAATTCTTCTGGTCCCAAGCATTTTGGATAAGGTGTACTCAACCTGTATTGTTATATTGATGTATTCTTATGATTTTTAAATATTATAATGTATTTTGATATATGTAGCACTTTGTTGCTTCTTAATAGGAATGAGTGCTTTCTAAAATCACGTGGAGCTTTTGCTTCATAGCTTTCCAAATTGCACACCTGTAATCAAAAATGAGATATAGGATTTAATAGGATGCGATTTTTTGTGTCACTTTCTGAAATCGCACCTTATCGCCAAGGCCGCCGAGAGGTATGCCGGGCCCCTCTAACATTTTGGGGGGTGTGGCCAAATCATGGGGAGCGTGGTCACCTCCTGCAATTAGGCCACACCCCAAAATGTTTAGGCGGGTGAAAAAAAACACTCTAAAGTTGAGGGGAGTATATTATTGTCCCCCATCAGCATCATCAGCAGTGGAGGAGAGGGAACCCACAGCCCCATACCACCTACTACAAATATTTTGGAGATACACCTTTGAGACCGAACCAGCCTACCTGGAACTACCTTATTACCTTTCCCTAAGTTTTGGAGGATTGGTCCCAGTCCAGTCAAACGGACTTCCTACCATCTGGCCGGGGTACGTTACCCCACAAATATAATGCCACCACTATCAGGAACAGGACCCCCCACTAAACGGGAATACATAAAGGACATCTCGGAAGGCATCCTCAGGAATGGATCTCACCCCTTTCTCCATAAAATACGGTACCGTATGGACTGACCCACTTATTTCTCCATTCCCTCCAAGAAGCTTCCAATTCACCCATTGCCATTCATTGTGGTTATCTTTGCTTACCTAATTTTTATTGCTTTTTAAAAATCTTGTTTATTGTCTATTAATAAATTGTAATTATTTGAATACCATTGGCACCCACTTATTATATTAACTTAACTGTACCATATATATTTAATTATTAGCGCAGTGTACACCTCCCATCCATTTCTGATCATCAGCAGCACACCTACAGCAGCCATGTGCTGTGCTGACATGAGCTCTCACACTGTCAGTGAGATGCTTATGTTGAGCCTGCTGTCAGCACAGCACATGTTGTAGGTGTATGCTGCTGCTGCCTAGGAGGGATGGAGGGGGAAGGGGGGGGGGGGGGGCGGAGAGGGATTGGACCAGGGCCCCCGCTGGACCCCTCCAGCAAGCCTTGGGTAATTAGTACCCCCTCCCTCCATTCTCGGCTGCCTTGCTTCACGCACCTTATCGCATTTTTTTAATTCACATTTTTTCCTCTGAAATTGATAATTTAATGGGATGCAAGTTTGACCACAAAAAGTGCGATAGAGTGTGATATGGTGCGATTTTCATACCCACAAATGTGCAATATCTGGAGCTGGTCATGTGCGATTTTCTAACCAACCTGAGTGCGAATTACTAGACTGCCTCCGCATACCATACAACCCCCAAACCTATTTGCCCAAGTCCCCTACAATATGCAGCACACACCCTATATAAAGGGGCACAGGCGCCTTTTTGACCTCTGAAAGGTAGTAAGGTGATCAGGATGGAGAGGAGGGAAGCAGTGTCGGGGAGTGCAGGTGGCAGAGGCAGCAGTGGGCCAGTCCCAGCCAGCAGTCTCAGAGGGGCCAGGGGAAAGGCAGCAGAGGCCCACTTACAGGCAGCAGTGTCAGAGGAAGAGGCAGCACTGTGCCAGGCAGCGTAGGGCCAACGAGGCCTGGGACAGGGAGGAGCCAGGAGGAGCTGGCACAGCTGGAGAAGGACCCTATTGCTTCACCACCATATCCCCCCCCCCCCCCCCCCGCACAGGAGGAGCTGTTCACAATCCAGTCCAAGAAGGAGCTGCAGAAGGGCCGCACCCAAAGTGGCCGCAAGGTGCGTTTCTCATATGAGTAGAATGCGGCCCTTGTTCGCGCCATGGTTCCCTTATTTGACAGGCTGTTGGGGAAGCACAATAACAGGACCACTGTGCAGCGGAAAAGGGCCATGGGGGAGGCCATAACTGTAGCAGTCAATGCAGTATAGCATTGCAGCCACAAAAGAACTGTCCGAAATGTTTAAAATTTTTATGACATCAAACGACAACTTAAATCAAAGATGGCTACAGAAATCAAAGAGGCCAGCCACACTGGGGGAGGGACCAGCCACCCAGTTACATATACTAAGTAAAAAGGTAATGGATAGATTTCTGCGCTTGTCGCAGCCTATGGACTCTTAATCAGTTGTATAAATCACCAATCATACCCAGATCAACATGTGAAACCAAAAAAATATACTGACAAATCCTTGGCGCAGACAATGAATTCTCTTATGTTCTTGTCAGTTGTACCCAAAAACAAAAAAGAGAAAACAACAATAGTGCAATACAGTAAAGCACGTGAGATGTATATTCTTAAGTAGCAATTCACAGACAGTATGACTCGTACCCTTTTGGACAGTCTATTTTTCAGGGCAGACTAAAATCGCTTGTCTGGGGAGCGGTAACGTCACCACCATAGGCGTGCGCAGCACATTTTATTAGGGGGTGCACTGTCAAAGAGGTGTGCCTATCACCACCTATTGGGCGTGTCTAACACTGCCAATCAGGCATGTCTACCATCATCTATTGGCACTCGCTACAATATAAAACGTCTCTCAGCCACATCATAATCTCCTGCCTATTTCAGCTTTAATCTTCTAATTACTCTGTGTAACAGTACATGCAAATAAAGTCAAAACATATATGGATGACGCAGGTACAGTATGTAGTGATATGACAATAGTCTAGTGAAAATAATAATGAAAAACACACATACTGTAATTGATTGATGGGCGCTTCTTTTAATGGAATACAGTTCTAAAAAGTAAAAGTCTTTGGTAAAAGGTAGCAGCAGGGAGGTGTTCATAAGGGTGGGCAAAGCATTTGGGGGTGCCTGTGCACCCCTAACACTTAATGTGCGCACACCTATTGTCACCACCAGTTCTGAATACCTCCAAATCCTGATGTTACATGTAAATAAAGCAAAAGCTGGTATAGTGAAGTACCTCTTTTATAACAACAGATATTTACATTAAAAACAAGGTATGCCACATCTGACTCTCACCGATTGATGTTGTCTACAATGGAAGAGTAGACAATACAAGCAGATGTTAAAGCAACAAACAGGCGTCCCTGGAAGCTGGTCACCCGGGTCAGTCAGATGTTCACCTTGTCCTCCGCACGGCCAATGCATTTCGAAACCAACAGGTTTATTTTTCAAGGCATGTGGAGGAGAGGTGCTTAATTCTATATTTATACCCCTATTGGGGAAATCTGACATGTCTGGCAATAGGATTTTTCCAATAGGGGTATAAATATGGGATTAAGAACCTCTGTGTTTGTATAATATAAACACACAATAATGGTCAAACTGACCCATGCTTGCAAAAAAAGGAATGTACACCTATTACTTGTAATGATGCTCTAACAAAATGTATATCAATGCAATATGTTTAACTTCCTCCTCCATTTGGATTGCAGCTCAACATTCCCGAAGTGCTCATGCACCCCACACAGGCCGACGTGTATGTCCGGATTCTGAGGCTGCAGGTGAGAAAAATATGAGAAACACATCATTGGTACAGTAAACACATGCATGTAACATGTAGCATACACTATAGTGCACTGTTCAAACCCCCCACCCCTACCATAAAGGAAATACAGCTCATTTAGGCCATATAATTCCTTAACCACTTGCTCAACCATGTTTAAATATCAACACATGCACATGATACATGGGTCATGTTGGCTATTGCCTCACAAAATGCCACATTACAATGTGCACAGATATGGTGTGCAGAGCATTTATTAAATTAAACCCAGTACATTCAGATGGTAGCATTTATGTAGAAGCTACCACAGCAGAAAAATATTACATCACAGCATTAAAGAATATGCTGATGACAATCATTTACTATATAGTACCCATTGTTATGTCCCATAGCAAACACACCATCCGAGGCACTCCAAATGATGGAAGAAGATACAGAGATTATTCTTCAACCTGTAGATGCATTTACAGCTGAGGAATAAATTACACTGGCAACCGTCACTGAAAGGCTCTCACCCCAACAAAAACCACTCACCCAACCACTTATATATGGAGACACAAATCCAGCAAATGGGCCACATGCAAGGCTATCTTAGAAATATATTCCAACTTAATAAAGTGGGCAGCAGTGTCTGTGTAAGTGTGGGCACACAAGTAAAAATGGCTGGCACTCTAGAAGCGTCTTGGGGCGATCAGCCAGGCCCTAAGGGCCTAAAATAATAATTTAGCCATATTTAATGAAAGTGTGAATGGCCAGACACAAGCAATAACAGCACAAACTAGTGATTTGGTCTACCTACAGACCCAATTAATCAACCAAAACACAAATTTATTAGGGGCAGCAACGACTCCCCCATGTAGGAGTGTGAGAACCAGGGGTGGGATTGGGACTCGTGCAAAGGGGTGCTGTGCTCGGACCCAGCTCAAAAAAGAATAATTTATAATGTTACACATTTTCTTTTGTTTTCTTTGGCTAATTTGTGATTGTACAATTTGTACTTGTAATTTTCAATATTGGTAAACTCGTTTATTGACGTTAACATGTGTCTGTGTTTCTTTTGACTTCAATTATGTGTAATAGTTGGTGTGTTTCACAAAAATGAAGTGTTTGCTAATGTAACTGTGCATTTTGGCTGTATTTTCTGAGTAGAAATGTGTTCATTTAATGTCATGTATTATTGCATTAACTTTCAGCACATATGCATCAAAGGACACCTCAGGTATGGGTTCATTTCTTTGGTGGGTCCCATTACTCCCCCTAAACATTGGTTAGATTCAAAGACAAACAATCTATGGTGTGTAAACTTACAGGTTTTTCACCTTTAGTCTATAGAGTTACCTGAGAAATTCCACCATGAGCTCACTACACATCACATCCCCCCTCCGCATACTCCTAACTACCCTGGGTTGTGTAGCTTCAGCTTCCTGCACGACTGCTGCATTGCCATCCTCCACATAATGTGGTTGGGGCAGGGCAATGTTATGTAGCATGCAGCAAGCCTGGACGATCATCACTGATAATGCCCTAGTGAAAGTCACCAATGACCTGCTGTCAGCCAAATCCAAGGTCACTGCTCCCTGCTTATCCTTTTGGACCTATCTGCTGCCTTTGACACTGTGGATCATCCTCTCCTCCTCCACACACTCCAAAACATTGGCCTCTCTGGCACGGTCTTCAACTGGTTTTCCTCTTACCTCTTCAACCGTTCCTTCTCAGTCTCTGCCTCTGGCTCCACCTCACCACCTTCCATCCTTCCTTTTGGGGTCCCTCAGGGTTCCGTCCTTGGCCCCCTTCTGTTCTCCCTGTACACCTCTTCTCTGGGTGCACTCATTAACTCCTTTAGATTCCAATATCACCTCTATGCTGATGACACCCAAATCTACCTCTCCTCTCCTGATCTGTCCCCCACTGTTTTCTCTCAGGTTTCCAACTGCCTCTCTGCCATCTCCTCCTGGATGTCTGAGCGATTTCTGAAGCTGAATATGGACAAAACCGAACTTATTATCTTTCCCCCACCCAGAGCTATGCCTTCTACTAATATCTCTATCACTGTTAACAACACCATAATCTCCTCCGTTCCCCAACTCCGCTGCCTGGGTGTCACTCTCGACTCCTCCCTCTCCTTTGCACCCCACATCCAAGCCATGGCCCATTCTTGCCGGTTCCAGTTACGCAACATTGCTCCCATCAGGCCCTTTCTCTCACAGAGTGCAACTAAGCTGATCATCCACTCACTGGTCATCTCACGGCTTGACTACTTTAATGCTCTCCTCACCGGCCTCACTCGATCCCAACTGGCTCCTCTCCAATCTGTCCTCAACTCAGCAGCCAGGCTTATCTTCCTCTCCCGCCGCTCTAATTCTGCCACTCCCCTTTTAAACAAAATCTGCACTGGCTCCCATTCCCCTACAGAATCCTCTTCAAACACCTCACACTCACATACAGGGCCATCTCTAATTCCATTGCTCTATATATCTCTAACCTCATCTCCATTCATACACCCTCCCGCCCTCTACGGTCTGCTGACGACTGTCGTCTCTCCTCCACCCTGATCACTGCTTCCCATGCCAGAGTACAGGACTTTGCCCGTGCTGCACCCCTTCAGTGGAACGCACTCCCTCGCTCCATTAGACTCTCCCCGACCTTGCAAAGCTTCAAACGGGCACTGAAAACTCACCTATTCATCAAAGTGTACCTTTCCACTGCATAAACTAGCTGGTTTTCCAACCCCTTGCCTGTTTACATCCTGCTATCTAGCCACAACCCACTTGCTTGCACCTCTTGTAATCTGTCTGTCTCCCCTTCCTACTAGATTGTAAACTCCTCCGAGCAGGGCCCTCTTCCCTCCTGTTGTCAAAGCCCACTTCTCTTCACATTTCACTCAAACACTCAGTGACCATCTTCGTCTGCATACCCATCTCCATCATAGGCCTCAAGCCTCTAGTTGTATGTTGATTGAGTCCTCACTACTTATATTTAAGCTGTAATGTGTATTGAACTGTGGCACTCCTTATTTGTACTCTACTTTTGTTATTTATTCAATGTTATGCCAAGTTTTGTCTCCCTGTATTGTTCCTTTGTACGGCGCTGCAAAACACTTGTGGCGCCTTAAAAATAAAATTATAATAATAATAATCACTACTTTTGCTGGGTGGTGATCGGTCCAAACACCTAAACCGACTTTTCAGCTCCCCAAAGGTGCGTTCCACTACATTGCGGGTGGCAATGTGTGCATTGTTGTAGTGGTGCTGTGCAGAGCCTTGTGGGTTATACAGAGGTGTCATGAGCCAAGGTAGACACCCATATTCTGAGTCACCTTCAAACCAAAAAATAAGGTCAGTACAGTGTAAGATAACATGTGTAATTTAAAATTTTAAAGGAAACACAACACATGTTTCACATATCACATCTGAGCAACAACACAATATTAACAATGAGTAACTGGGTGATTTAAACATAATGGAATATGGAACTATAGTACAGGCTAAACATGACAAAGCAGTTGCTAATTACTGGTTAGAAAATCATGCATTCACATTAGTTGCCCTTAGGGCCTTATTCTGGTTGAGTCTGTCCGTTCCGCAATCTTTCGGAAGGCAACTTTTAGGTAACTGCGCATGTGCAACGCTGTGTCTCCGCACTCGTTCTCAACAATACAGTCTATAAATGTCCACTGAACACTCTTGGAAAATATAGGCGTAATATGGGCGTCATGTGGGCGTGTATAAGGGCGCGTTTTCAAAGTGTGCGAGACTGGGCGTAAATCTGAGCGTATACGTGGGAGTGCACAAACAGTGGTAGGCATGCATTCGGACCAGACACCGAGCGCAAGCAAACCAACACAGCAGAAATCTTCGGTGAAAACAAGCAGCTTTCACATGTCGGAGGGCAATAGTTCATGCGCTACGCATTCGGATCGCCCAATTAGTACGCCCGCACCTAAAATACTCGCAGCTGAGCACAATACAATCCAGTCCTCTGGTCATTTGTGATTAATTAAACACATTCCACAGGTTCAATTGGAAGCAGTAAGTTGCAGGGTAAATGGCAGAACAAAAAATAGATGAGAAAATGTTGCAAAGTCCTTTATTTTATTGTTGGTATCTGGCCCACATTTACACTGCACTAAATGGACATAACTGTGTTACACAAATCTATGCTAAAATATGGATAAAAAATTAATGTGAAACAGCACACACTTTGGAAAACAACATTTTTTATTGTTAAAAATTTTAGACCATGGGCCTTATTTTGGTTCATTCTTTCCGACAAAATCCTTCTTAGATGGACAAAACCATGTGCACTGCAGGGGGGGGCAGATGTAACATGTGCAGAGAGAATTAGATTTGGGTGAGTAATTTTGTTTCTGTGCAGGGAAAATACTGACTGCTTTATTTTTACACTGCAATATAGATCTCACTTTGAAGTAAAACCCCACCCAAATCTAATTCTCTCTGCACAAGTTACATCTGCCCCACCTGCAGTGCACATGGTTTTGCCAATCTAAGAAGGATTTTGTCAGAAAGAATGAACCAAAATAAGGCCCGTTATTTTGCACATGAAAATATGGGGGAAATTTACCAATATGAAAAACCTAGTTTTTCGTATTGGCATTTCCCCTACAGCTGCATACGACTGTTTGAGTCGTATGCAAAGTCGTGTTCCGGAGGGGAAATTACAAAGCAGTCAGATACGACTGCTTTGTAACCCTCCGATGGTGTAATGATTTGTATTAGCGGCACATATATACGGCCGCTAATACGAATTTTTCTAGCAGTCTGCACGGATCAGTCAGATCCGTGCAGGCTGCAGTGTGTAAAAAAAAAATAGAAAAATAAATAAATAAAAAAAAAAAATCGGCGTGGGGTCCTCCCCACAGCTGTAACCAGCTCCAGGCTGAAGGAGCCGGGGCCGGTATTTAAAAATCCGGGAACCCGACAAATAGGGGTTCCCCGATTTTTAACAACCAGCCCCAGGCTCCAGGTCCGGGGCTGGTTCCCAAAATACGGGGGACAAAATGACTAGGGGTCCCCCGTATTTCAAGAACCAGTCCCAGGCACAACCAGCCAGCAGGGTAATGTCACAGCCGGGGGACACTTATGATATAAGGTCCCGCGGCCAAAACATCAACCCCATGACCGGTCAGCCTGGCCAGGGGCCCTGGGGGAGTGGGGACCCCCCCAATGAAGGGGTCCCCCCCCTCCAGGACTTACCTGACCAGGCTGAAGCCTGGTACTGTCCCCGATGCCCCTGGGTGGTGGGCATCGGGCTGATTCAAGTGTAAAAAATAGAATAATCTATTGTTTTTTACTGTGGCACTACAAGTGCCAGCAAGCCTCCCCAGCAAGCTGGGACTTGGAGAACCACAAGTCCCAGCCTGCTGGGCATTAAAGGGCCCGCTGGCACTTGTAGTTCCACAGTTAAAAAAATAGTACACAAAACACACTGACACACATTTAAAATAAAACTTTAATACATACAAAGCCCACACATACTAATACTTACCTATCTTCTTTCCGTAGGTAGCCCTGGTCCTGATGTCCTGTGTCATCTTCGGGATCCATGTCGACGTCCTTCTTCATGTCGACGTCGCTGTCGGCGATGGCGTCCCCGTCCGGATCCGACGAAATCCATGTGGAAGCTGTGGAAGGAAACCATACTCACCTGTCCCAGCGCGACGTAATCCAGGTATGGGTCTTGGCAAAAAAACAAACCGACACCCCGAAACCAGCCGGACAGAGAGCCGCACGGTGTTTGTGTACATCGTGCGGCTCCGCCTCCCGAATGCCGCTATTGGCCGCCTTGCGGCCTAGCGGCCAATCAGGAGCCGCTAGGCCGCAAGGCGGCCAATAGTGGCATTCGGGAGGCGGAGCCGCACAATGTAAACAAACACCGTGCGGCTCTCTGTCCGGCTGGTTTCGGGGTGTCGGTTTGTTTTTTTGCCAAGACCCTTACCTGGACTACGTCGCGCTGGGACAGGTGAGTATGGTTTCCTTCCACAGCTTCCACATGGATTTCGTCGGATCCGGACGGGGACGCCATCGCCGACAGCGACGTCGACATGAAGAAGGACGTCGACATGGATCCCGAAGACGACACAGGACATCAGGACCAGGGCTACCTACGGAAAGAAGATAGGTAAGTATTAGTATGTGTGGGCTTTGTATGTATTAAAGTTTTATTTTAAATGTGTGTCAGTGTGTTTTGTGTACTATTTTTTTAACTGTGGAACTACAAGTGCCAGTGGGCCCTTTAATGCCCAGAAGGCTGGGACTTGTGGTTCTCCAAGTCCCAGCTTGCTGGGGAGGCTTGCTGGCACTTGTAGTGCCACAGTAAAAAACAATAGATTATTCTATTTTTTACACTTGAATCAGCCCGATGCCCACCACCCAGGGGCATTGGGGACAGTACCAGGCTTCAGCCTGGTCAGGTAAGTCCTGGAGGGGGGGGGACCCCTTCATTGGGGGGGTCCCCACTCCCCCAGGGCCCCTGGCCTGGCTGACCGGTCAGGGGGTTAATGTTTTGGCCGCGGGACCTTATATCATAAGTGTCCCCCGGCTGTGACATTACCCTGCTGGCTGGTTGTGCCTGGGACTGGTTCTTGAAATACGGGGGACCCCTAGTCATTTTGTCCCCCGTATTTTGGGAACCAGCCCCGGACCTGGAGCCTGGGGCTGGTTGTTAAAAATCGGGGAACCCCTATTTGTCGGGTTCCCTGATTTTTAATTACCGGCCCGGCTCCTTCAGCCTGGTGCTGGTTACAGCTGTGGGGGGACCCCACGCCGATTTTTTTTTTAATTTATTTATTTTTCTATTTTTTTACACTGAAGCCTGCACGGATCTGACTGATCCGTGCAGGCTTAAAGCAAATACGACAGGGAAAGCAAGGTGTATTTTCCTGTCGTATTTGCGTGGGTGTTTTACACCAATTAGCAGCCGTATTATCAATACGGCTGCTTAGTACATCAGGAACCACCATTCTTTTGAATGGTGGTTTCTGTCGTATTCTATCGATGGTGTAGACATTCGTATTTGTAAATACAAATACGAATGTTCCATCTTTAGGAATACGAATTGTTGTATTTTTGGGATTGTAAATCCCGAAAATACAAATTCGTAAAAAAAAGGTGTATTTCTGTCTACGAATACACCTTTTTTCTACGAATCCATTTTGGTAAATGTCCCCCTATATGTAAAACAAAACTTTCAATCTGTAGGAAAAAATAAATACAGCCACAGCAGAATCATTAGGCACACAACAGGTGGCTTCACAAGAGATTTTTCACACCAACACTGTGTGGCCATCAGCCACTAATTCAACCAGACAGGCACAACAGGGGAACAAAGCAAAATATTCCAAGAGAAGGGACATGAAATGTGGGGACCCTTTGCACGGGATTGGATCTACATTGCACACCCGAAGCTGACACACACAACAAAATAAAAAATTTGGGATGACATAATGGAGGAGAATAATACGGATGCCACAAGAGCAGCTCTTCTGCCACGTTGTGCTGGTGGGTTGGGGGGATCAGCTGCTGTGGAAGGGGGTGTGGCTCTTCCCTTTCCGGCAGCAGGGAGTGCTGATGGTGGGTTAGCAGCAGAAGCCACATACATTAGGGCCCTATTGCTGGAAATTAGCTCCGCCACAAGCTCATTGTGGTGGAGGAGGTCATTCTGCCGGGCCAACAGGTCATTTTGCTGAACAGCTTGCTCAGCTATGACCTGCTGACTGGCAGCTATTGCCTGCTGACTGGCAACAATAGCTTTAATGACCTCCTCGGTCCTAGTCTGCCACTCTGCTGCTGCCTCTTCCTGCTGCACTATGGCATTCAGCAGCGTCCCGCCTACAGCATCATGAATGGGTGCTTGAGACTGCTGCACCGGTGGCCTGGATGTTGGCTCCTCTGCTTGTGGCGCAGTCTCGCACGGTGGACATGCATCTTCGTCTAAAAGAACAAAATAGGGTACTTGTTTCCTAGCATGGCACCCATCGGGTCCCGTCGCATACCTTAACTTAAGGTATGCGATGGGACCCGACTGACCCGATTTTGGGCTTTTTTTAGGTTTCCCGACAAATGTAAAATCGGGTCCATCGCATGCCATTATAATGGCATGAGATGCGACCGACGTGACCGACCTGATTTTACATTGTAAGCATTGTTTGTAATGTTAAATTCCTATGTAAAATAGGCAAATAGGCATATTGTATGCCATTATAATGGCATACAATGCGACCAATGCGATGGACCCGATTTTACATAGCAACCAATGTTAAATGGCCCCCCATACCCAATTTTTGATTTATACTCACCCTGATGGGTAATTTGTATCTCAAATGCCCCCCCATTGTTAACGCCACCCTGCGATGAACGCCAACCTGAAGCGTGGCGAGCGGCGGCGGTACGCGTCCTCCGACCTTTTTATACCCCTACTATCCACGTCGTCGTGGAGTTGATTTTATATAGTGTGGAGAGCGCAGCGAGCCACCGAGCCTGAAGCGTGGCGAGGGGACGCGTAATACCTGTGAAGTAATGCGCGTGCCCTCGCGGGGCTCGCTGTGCTTGCCAGGCTTCGGACTCGGTGGCTCGCTGCGCTCGCCACACTATATGAAATCAACTCCACGCCAACGTGGATAGTGGGGGTATGAAAAGGACGGAGGATGCATAACGCTGCCCCTCGCGGGCTCGCTGCGCTCGCCATGCTTCGGGTTCACATTGATCGTGGCGTGGCGTTAACAATGGGGGGGGGATACAATGAAAAATGGGGTCTGGGGGCATTTAACATTGGGGCCAATGTAAAATCGGGTCTCAGGGACCATTTAACATTGGTTCCAATGTAAAAAATCGGGTCAGTCGGGTCAATCGCATCGCATGCAATTTGGTTGCATGCGATGCGATTGACCCAATTTTTATCCTATCAATGTAAGCACGCATAAAATGTATCCAATGCACACTTGCACATTTCACCTTTAGTACATACAATATATTATTACCGAAATGTATGTCCCCATTGTGCAACCCTTGTTGATAACAAATGGTAAAAACCCATTCCAGATTATTAGCCATTCCACACCACTAATACTAATCACTAATTTTAACAAAATCACATGTGATTGCCCAATATATAGTGGCTTGATGCAATGATGTTGTGAAGCTACATCTGCAGTATCTACTGGTGCAAGGTAAGGTTAAACATATGTGTCTGTGTACATGTTAGTAAATATACATACATAAATGCATACAGTATGCCAATGCCATGCCATACCATGCGATGGTGTAGCCGAAATAATTTTCTCATACATACATACTGTTATTTCAAATTTTGTAAATAAAGTTAATACCAAATAAAATTGTTAACAACCAATCAGAGCAGTATTATAATATGTGACTGCATAGGTTTACTGTGTCATTACAGATATGTATTCCTTTAGGTCAGCACCCTTCTCCAACAGGGAGCTACTGGCCCTTGTACAAGTTATGGAGTGGAGGCTGGGGCGGGCTGGGCCCTACATTTCCAATGCCAATAAGCGCCAGGCGTACCTTGCAGCCCGGCGCTGCATAATTAATTGGACTGGCGTACAGAGGACAGTCGCTCAGTTGGAGCATCGATGGTCATATTTAAGGTGACGCCAGCCCGAACTCCTGCAGAGCCTCAGGCTCAGGATAGAACGCTGTAAGTATTTTTGCATTAAACACATGATCGCATGCATCTGTTCTTATTTGGCAATGATAACCCGAATGAGGGTGGCATTGGTACAGTGAAAGTGTGAGTGGTTGTGACTGTGGGAAAGTGAAGGGTAATGAATAAAAGTTGATGAACGTGTGTTGCTGTGTGCAGGGGCACCTCTACCATTAGCCAGATTTACGGAGCTGCAGGGATGTGTCCGGTGCCACCCACATAATTATCTAAAAATATAGGATGTCGATGAGGATCCATGTTGTATTAATGCAGCTGCTATCTGTGGAAATTCAAAAACCTCCCCATCATACTTTAGTTTGACCCATACTTCTATAGTTTGTTGGACCTACTCCTTGTACTCTATTGCGGGTGACAAAGGGGACCTTCATGGAAAGCAGGGGACTTGCACACATTCCCCATGGGCTGGGAGGACCACCAGAATGTTTTTGATCATCACTATTCACAGGCCCAAATATTTTTGGAAAAATATTTTTAATGAAGTTACAGCATTGCATGACACAATATTAGAGTAGTAAATTCAAATATTAATTATAGTACTATGCATATTTGTATTACATAATGTGTACACAACTGTAGAATTTATAATAACAATATGGGTGGTTTTGTTTTTTACATTTGTAGTGTTTAAAATGTAAAAATAATAAAGTGATGTAAGGCACACATCAACACAGGTACAGATTTAAAGATGACATACTTTAATGAATACACTGTAATGGTTAATGTCAGCATAGGTGCCGATTCTGTGGGTGCTCAAGGGCCCGAGCACCCACGGAAATTGTTGAGCACCCACGGGCCCGAGTTCTGCTGCTGGGACACCATATTAACTTGCTAATTTGCAGCTGCAGCAACCAAATTGCCAGACCCGCCACCTGGGAAACAGTATGCCGGGAAGAGTGTATTCTGTCCGCATAGCACCTGCACTGTGGGGGCATTTATGTACCTGCACTGTGGGGGCATTTATGGATGTGGAACTCTGTTGCCGTAATTTCAATATTCGAGACAACTGTGCTCCATAATATAAATTGGTATTATTTTGAGGCCAAACCCCTTCCCCATGAAGCCACTCCTCTATATTTTTGGCTTGAGTACCCACCAGCAAAAACATAAATCGACACCTATGAATGTCAGTTGGTATTACTGTTCACAAGCATTAAATTGCATGAAATTGCATGTAATATAAACTAATAGATTACAATGAGTTTGAGTAATTGTTTAATTGTTTCATGTGAATGAAGCTTGACTTCCAAATGGATGTGTGCTACTCTGAAAAACACCAACCAAGTGCGTTATGTTGCATGGCTGACCGTTCGCACGATGCAAGACTGAGACAAGTACGAGAGTTCCGAACGCACACGGTCTTGTGGATGCAGTCCAAAGACACTCCCTCTTCTGTGGAAGTCCGTCCGAACGTACGCGGACAACATTTAAGCGTGTGTTCTCTTGCACATCCGAGTCAACTAGAATAAGGGCCTTCGTGATATCACCTTTGTAATTAAAGTTTTCTCAGGTGCATTCATAGCAGTACTCATGACAGTTGCAGAACACTGCACAGGAGTGCATGAATTGTTTCATATTATAGTATTAAATAATAAAAGTATACATAGAGCCAAAACAATTACATACCAAAAAGTGTACTTACCAAGTAGCCAGCCCTCCGGCATGTTGTGGTCCATGAAGATGTCCCAGAGGGCTAAGTGACACAGAATATAGGCATCATGGCAGTTCCCTGGGTAGCCTGCAACCACACTGAGTATTTTCAGTTTGGCATCACATACCACCTGCACGTTGAGGGAGTGCCGCCCGCGCAGATTGACGTAGATGTGCCCCCTCACATGCGGGGACCCAAGCCTCAATGTGGGTGCAGTCTATGGCTCTCAGCACATTAGGAAATGCTGTGAGCAGATAGAATGCCACCTTAAGGTCCTGCCACTTGGCCTCACAACATGGGAATGTGATATATGTGCGCCACAACAAATAATTCATGAGTTAAATGTTTAGAGAAAGTAGGTGGGCACACCCCCAATGATCATGAGGTCACATACTGTGGCCAAGAAGTAGAGGGGGCACATAAATGATTGCAGCCCAGACACTGCATAGTTGGCACTCCCATAAGGGTCCAAATCATCTCTTACCTGCTCATATAAGTTCAACAGGTTAGTGCGGTTCAGACGAAACATTCCCGCAACCTGTTGATCAAAGAGGAATTCCAGGTACACCATAGCACAATACCTACGTGAAGCACGCACAACCAGCTCCACACCACTCTGCACAATCTCCATCTCTCAAACCCTCACAGGTTCCCTTAATTATGTAGGGGAGTTTATGATTACAGTTGGGGACACCTGTGGTGAAATTAACCATTTCAGCATATTCCAAAGGTTGCTCTTGGGCCAATTCACCCACCAGAACGTGGTCTGTTTCGGTGGCAATTTTTAGAAACTTTTTGGATGCGAATTGCGATTTCGCATCCTATTAAATAAGCGACTTGTACACTTTTGAATGGGAAACATCTGGATGCAATTAAAGTGCGAATTGAAATTGGCACGTTACCATGTGCGAAGTATGTCTGAAAAAATGTGAATTTTTTTTCGCCCCCTTTTAAGTATGCAATTTCGGCAAAATGTGCAAAATCGACATTTTTTAACTAAAAACCACCAAACACCCACATTCACAGCCTATTAAATGTTACCGACAATGTTTGATCCATCTGTTAAATGCCTGGAAGTTACATCAGCCTCAAACATCTTCTGAGAAAACCGCTGCACCCCCAATAGCGGAGGAACATGTCAAGGGACGGGGCACTTGCACTTTTAATCTCTTCATTCCTTACATCAAGTGGACCTCTGCACTAATCACCCAACATATTTGGAGATGCTGCGGCATACTCAAACTAGGAAGCGACTGCTGTATCCAGAGGCTGATAACCTGTCAAACTGCAGAGGGGACCTCAACTGATAGCGAACAGTCTGTCTATCGGCGGCGAGTGCTGTCTGTGCAGTCCAGCTGAAACTGGCATCAAGGCAAGCGTCTATGACATCTCAGGCAGATGGCTCGCTGACAAAGACATCCAGTCACTGGCAGTCTGCCAACTGAGTGGCCGATCGGTCACCCAGCAGTCAGCTGGAGCCATCATAAAGGCCAGAGCCGCTAACTTCAATACATACGAGTGGTATGTAACCAATAAAACCATATCAGAAAGGAAACCTTTATTTACATTTTTGGATGGACATTTACCCAGCTAAAAAAAATGACTAATACCACTCCAAGGGTGAGAAATAACGCTATTATATCTACTAATCAGGTAATTTGACATTTATAGAAGGTTGAGCACAGTGCTCAGATTGGGACAATGGGCCTTATTCTAGTTCACTCTTTCTGACAAAATCCTTCTTAGATGGACAAAACCATGTGCACTGCAAGTGGGTCTGATGTAAAATGTGCAGAGAGAATTAGATTTGGGTGTTTTATTGTTTCTGTGCAGGGTAAATACTGGCTGCTTTATTTTTACACTGCAATATAGATCTCACTTTGAAGTAAAACACCACCCAAATCTACTTGCTAACTATTGAGTACTAAATGTTTACTTATATCCCAATGTTTTGTAAGTTTTGAAAAATATAATAAAAATTGAATATAAAAAAAAAAAGAAACCTATTTGCTAGCACTAACCTAGGAGGGCACACTGACATAATACTATTTTTTACCCCAAAGGTACTAACATTCACCAAGATCGATAGCTAGAGATACAAGACTGCACCCACAGCAAAAATTAAAGACAGCTAGTTAGATAAACATTCCATGTGACTTCTTTTAATTGGGGGGTTGGGTGCCATCTGATCTTGCACATTACATTAATGTAGGAATGGTATCTGGCCATGCTGTATCATTTGAAATAGGGGGTGCTGGGCAGTACGCAGTCTAGTCCTGAAATCCCGGGATTGGAAACTCCAAACCCGGAATTGAAATTCCGGCAATTTTGAGACCTGGGATACCGCTGGGATACCGCTGATCCCGATCCCGGGATTGGCCACCCTACTATCTATCTATCTATAGATGTAGCAACAGTCATTGCTGGCTATATCTGAATTTATATGCATGTATTTGTATACATATCTGCTGCATTATTGCTGGGCTGCTAGTTGCAGCTTGGTGGCTGCCAATGCCATTGACCTGGGGAAGCATGTGTTCAATTTGTGGGCAAACTAGTCCCCCCACCCATGCATGGCTGCATTCGCATTATGGGACATCCATCCATCCCTGCAAAGGTGGGTTCATGTCTCCCCCCCCCCCCTCGCAGCATAAATCTACCCCACCATGTGCTTTTCCTGTAATGTGTACCTCCGCAGACTGCACACCCTGCTAGCTCTGACCTATGCAGTAAACCAAGCTGGTTGCCTCAGATGGTATCTCAGCGGGGAGGATGTGGATCACGAGGATGTTTTTGTGCAGGGAGTATCATACTACTACACAAGTATTTACTTTCCTATATATGCATTGGGTCCTTGTGTGGCTCATCTCCTACAGTGTAACCTTCGTAGTGCGCCCACCATGGCTGCCTCATCTGGTGCACTTGTGGATGGGATAAAAAATACATGGACCTGAGTATAATTTGAAATCATCCATTTTGGGTAATTTCTGTTAGTGATACCTTAAGGTGTAATTGTCCACAGGTCCCCCGCAAATACTTCCGTCCCGCGTTGTCTGTGCTGCGTCTGCCTCCTGCGTGCACTGCAGGCAGGCAGCATCCGTCCCCACAGAGCTCTCAGCAGCAGAGGCGGCTTCCGGGTGGGGCGCAGCTTACCAATGATGTCACCCGGCATCGTCCTGCCCCCGGAGCTCCGTGTGATGCCTGAGGAGACTTGGCTTGTTGGCACTGTATAGTGCTATGTGGTGTGATGCTCCTCCAACACGTTTCAACCCTTAGGTCGTATTTTCAACACACATGCGCCGGTGGGTGAACAAGGAGGAGTGTGGGAGGGTACCGCGCCGGAGCTTTGTGACGTCAGAGCGACGAACTCTGGCCGGGACCCGCCATGCAACCCTGGGAACGGTGCGGGATGACAGCTGCTTTCCAGCGTTTACTAACCACTGGGGCCAATCACCAACAGGGGAAATAAGGAAGACCGCCTGGAACCCGAAAAAAGCGGTACACTTTGATTTTTGCCGGTACAGACCGTTAAAAAGCGGTACTGTACTGGCAGAATCGGTACAGTTGGAGGGTATGCAGTATATTACAGTGTAAAAATAAAACAGGAAAAAAGAGATATGGAGCAGCGCTGTACTGAATAATAGAAAATTTATTTAAAATATAAAATATAACAATAATGTGGCCAACATTAGACAAACATGACTTACAACATATAGATAGTTAGTCCAATTCTCATCCCTCAGGGCTGGTTAGTAATTAATAGCATGCATGAAAGGTGATTAGTGGTAATTGTAGCGGAATTAGTATAGTAACAGTCCCAACACTTGTTGTGCACATACAAGGTTTTTAGGTTTTATACTTAAGTTATTCAGGCTTGTGAATAGTGGTGGGGTATATCAGGCTGTAGATACCGCGATGTTCTCCGACCGATGTTTCGTTTGGTTAGACGGTCATATCCGAGAATTGATCGTTGGTGGTGTCAAGTGGTAGCCACATAAGTTCCCCCTCGTTCCTCTACGCGTTTCTCCGCCTCACAATACTTGTCAGCGGCTATCTATATGTTGTAAGTCATGTTTGTCTAATGTTGGCCACATTATTGTTATATTTTATATTTTAAATAAATTTTCTATTATTCAGTACAGCGCTGCTCCATATCTCTTTTTTCTTGTCTATTCAATTATCAAAAGGGTTTAGGTAATCCCCCTTTTTGGTGCAGCTGCAGTACAGAATAAATCTAATCAGCGCTCCATATCACTCTGGTTTGTAAAAATAAAACAGCCTGCAAAATAACTTACCAAATCTTACTCTCTCTACATGTTACATCTGCCCCACCTGCAGTGCACATGGTTTTGCCCATTAGAGAGAGAATTTGCTTTTGCAAGTGAACCAGAATCAGGACCTCAGGGTATTATATATAGATACAGCCAGCGATAACAAAACTAGCAGGATTTTATTGCAGGATGACCTTGCACATGCGTACTACACTATCGATATTCGCCCGGCCTGCGAATTCAAAGACATGCAATTAGGTTTGAATTAGACCCTGAGCTGGAAACACAATGTTCTGTCTTCATTCTATGTTCTATGGCAGTCTGCACTACAAATGTAGGCCTTCTGGGGTCAACTTGGACACTGGCGACCTATTATACCACACACATGCTGCACTTCAGTAGCTTGGGGCTACCTGTTGGAAATGATCTGTGTGTGCAGGTGATGCTATTGCAGAGTTATATGAGCATATAAGTTTTACTAGCAGAAGTATATCAGCGGATGACTCAAACTATTAACAGCAAAAGATATAAGAATACCCGGTAATTTGCTGAATAACACGGGTATTTCTTCTGTGTGAAAGGGTCAACACGGGTCATAAATCCCGTGTCCTCGACCCTGGTCAATTCCAGGGTCAGAGACACAGGATTTACGACATGGGTGTGCCCGTTCACACAGAAAAAGGACCCGTGTATTAATGAAATTCCCGAGTGGAACTGTTTCACCCGGGTATTTCATTTTCTGTGGGAAAGGGGTATTACTCAGGGTTGCCTACCCTCCCAGAATTGGGCCCCCCCAGCGCATCTCCCCCGCAGCAGTGTTCATTTCCTGTGAATTGCAGCTTTTCAGGGGAGGGTGCGGGGCTAAATATGCAAATTGCATCTTTTAGCCTCGCCCCCTCCTTGAAGACCCGCAAATTGGGGGATTTGCAGTACTGGGGGGCAAGGCTTGATGAAGTGCTGCTGATAGAGGAGACTTTAAAAGTAGGCAACCCTGCACTAGCTTCAATTGCAAGTAAGTTTAATATCTTTTTATGTGTTTTTTTTGGATGATCAGCTATTATTAGTGTTTATGTGTGGCCCAAACTAACTCGTCTTCTTCCAATGTGGCCCAGGAGAGCTAAAAGGTTGGACACCCCTGATCTATGGTGTAATAAGCACATATGATTTCCATGGGTTCCAGAAATCAGTTATATAGTATATTACTATTTACTCTTTTCCTTATAACTTTAGAGAAACAAGGAAGAACTCTGCAGCGACAGTGTAAATTGATGGTGTATTGTGTTTAGTTTTGCTATTGAAATTTGATGTACATTGTATATTGCTTTATATCTAAGCCAGTTCCTGTCATTATATGAATGTACCATAGACAGTAGAATACCGTACAGTATAAATACATTCTGTAGTTATTTTCCAAGCTGTATTTAGGAGCAATGTAAAAGTATCATTTTTTCAGTTACATATTTTAAGTGCAGGACTGTGTGCGTTTCTGCAGCATGTTTAACAAATACGTTTTATTTTTATAGTGTTTTGCAGGCTGCATTAGCTCACAGAAGGTGCCCCAGGCGTCTTGTCTAAACATGATCAGTAACACCCTAGAAAGGCATCCATCTGAAAATAATTCAGAAGAAGAAAATCATATAGAGGGGATACAATACGAATTTTCTAATAGTATGTTACACGATATCCTACAGTAATTACTTAGGGTTAAAAAAGGCATATGTCCATTTAGTTCTATCAGACTTGAAAAACCCCACTAATCTGCATGAATTGCTATGTACAAAATTTGCAGTCTGGCCGATTATCGAACAATCAATAATAACCCGTGACATCACCGGATCCTCCTTGTGCATGCAGTCGCTGATGATATATTCAGACTGAGCTGCATGAAGGGGGAGGGATCATTAACGATGCACTTCATTAGGCCCTGCCCCCTCCACTAAACTTATTTTATCTCCACATTCTCCCCTCTTTCCTAGGAAGGGATACGGTCAATCTAAAGATGGTCGACAGTTATTAGGTTGACACCGTTGGGTTGACATACTGGAAGATCGACAGGTGTCTAGGTCGACGCGGCTCAAAGTCGACAGTTGTCTAGGTCGATACATGCGTTAGGTCGACATGGGGTAGGTCGACAGTCAAAAGGTTGACATGGGGTTTTTCATTGGGTGTTTTTTGAGCCAACATGTGCCGACAGGCGGTATTTCATGAACTACCATCCACTAGGACGTAGTGGGAGAATAAAATAGTGTGCCCAAAGCATGGCGAGCCATGTGAGGGGACAGGGTGCACTATAAACTGTGCCCATGTCGACTGTGTCGACATGGGTAAAAAACAGTGAAAAACCCCATGTCAACCTTCTGACTGTCGACCTAACACATGTCAACCTAACACATGTGTCTACCTAGACACCTGTCGACCATGTCCCATGTCAACCTAGACACCTGTCGACCTTGAGCCATGTCGACCTAGACACCTGTCATCCTTCCAGTATGTCGACACAACAGTGTCAACCTAATGACTGTCCACCATCATTAGGTCGACCCAATGATCCCATTCCACTAGGAAGTGGGCAAAATGTAGGTGGTGTGCCCATTCTTGCAGGGAAGAGGGGACTACCTGAAAAATTGGGTGTCTTTCACACAATCAGGTAGATTAATTAGGGTTAAAGTCCATATCCACAGTCTGCTTCAGATTCCAGAACTGGAGTTACTGGAAGTAACTGTAAGTTTAACTGGAGTTAAGGGCCCCATACATCAGCAATTAATTGTGACAATTTTCAGATATGGAGATGATTGCCACAATTAATTTTAGATGTGTGGGCTCCCCCTTTTGGCAATCCCAATCAAAATCGCCAATTGATTGCTTAATCAGGTTTTTAAACATGTTTAATAATCTGGTATTATCTGCAGATCTTTTTTAGATGTGTGGGCATTCCCAATTCGTCTTCTTCATCTATTTACATTATGAACAGCTGAAATGACAATCGATTGGGGCAATTTCCAGATATGAAGATGCAATCTTTAGATGGAAAAATCTGCCGATCACTGAAATAAATCTGTAATGTGTGGGCAATGTCAGATAGATTGTAAAATCCATTTATCTGGCCAAAATATCCCTATATCTGAAAATCCATAAATTGAGATTGCTGATGTATGGGGCCCATAACTGTACGTTTTCTTACAGTTACTCCAGTTAATAATATTTGTCCAACCATCCTGCATCTGCCGGCAGTTTCTACTCCAGTCACTAATCCTGTGTCCTCCAGCCAATTGAGTAAGCTTCTACTGCTAGAGGTGTAATTCATGGAGGCAGCCTAAGTACACTACGGGAACAACAGGGGCCTGTTTTAGGGGCACATTTATCAAGTAATATTTGCGGCTAAATCCCCGAAAACACCAGTTTTGGGGGGTTAACCGCAAATATTAAGTATCACCTAAATGTATTAAAGTGGGACCGCAGCAGGAATCTCCAATTCCTGTTGCGATCCCCCCTGCAGTGCTGCCAGCCACATCCCCATAGGTTTCTATGGGCGATGCGAAACTGCCCGATGTATCAACATCGGGCAGCCCGGCTTTGCACCCCTGGGCTATGGCCATTCTGATATGGCCATTGCCCATTGTGCCTATGGCTACACATCACACTGCCCAAGCAGCAGTGCGGTCAGCGGTGTCGCAGGGGGTCAGCGCATTACAGCGCATACGCAGACCCCCGGCTTCCGGGTCAGGGCTTCGCAGGGACGGGCTCCTTTCGCAGCCCTGTCCCTGCGCCCTAACATTGAGAAATACCGGCGGTATTGCACGATACCGCAATGCAATGTCCGGCGATGTCACCGCACCGGCATCGCTTTCTAATGATAAGTGCGCCCCATATTCCAAAGAAGACCCTCTTGCTGTCTTTAGGTGTTTTATACAATTGTGCTAACAAACCCATAGTATCTGTCAATAAAAGTTTGTCCCAGAGCAATGGACCCATGTTCCTGCCAGGGTCGGCAGCGCTGATTACTCACTGCAGTATTGGCGAAGTGGTATCCGGTCAATGCACCACCAAGATGTAGTGTCTCCTTAGCTGACTGGTGGTCCCTCTACCCAGTGATGCAGGAGCCACAACAATCTCCTTTGTCATGCTGCTGTAGACACAACTGCAGCTTCCATAGCTATGCATGTACATCACTCTGTTTTAGATTTAAAGGGACCAATAATATGACAATGCTTATGCCAAATACAAACACTACCTATTTGAGGAAGTCTTTGTGCACTATTAGTATTATCCTTTGTTAATAAGGCATCACAAAGGATCCCCAGCACCCAATTACACAAATAATAAAAACAGTGACTTACAGTTGAATACAACACAGCAGTGGTTCTCAACCTCGGTCCTTAAGGACCCCCAACAATTCACGTTTTCCAGGTCTCCACGTAGAATCACAAGTGAAATAATTAGCTTCACCTGTGGATCTTTTAAAATGTGTCAGTGAGTAATGAATGCACCTGTGCACCTGCCGGGTGACCTGGAAAATGTGAACTGTTGGGGGTACTTGAGGACCGAGGTTGAGAACCACTGCAATAGAGGACAAGTACAGGGTACATAAACAGCTGTATCAGCAGAGGACCCTGGATTAAGTTGGTGCCATCAAAGATGGCTTAAGAAAGAGAAGGAAACACATGAGGGAGGAGCAATAGACTCATATATCTGATTGGTTTTGACTCCCAGTGTAATCTCCAGTGTTCTGGACCAGTCTGACTGATTTTAATTTTTTGTTCCCTTGGTACAGCTTCTAGTGATCTCTTGGTTATAATGATGGCTTCTCTCTAACCATTTTCTACCTGTTACCTCATATCAAATTGCCCATCTGCTTCCAAACGAGTCTACCTCACAGTGCCCAGTTCACTTACTGCCTCCAGTTCCTCCAGTGTCCACCAACCTGTCAGAGGGCCGCAACCTGTATATTGGATGCAGAGAAGCCTATAGCTGTACCTCCTTGTGGAGGTTCCTGGAGAAGAAGGCCACCAATACCTTATACTTTGTGCTCTTCGTCTATGCCAATCCTACAAGTACTGACTGAAACCATATCATCCCTTCAAGAGTTAGAGTATTTCTGCATTTCACTGATTCACAGTTTTTATGGTAAATATCCCTTTTAATAGCTGAAAATTAAGGGCCTGTTTATTAAAGTGTTTTTTTTTCTGTTTAACCTGAGAAGGGGCTTTTTTCATGTTTAATTGTTTAAAAGAATAACATTGGAGAAATATATTTTTTCTGGTGCTCACCTGTTCAAATTTTTAATTGAGGAAAAGCTTAAAACCAGCATTTCCCTAAAGAAATTCTAGGAGATGTTTTTGAGTAACAAGTACAAAGTGCTGTTACACCAGCAGCACTTGAACACATTATCATGTGAAAGGCAGCTGGCCACCAATGTGGGCAAGCACTGCGCATCATACGGACACAAACCCTTGAGGCATAATTCTGCAAATCGTGGTTCTGTAAGGAGAGAGTGGGCTAAAATGAAATGGTTCTTATGAAATGGTATCATCTTGGCCATTTCCTTTGTCCATGGACCTGTGAATTGCAGCATTTGAAGCTTTAGTAAATTTACCCCTAATGTAGAGATATATCAGGCCTTGGAGAGTGATACAGTAATAACCAATCAGCTGCTAAGCAGCAAGTGGTGAACTTGTGTTTAGTGACCTAAAACTGATTATGTTGAAACAAGTCATTTACCTATATCAATCTTATTCTCCTTAATATTCTCTTCTCTAGTAAGTAAATGCACCTCATAAATTAGAATTCCAATATCCTATATTGATTTACTTGCCCTGCTTTGCACTTGCTCCTATTTGATAACATCCCAATTGTAAACTAAACTTAGAAAACTGAACTGCATACATAACACCAATACTTTATAAAGAGGAAAATGAGAGAGTGATTTGAGTCAAAACATAGATTATTTCTTTCGAACTCAATATTTACACATACATATAGGAAAAGGCTGCCTCCTGCAAGAGTCAGGACCCTGTCAAATGTAATCATCCAAAAATATTTAAATCCTCCTTACCCCCAAGCAGTGAAATTATGATCTTCATAAAACTGGAACTGCTCCACTGCAGTGACAACATCAAGCAGTGCATAATGTTTAATGCTAGCTCCATTTATTTGCATAATAGATGTGTCATTTTGCTAGGGGGGTCAATAAAAGTATACTTGGTTATAAGTCTGAAATCCTCTCCCTAAATATTTAACTATCCAACTGTACAATCACTTTCTATTGATATGGATACACAGCTCTGTACACATAACTTGACCTCTACAAATGCTTGTAACAATTAGGATCGTTATATTAAAAATAAATAGGATTTTAAATATTGCTGACAATATAAAATGAATACATCAAAATATAAATATAAGTGATATATAGGCTAGTTTTGCAAAATTATTTTGCAAACTTTTAAGTGTTGTGTAAGCAGGGGCTGACTGCCAAATTTTAGCATAGGGTAGGAGTAAAAACCACTTGCCCATGAGGAGTGGCACATCCATAAAAGTGGATTAGGTAAAGAAAGTCTGATATACAGATGGGCAAAAAGCATTAAAGTATAATGAGATGTGGAGTACACATAACAATCCCTTGTTACAAGCAGTCCACATCTCATTATACTTTAATGCTTTTTGCCCATCTGTATATCAGACTTTCTTTACCTAATCTGCTGTAAACAATGGCTGATGTAGTCCTTTGCTTGGACTGTACCACATCTCATTATACTTGATATGTATCTGGCATTTAATGCAATTCATAAGTACATTGTTACACCATTTTTTGTTCCTCTTATGCAGCCGAGTTCTTTTATTTGTGCATTTTGTTCCTTATTATCTCCTTTCTATATTACAGCACCTGTATAGTAACACTCACTATGGATTGTTTTCCCGGCTGCCATGGCAACTGCTTACACCACAGAATGTCAGAGTGACCGGAGGCTGAATCGGAAGCATTCATCCCAGACTTCCGTCGGCCACTACCGCAGACACTGTGCTGGTGGGTGATGGGTCACTTTTCTCTGCTACTATTTATGGTAAGAGTCCTATTGTTTTTTGTTCACCTCTGCACCTTGAAAACGGGACTTGCATCCTGAGAAACTTTGGATATGCTGTGCATCACTTTATAAAAGTTGTTTGATATAAGCAGTGCTCCAGGTCAAATAAATCATACATCACCTCCAGGGACCGGCACATGCGGATTCTTTCAGTGGCAAATAAACACACTCAGGTAACTGAGATAGTGAGTGATCTCAGTTACCTAAGTGTGTTTATTTGCCACTGAAAGAATCTGCATGTGCTGGTCCCTGGAGGTGATATATATATATATATATATATATATACATACCTACAAGTTTTAACCTTGCGCAAAGTCCTATATGTCAATCATCTGTCCTGGATCTCAATCGGATGTATTCAGGTGCACATACATACAAGTTTTAACCTTGCGCAAAGTCCTATATGTCAATCATCCGTCCCGGATCTCAATCGGATGTATACAGGTGCTGCTCGACTTCAATAAGGGCTTGCCCAAACCCCAACATAAGGAACATGTGGAAATGAGATAAGAAGGAGCGCACCAAAATGAGCAATACTGTATCAATTTTTTACTAAAAGTGTTTAAAAGCTCACATACATCATAAAAAGAAGTTATCAGCATATAACATGGAGCACCGTCACCGCATAGCACCGTCCAGCTTCAGCGAAGCAGCAAGGAAACGGCAAGATGTCAGCACAGCGTCTCACTCCACGAGATGAACACGAACCGGGACCGGACTCAGTACATCAGGAAGCCACACCCCAACGCGTTTCGTCACCAAGGACTTCGTCAGGAGGCCTTGGTGACGAAACACGTTGGGGTGTGGCTTCCTGACATACTGAGTCCTTGTTCGTGTTCATCTCGTGGAGTGAGACGCTGCACTGACATCTTGTCATTTCCTTGCTGCTTCGCTGAAGCTGGACGGTGCTATGCGGTGACGGTGCTCCATGTTATATGCTGATAACTTCTTTTTATGATGTATGTGAGCTTTTATACACTTTTAGTAAAAGATTGATACAGTATTGCTCATTTTGGTGCGCTCCTTCTTATCTCGTTTCCATATATTATATAATATATATATATTTATTATGTATGTAGGTTTGATACGAAATTCCAACAGTCGGAATCCCGGCGTTCAAAATCTCAACGCCGGAATCCCGACCGCCGAAATCCTGACAAGGGGGGGACGTGGATCGCATGGACACCCATAGAGAGAGAAAGTGTTGAGATTATGGTAGTCGGGATTCTAGCGTTGAGATTTTGAACGCCGGGATTCCGACCGCCGGGATTATAACTGCATCCCATATATATATACACATATATACACATATACACACAGGGGGCCCAGCACACACCATAATAAACTAACTCACCTTAACATACAAATAATCAATTAAATAAATAATGGGTTTATTTCATGAATTGATCAATGCATTTAAGCTTGCAGCCCATCGCCAAGGGACCCCATTTCACTGCAAGTCCTACACTAACAACTGGTCTCTCAAGAACCTGGCAACTACTGACACATCATAGTTAAATGAACATGTGTTTTTTCTTGGTTTAAAGCTCACCTGCCAACTACCTTATGGCTTTTAAAGATGAGGCAGTCAGGCCTCTGCACCCTAACCTGGGATGTGTGAGTGCTGTTTGCACCCCATTCTTAGGAATGGCGAGAAAGAGATCCTCTTTTGCAATTGATGGATTCAATAAATCAACATGGTAGACCCAACACGTCTCGTCATATTGTAGACTTCATCAGGGGCAAGAAGGTATATTGATATGATCGCATGATAATTTGTAAGAGGTGGAGTTCCTCAAGCAGAGGATAAGGTGATCCAAAGATAAATTCCGTGGATATCATATGTATCTATTTGAGAGAGGTCCACCAATAGTTGCTCTTTAGGACTACAGAAGTTCTTTAGAAAAAAAGAAGCGTTTTCTGGATTTAATGACAGTCAGAAATCGAATTGTGATTCACAAAGAAAGAAGTGTACAGCTCAGCTGCTGCATCAAGATTCCTGATGGGGGATAATCTTCCCAACTGTGACAGCTGCTAGGACGATAATATTAGACCAAACCCGCACTCTGTTAATCCCTCCAGAGACTATGGGCACCTGCATAGATAAGGCTTCACATATAATAGCCACAATTGGAGGGGCGAATTAGGTCCGCCCCAACCCCAGTGACACAAGATAAACCTGTAAATGGAAAAAACAAATAGAAAGCGCTACTGCTGTCCTCAACAGGCTGTGAATCAACCAGACAGCACCAACAATATAACTTCAACTGCAGGAGCCCCTCCACAACACCAGGTGGCGACCAATGCAACCTAGTCATAAAACATAGTAATAGGACTCCACACCAATAACACACTATTTACGTAAATACAACAATGCACTATGATGGAATATAATATCAAATAAGAAAGCATAACATGTATGAATGCAACAATGCACTAGTATGAAATAGAATATCCAACAAGAAAGCTTACTGTATGATACAGGGCGCCATAGCCGTGCTCTGCCTGTCTGCCGCTCGCTCACCCGCTTGCTGTCTGCCACCTTGACTCATTGAGAAATCAACCACAAGCAGCGTGCTCTGGGAGAGTAAGGAGTAAGCAGCGTGTGCCGTGAGTAGACACAGCAGAGGAGTGTCACTGAGGGCGGCAGAGCTGAGCAGAGTGAGGGGCCCGGCGCACAGCACTGCCCCACACACAGCTGCCATCAGACGGGAACCGGTGCAGCACAGTGACAGTGCCGCAGCAGGACGGAAGCTCGGCGGTGATTGACGGGAGCCGGGCATGATGTAATGTCCAAAAGGAGAAGCTAGCAGAGCATCCTCCCCACCACCTGAGGCCCCGGAGCGGTACAGCAATCGGACGAACTGTACAGTAGGGCGGCCCTCACCCGAAGCAGAGAGTAGTGACCGGTCAGAGCCAGCAACGGATGCAGACAGCCAGGTACCCGCACCCAGATTGGCCAACCTGTACCCCAGTGTATCCCCTTCCAGTCCGCTGGTCCCACTGGCACCTCCTTCAACCAGGCAACCTCTGACCAATACCATTGACCACTTTTCAAATACTGCTGCTATCTCCTCCATGTTGGCAGGCCTCCCATTCTAGGCTAGCCCATGTAACAAAGTGCCCAAAGTAAAGCCACACTTCACAATAGCCGTAAGGAGTGGGTTTGGGTGCATACACCCAGTTTGAGAGGTTTTATTTATAACAGCCTATTATTATTAAATTCATTTTGTGATAGATCAACCATTCCGATTCTTTATTATTTTTTCATCGCTGCTTAACTTCTCCTTTTTCAACAAGTAGTAGTAGTATGTTTATTTATAAGGCGCCACAAAGTGTCCGCAGCGCCGTACATAGCAAACAAAAAACAAATGACAAGGTAACGTACAGGGTGTGTTGATAAAATACATCATAAATAGGGGTATAGCTGGTATAACTAAAATCAGCATCAGTTCAGAAGTAGTTGTCGAAATTGTCGAGGAGACTGGAGATGAAGTAGAGGAAGGAAAGAACAGGACAGGAGCACAGGTGAGGTAAAGAGGTAGGGTGAGTACGTGAGGAAGGAGGGCCCTACTCATAAGAGTTAACATACTAAAAGGAGGTGGGTGGACGAACGAAAAACAATAGGATAAGTAGGAACGGATGGGAACGGAGGCAGGATAGGAGGATCAAAAGAGGTTAGGAGGAGGGATAGGCTAGTCGATAAAAGTGGGTTTTGAGGGAGCACTTGAATAGGTAAGGGAATCAGAAAGCCTGATGGGTGGCGGGAGGTTGTTCCAGTGCAGGGGGGCAGCACAAGAGAAGTCTTGGACAAGGGAGTGGGAGGAGGTGATTAGGTGAGAGGTCAGTCGGCGGTCAGCGACGGAGCGACGAGGACGGGAGGGAGTGTGGATAGAGATCAGTGAAGAGAGGTAAGGAGCGGTGGAGGAGGAGAGAGCCTTGTAGGTGGTGGTGAGGAGTTTAAAGAGAACTCGGAAAGGAATGGGGAGCCAGTGAAGAGATAGACAGAGGGGGGAGGCGGAGGTAGTGCAGCGGGAGAGGAAGATGAGCCTAGCAGCAGCGTTAAGAATGGATTGGAGAGGTAGCCCAGAGAGAAGGATGTTGCAGTAGTCAAGGCGGGAGATGAGTGAATGAGAATTTTGGTCGCGTCAGTGGAGAGGAATGGTCTGATGCGCGAGATGTTGCGTAGGTGAAAGCGGCAAGACTGTGAGAGAGCACGAATGTGGGGGGTGAAAGAGAGGGAGGAGTCAATGATGACACCAAGGCAGCGCGTTTGGTCGGTGGAGGTGATCTCGGTTTCACCAATGCTGATGGAGATAGTGGGAGAAGAGGGGATGTTCGGGGGATGGAAGATTAGAAGTTCAGTTTTAGACATATTTAGTTTCAGGAAGCGTTGGGTCATCCAGGCTGAGATGGCTGTGAGGCATTCGGAGACCTTGGACAGGAGTGATGGGGATAGGTCGGGGGAGGAGAGATAGATTAGGGTATCATCAGCATAAAGGTGGTTATGGAAACCATAGGAGCTGGTGAGGGTGCCCAGAGAGGTGGTGTAGAGGGAGAAGAGGAGAGTGCCAAGGACTGACTCTTGGGGAACACCGACTGGCTGCGGGGTAGTAGGAGAGGAGGAGCTCGGAGTGGAGACGGAGAAGGAGCGATCGGAGAGGTATGAGGTGAACCAGGAGAAGACCGTGCCAGTGATGCCAAAGGAGTGGAGGGTGTTGAGCAAGAGAGGGTGGTCAACAGTGTCAAAGGCAGCCGACAGATCAAGCTGGATGAGGATAGAGAAGAGGCCTTTGGATTTAGACGATAGTAGATCGTTGGTGACTTTGGTCAGTTTCAGTGGAATGTAAAGGGCGGAACCCGGATTGGAGGGGGGTCTAGAATGGAGTTAGAAGCAAGGTGGCTTAGGAGACGATTACAGGTCAGACGTTCTAGGAGCTTGGAGGCAAAAGGGAGGAGGGAGATGGGCCTGTAGTTGGATGGAGAGTTGGGGTCCAGATTTGTTTTTTTGAGAATTGGGGAGACAATAGCATGTTTGAAGGAGGAAGGGAAGATCCCAGCGGATAGGGAAAGATTAAAGAGGTGAGCCAGGTGAGAGCAGACTGACTGACTCAGACAACGGATAATATTGGAGGGGATAGGATCGAGCGGGCAGGTGGAGGGAGAAGCGGATTGAAGGATAAAGTGGACTTCAGCGGCAGTGGTGGGGTAAAATGAGGACAGGGGTGGGAAGGAGGGGAGTGGAGATGTAGGAGGGGAGGAGGGAGAGGGTGAGGTCATGGCAGCAGTGATGGCAGTCCTGGGAGAGGAGATTTTGGTTGAAAAGTAGGTAGCAAAATCAGCGGCTACGATGGAGGACAGAAGAGCTGGAGGAGGGGGGGAGAGCAAGGAGTTGAAGGTGGCGAAGAGCCTGCGGGGGTTGGATGATTGGGAAAGGATGAGGGACTTCAAGTAGGATTCCTTGGCCAGAGCAAGGGCAGAACAAGCAGCATTATCTCCACGTGACTGTGTGAGTGCACACTAGTGGGTACGTTCTCCTTCTGTGAGTCACCAGCAGCATTGCAGGTATAGCATCCAGCTTCCTGGCTGTGAGCGCTCACTCGTTTGGCTTTTATGGCTGCATTTATTCCGGTGAGTGGCTCCACAGTTAACAGTAATTTCCAGCCCTAGACTCCGGTACAATGGCCACCCAGATAGCGCACACTTAGAGGGTGCTGAAATCCTTGATCTGTGACTTGTGGCACTTTCTGCCATCTGTGTGTTTGTACTGCATCTGCAGGGTCTTTGAAGGATTATCTGCCCCCCCCTCCTTCTATAAAGAGAGATTAGGGGTGCATTAAGTGCTTTAGAAATCAGTGTACTAAAAGGATTGGGAGTTTAAGTCATCCATGTGGAATTTGGGTATAGTGGGAGAGAATTAAAGATAAATGACTGTACTTCAGAGAGAGGGTCTGAGACGTATTGACCGTGTGCACAAAGGACGCGCCATTTTGCCCTTCTGTAATGACGCAGCGTGTGGCTCAAATCGAGAGCGCTTGTGTTCCCTTAGCGAATGTTATATATAACTTGGCGAGTCCCTACAGTGGTATATACTATTATATTATATATATATTATATCAAGATTATCTGAATCATTTTGCTGAGTGCGGTTATGTGGCGGGTACAAAGGAGCAGATGTAGCAGCCGCCATCTCGCCCTGACTGTGCCATATCCGGCTTAGAACATTCTGCATCTGTTGTGTGTTATATAGTATGCAATGGGCAGCATGCTGTGTGGCACAATGTGTAATGGGCCTTACGGTTTGTTATATAGTATGTAATGTGCATCATGTGTAGCCTTATGTGTAATTGGCATTACGGCATGTGGCTTTATGTGTAATGGGTATTACGAAGTTTGCCAAAATGTGCAATGGGCATTACAGTGTGTGGTATAATGTGTAATTAGGCTACGCCCGTTTTCACCACACAAGAGCCCCGCCTTCTACATATCAAGGGGGGGGGCTCGAAACATGACCTTGCTCCGAGCACCATGGCACCTAGCTACACCACTGGATACACTTGCAAAGATTCCCAGATAGAAAAGAATGGAATGAGTACACTTATATCAACTATGCTAAGGAATGAAGGAAAGCAGTTCCAAAGGTACACCAGGATCCTTCAGCCCAGAGGAACAGGTGACCGGTCGCCGATACAGGAACCAAGAAAACGCTGACAGACAGGCTGTGAAAGAGAGTATATCCTATCAGGCTTTCTGATTCCCTTACCTCCTTCAAGTGCTCCCTCAAAACCCACTTTTTCCGACTAGCCTATCCCTCCTCCTCCTAACCTATTTCACTCCGACTGGTCGGCCTACCCTACCCCTCCATCTGTTCCAATCCGTTCCTACTTATCCTATTGTTTTTTATTCGTCCACCCACCTCCTTGTATGTATGGCGCTGGGGACACTTTGTGGCGCCTTATAAATAAATGAACTACTACTACTACATATCCAGTGCCTTCCTTGAGGCAGCCAGGAAACTTATTCAAAATAGCCGTGCCCGGCAAGGTCCTCGCACTTCTGCCCAGATGTCATCACTCAACGAACCCGCCGCTTCCACCCAACCTGCATCCAGTTCTGAGCACACGCCCCCAGTGTGGCCAAGGGCAGTGACGCCCAGACCCTGCAAGAGGCCACGCGCCGGGCCTATACTGACTCCGGGTGCCTGACACCGGTGAGTAAGTGTACAAAAAGTAGATCTAGGGTTACAAAAGTCTGGCCTCCCTACTGTAGGATACTGTTTATATAGGGGATGTGTTGTGGGGGGTAAGGGCTAGTCTGTAGGCAATTAGAGATGAAGGGTGAGTGTGTCAGTCATATTTTTTGCACCAATCTTGATTTAAATTTCTCCTTCATTATTGATCCTTGTGCTCCTACCTAGAAATTTACTGTTTAATATAACACGCTGTGCGGAAAGCCTTCACTGGCCGTACGTGATGGACCCCCAGTGTTTCATGGGCGTGCGCCTATTGAAATTTGCGTTCATACTAGCAGCCTCCGAGTGACTCCTGGGTCACGTGACAGCAGGGCCGGTGCTAGGGTGTCTGGCGCCCCCCTGCAAACTATAAATTTGCGCCCTCCAATACTTTACAAAGAGACAGTGCTTGGCAAAGGCGCACGCTGAATAAAAGTAGGAATAGGCCTGTAGTGGTAGTGCCTCTTATACAAATAATGTGCCCAGTAGCCGCAATGCCGTATCTAGACATTTTGGTGCCCTGTGCCAGAAAATAAAATTATTGTCCCTGTTCCCCCCACTTCATCCCTCACACACACACACAAAAACAGGGATAGTGCACGCCGAAGGCGCGCTGCAAAGATTTACACCCCATTGCCCATTATACATAATGTCACGCATTGTAATGCTCATTACACATTATGCCACACACCGTTATGCCTATTACATATTATGCCACATGCCATAATGACCAATATACTGTATTCTGCCATAATGCCCATTACATATTATTCCACACACCGTGTGTATATTGTATATATATATATATATATATATATATATATATATATATATATCTATACAGTATATATATATATATATATATATATACTGTATAGAGAGATAATTTAGATATATCTATATAGATATCTTTAAAAACAATTTGGTATGCTTAAATAAAACCCACACAAATTAAATGACGGACATTATGTATATATGCTGTTGTACATTTAATTTGTGTTGTTTTAGTTAAGCATATTAAATTGGTTTTAAAAATAGCAGTTGATCTAATCATTGTTTTTCCCTTGTGGTCTAGGGAGCCCCCCCCCCCTTCCCCGCTACCCACCGCTCAGCAGTTGTTGTCCTCCACCACCCCACCCCTCCCCTTCCTTCCCATGGCTCTTTTGGCACTCACCCTGGCCCATACTGTAGTTGGCTTCTGCTCCAGGCGTTTGCTGCGTCTGTCACACAGGCAGCAGCAGCGCAAAGCACAGTCTGATTCCTGGTGTGGCTACAACTGTGGGGGTGTTCAGGTGCAAGGGTGGTTGGTGGCATCTGTGGCCACCTAGGGTGAGCAGATGCTGCCAGCAGGGGTGCGGCGCTGTGGGTGAATGGGACGGAGGATGATAACAATCACAAACTCCTCCTCCTGCTTGCGACAATCACAATATGCAAGGTCGAGTGGCCGGCAGCTTGTGCAGCCGGCTGGGGTGAGTAGACGCTGCCAGCGCGGGTGTAGTGCGGAGGAGGTGTGCAGGTGCGGCCGCGGACAGCAGGGTGAGCTGGTCATGTCAGTCTGAGTACAGTGCGGGCGGCTCTTTTTGGTGACACTGAAGGATGACACCCAGGTGCGGATTCAGACCGCACACCCCTAGTGACGCCACTGGCAGGAAGCGCGCCTCTTCAGCACGGCACCTCCCTGCACCGCAGGAGCTGCTGAGCGGCTAGCGCCGGCCCTGCGTGACAGCTGTGAGTGCTGGGCCCAGTAGGAGAAATCCTTAAATTTCAGAACACTTAGAAATGGGCCAGAAATCGCCCCATGTGTATGCCCCTTTTGATTTTGGTCATGTGTGGTGTGTTTGATTGCAGTTTCAAAATAAAGCAACCATTATTTTCCCTGCACAGAAACAAAATAACTCACCTAAATCTAATGCCCCATACATTGATGAGTAAACTAGTTAAGCGCCAGCAGTATAAATCTAGTCAGGCGATAGCAATGCACGGGACAACACATCGCCGTCACCCATACACATTGTGAAGGTACGAGTTCCTCAATCACTCAGACACCGAGCAGATGAAACCAAAATATGGTTTATTTTTATCACAGCACACGAAAGTAGATGAAGACAGGAAAAAGAGGCAAATGTAAATTGCAAGGAAGAGAGGGGAGAGAATTGATGGACTGTCCTGGACTAAGAGGTTATGCTCTGTCTAGGTATCGTGTGGACTTATATGCTATCACAGCTGTGTGGCTAAGTGATAGTTTGCCCTGTGGAACTGATCTGGGACTGTGACTATACAAGGACTGTCTGTTTGGGCCTGCTACCTGAATATCTTTCTACTCTGCAATTTACATTTGCCTCTTTTTCCTGTCTTCATCTACTTTCGTGTGCTGTGATAAAAATAAACCATATTTTGGTTTCATCTGCTCGGTGTCTGAGTGATTGAGGAACTCGTACCTTCACATTTGGCGGCAGCGACAGTGGGATCATTCAGACACCAACCATCGAGCACAGAAAGCACAGAGAACAGAGGATCAGACCATATGTAAGGAAACGGAAAATGCAATAAGGTGATGTTCAGCAAGTGAGCAGGTGTCAGTCCTGTGAAAGGGAAAATGTTTCCAAGGAAAGAAAATCGATGCCTCAAGACCCCTGTAGCAGAGGAGCTCAGGGATGGAGGTTCTTCAGTGTATCGGCAGGCTGGGAAGCCGGATCTGTTATTTATTGTCAGGAAAATGCAGTATATCTGGAAGTACTGGGAAGACGCTCAGCAGATGGTCAGCGGGTGGAGAGTATCCAGCATACAGGACAAAGTGTGTTACCTGGGGGATGCATTCCTGCACTGTAAAGGTGAGGCCACGTCTTGGAATCTGCTAGGAGAGCCAGAGTTTGTAGAATTTACAGAGGAAGTGATTGCTACAGTTACCCAGATGCTACAAAGAGGACAATATTCTGAGGCTGAAGGACAAGTCCAGAATAAATTGATGCCCCAGATAGAACCAGAGGAAAGGTCTAGAAGGGGGCTACTGCAATCTGGGCAGACAACCGAGGGGTCTGCCACAGAATTAATTGTTACCGCAAGAGAAGGGTCGTTGTCAGGGGGGCCCCTAACTGCCCTTGAAGAAATGAGTATGGAGGAGCTGATAGCAGAAGGTCAGCTGCGAGGTATACCCATCCAATCCTGCACTCGCGGGGAAATCCTTCAGCAGATCCTTCACGATCAGGGAGATCCTACAAATGCATTTGCTGATTATCGAGCCTGGATCCTCCATTTCGGTGCCCAGTTGAGTGTGTGGGAACAATTGCAGTGTCTGGAGGAGTGCTTCGTGGTGGCAGAGGAAGAGGCGATTGATCGGGGGCTCCTGGATACCCCAGCATGGCAAGATCAGTGTCGCAGGGGGCGTGATGAAAGGCACCGTTTGCAATTGCTTCTCCCCCATCCTAGGGAGGAGCTGCACTACTGCTTCCCTTTTGCTGAGGTGGGAGATGCAGAGCTATTATCCTGCTGCCAGGGGATCTATGAGGACTGCGTCCAAGAAGAGATCGCCGTGGTTAGAGGAGTATCCGACAACATCCAGGCCACCAGCCCACCAGTCACAGATGACGTCGTGTTTCGGGCTGCCCAGCATACTCAGCTGGGGAAGGAGGCTATCGCGGAGAAGGAGGTGTGCGCAGAAGTAGCTGCAGGTGAGCATCTGGCTTTTAAGGGGACAAAGCTGACACAGCCTGTCCTGCAGCCACCAGCGGAATTGTTTGTGATGGAGGGTCCCTCCTCAGCCCTGGACATTGAGACCAAATGCTGGACTGAAATTTGCCATGCCCCTAGTTTGGGTTTGGGGGAGGAAGGACATGACGGGGTGGTGGAAGTGCCAGGGCCAGAGCCCCTATATTGGCCTGCTGTTTGGCCCCTGTTCCGTGGGCAAGAGGGGGAGGTGGAAAGTGGTCCCCGCCCCATTGTGCCCGAGGCAAAAGTATTAGTAGGTTACAATGTTGCAGAGGGGGGGTACCCAGAATCCGAAGAAGAGGAATCGCTACATCCCTTGTTAGTTCCAATGTATGACTTAGACTGTAATCATGCCCTTGCTGGTTCGGCAAACCAGCCGCCTTTTACAAGATGGGTTTGGTATGATGTCACCCTGTGGGACTCCGGTGGTACATCCAAACCCCAGATTCTCGGCTCTGCATCCCGCTATTCCAGGTTGTTATTGGTTCCTGAGCAACTGGGCACAGTGACTAAAGATGTAGGGGGAGGAGTGTGAGGTTAGCAGGCTGACCGTAAGACTGTAATTATGATATTTTATTATTTGTAGTGAAAAATGTACACTTTAGTCAGTCTGTACCCTGTAGTCCTATGTATGTCTGTATTTCCCAGGACTTTATTCATGTAAGCATTATACCATTGAGACCATTTGCCCGTGGTTACGTCACTGCCTCCAGGTAATGTTCTTAGTAAACTGTGATGGTATCATGAATAAGGGATTTGTGACTATGAAGTTAATTATGGCAGTCTTCCCAAATGCGTATTACTTAAATATTGTAACTGTGTATGTGGAGACAAATGGTCCGGCTAGAAGCGACCAAATGCTTAGATTAGAATCTGTTCAGTTTGTGTATAGTTTTTGGTTCAGGGATCAAAGGACCTCTTTATAGGCTGTTTAGTAACAGAGACAACAGGTAGTGGCAGAGACATACACTTCCCCCCCAAATAACAAGAAGCTAAAGGCTGGATAACACCAGGGTCACTCTCCAGAGAAGAGATCTGTTTACATGAAGGTGTGAAATCCCTCACATACACAAGCTTCAAAGCCAGATGAAGGGAGTGAGTTAATCAGCCCCTGGACAGGTAATAGGAGACCCTGTTACATTCATGCAACTGCACCCAGCATAGGAAGGGTTAAGAATTCCTGAGGGAGGGGGAGAGGGGTGCCTTTGGGATGTAAGTTGGGGTTTTGCAGGAAGAGAGGGGAGAGAATTGATGGACTGTCCTGGACTAAGAGGTTATGCTCTGTCTAGGTATCGTGTGGACTTATATGCTATCACAGCTGTGTGGCTAAGTGATAGTTTGCCCTGTGGAACTGATCTGGGACTGTGACTATACAAGGACTGTCTGTTTGGGCCTGCTACCTGAATATCTTTCTACTCTGCAATTTACATTTGCCTCTTTTTCCTGTCTTCATCTACTTTCGTGTGCTGTGATAAAAATAAACCATATTTTGGTTTCATCTGCTCGGTGTCTGAGTGATTGAGGAACTCGTACCTTCACACACATGTAGGGATCCGAGCTTCATTTTTAAGAGATCTAGATTGCTTAGAAATGGGGCTGTGATCACCCCGTGTGTATGTCCCATAAGTCTCTCTGCGTTACATTTGCCCCACCTGCAGCGCAACATGGTTTTGCCCATTTTGAGAACAAATTTGTTGTGCGATCAGGTCTGAATTAGGCCCAAAGTCACAGGGGCAGATGTATGAAGCAGTGATAATGGAGGGGAAGTGAACCAGTGGATAAGTTGCCCATGGCAACCAATCAGCATCGAAGCAATATCTATAATTTGGTTACTATAAAATTATACAAAACAACTGATTAGTTGCCATGGCCACTTCTCCACTGGCTCATTTCTCTTCCCTTATCACTGCTTTATACATTTGCCCCACAGACACTGCAGCAAGGAAGACTGCGACTTGGCCCAACTCAGAATCAGTTCTTATGAGGAAAGATCCCGCCACCATTCAAATGACCTAAATTTTCCAGGCTGGTTTAACATCCCTATCTGCCCCTGCATAAGACAGTCTGTGGAAGTTTACCCTGTAGAAGCAGAATGCCCTGGCATATGCTATCCAACTATTAGAACAAGATTCAATCAGAATCTAATACACAATATTTATATATTTATTTATTATAATATTCAGAGGCTCAGTTCACAAATATCTGGACCTGCACTCAATCACTGACCACCATTTTATTTACGTCTATACCATTGACTACTCAAAATTCAGTCTGATTATTTGGAATAACATTAATCATAAAAAATTATTTAATGTCCATACAAAAAAATCCTCTCTGTCCCTTCCCAGTAGAGATACTTGTTAAACATCTATTGGACACGTACCACACTAGTGCATAGCCTATATGGTTATTGCTAAAAGGTCGACATGGCAATAATCAACACAAAAAGGTCAAAATAAGTTATTTATTTTCTGGGGGTGTCATTTTGTATCATTAGCCATATTACACACTTAAATAAAAGTATATAGCAGCGCTAATATTACAATGTAAAAAATTTTTTTTTTTTAATTTAATACACAGTTAAAAACATAGGTGAATAAAATGCATTAAATGAACCAATTGGTGCAAAACAATGACAACAATATATGGTGGGACTGGACCCAGTTATAGTCACCGAAAGTAGAAAGAAAATTTTCTTTCTACTTTCGGTGACTATAACTGGGTCCAGTCCCACCATATATTGTTGTCATTGTTTTGCACCAATTGGTTCATTTAATGCATTTTATTCACCTATGTTTTTAACTGTGTATTAAATAAAAAAAATTTTTTTTACATTGTAATATTAGCGCTGCTATATACTTTTATTTGCTTTTACCCTCTCATTTGGGAGCTGACTACTCCCTCCAGCAGCAGCTACTTGATTAAAACTACTCCTGATAAGCGCTCCATACTAACTTCGGTTGGTTCCAATTTTTTCATATTACACACTTAGTAGAAAAGTGTATCCTCATGGGCTCCCTTCACTGGTCACTACCTCTGCACCCGCCACAGTTGAATATTACCAATCATAGTCCACATGGATAGTAAATCAAGCTTAAGTAAAAAAAATGGAAAAAACCCACACAAAAGTGTGTCGACCATTATCATTATCTACCTTTTAACCATGTCAACATTTTGTATTTCTCAACCTAATGTATGCCAATTATATATTTATTAAATTTTATTTATAAGGCGCCACAAGTGGTACGCAACCAGTACATATAGAACACATTAGAACAGTACAGGGTACACAGAACTAAACATAACAGCAACAGAAAACTAAAACAGAGCACAATTAACAATTAGCAGCACAATTCTTAGTACACAATACAGCTGAGATGTAGGGAAGTGAGTGAAAAGAGATGCGGGTATAGATTGTAAGTGAGTAAGAGGGCTGTAATTGAAATGCAAGAAGGGTGCTGTGAGAACAGGATGGAAGAGGACCCTGCTCCATGGAGCTGACCGTCTACAGCAGGCTTTCCCAACCACGGTCCTCAAGGCACACCAACAGTGCAGGTTTTGTAGATATCCAGGCTTGAGCACAGGTGACTTAATTAGTACCTTAGTGATTCTGATTAAACCATCTGTGCTGAAGCCTGGATATCACTAAAACCTGCACTGTTGGCGGATCGCGTTCCGACTCCAGACCGCAAAGTACAGGAAACCAGACCTTCTCTAGAATATAGATTAGTGCCGCAGAGCTACAGTGGCATAGCAATCACACTGTAATGTTGCAGAGAGGCCACAGCATCAGCTGCCCGCACCTGTGTCATCAGGGAATTACCATGGGAACACCCAAGAAATGCAGGGCGTTCCCTTAAGCCCCGTACACACGGGGGAGATATATTGCTGAGCAATATATTGCTCAGTTTCTCCTTTTCATCAGCGACCAGAGATGGTCGCTGATGAAAAAGAAACTGCCGGGGGGGAGCCCGACAGTGGAAATCAGCTGGTCGCAGGAGCATGTTCTTGCGACCAGCGATCACTACAGGGGTAAAAACGGGAGCGCTCACCCGCCGATATATCGCCGGTGCACACTCCCATCGTGGGCAATATGGTCGCTTAGCGACCATATTTCCCACGATATTACACAAAATCGCCCCTGTGTGTATGCACCTATAGATAAATTCCCCAGCCCGCCTCCCCACGCCCATCCGCACCCCCACTTGGACTTCTGTGTGCGAACGCTCGCCCACAGCAGCTGCACATGCGCATAAAAACCTATGCGCATGCACAGTTGTGAACAATCGGTCCCCTGTGCAAATGCGCGGGAGATCAATTGAATTAGAACTGGGGTAGCCAACCCTAGTCCTCGAGAGCTACCAACAGTGCATGTTTTGCAGGTCTCCTCACAGAATCACAAGTGAGCTAATTAGCTCCATCTGTGTATCTTTTAAAATGTGTCAGTGATTAATGAGTGCAGCTGTGCAGCAGCTAGGTTGTCTGGAAAATGTGAACTGTTGGTAGCTCTCGAGGGCTATAGTTGGCTACCACTGAATTAGAATAACCCCTCAGTTGTAGACATATACAGTGCAGAGTGAACTGATGTGGAATCTGGCACACTGAAATGTTAACAGAGAAAATGTGACTAGTGATATTACAGAAGGTTGAACAGAAAGCAATGGCTATGAGCAGGGCCGGATTAACAATGGGCCTGATGGAGCTACAGCTCCAGGCCCACTCTCTATCAGGCCCATTTTGTAGATGAGGGCCAGGGCTTTCCAACAAGCCCAGCCCTGCGTCGCTAGCCCACAAGGAACCGGAGTTACCGCCAGGAAAACCTGGAACCATAGGATAAACATGGGACCCGCTAATTCCGACCTCCACCCGGTTCCAACGGCTGCCAGTTCCCCCTCCGGCATCACAGAAGCTCGAGGTTGATCTCAGTCAAACCCAAATCGCTGGCCCTTCAATCTGATACCTGGTCCATATGGGTTCATTGGTTCTAGAGATATTGCAGGTAAACCAATTTTTTGGTACTCTTTACTTAGAAGGGCGCCCACGATTTTGATCGTGGGCATCGTTAGTAAAAAATCTCGGGCATCTCGGGCATTGAATGCACTAAAAAATCGGGTGCGATCAACCGACGAGATGCCCGAGATTTCCCATAGGGAACAATGTTAAATGTCTCAATTGACCCAATTTTCCTGTTCAATGCCTCAATTGACCCGATTTTTTCATAGGAAACAATGTTAAATGGGCCACAGAGGCCAAATAGGCACCCTGAAGTGTATAATGGCCACCCGAATTGTTAACGCCACCCCACGATCAACGTCAACCCGATGCGTGGCGAGCGCAGCGAGCCCGCGAGGGGCGGCGGTACGCGTCCTACGACCTTTTCATACCCCCACTATCCACGTCGGCGTGGAGTTGAGAATAGAAAGTGTGGCGAGCGCAGCGAGCCACCGAGCCCGAAGCGTGGCGAGCGCAGCGAGCCCCGCGAGGGTACGCGGACAGCTGTGAAGCCCGCGAGGGGACGCGGATACCTGTGAAGGTATCCGCGTCCACTCGCGGGGCTCGCTGCGCTCGCCACGCTTCGGGCTCGGTGGCTCGCTGCGCTCGCCACACTTTCTATTCTCAACTCCACGCCGACGTGGATAGTGGGGGTATGAAAAGGTCGTAGGACGCGTACCGCCGCCCCACGCTTCGGGTTGACGTTGATCGTGGGGTGGCGTTAACAATTCGGGTGGCCATTATTCACTTCAGGGTGCCTATTTGGCCTCTGTGGCCCATTTAACATTGTTTCCTATGGAAAAATTTGGTCAATTGAGGCGTTGAACAGGAAAATCGGGTCAATTGAGACATTTAACATTGTTCCCTATGGGAAATCTCGGGCATCTCGTCTGTCGCATCGCACCTGATTTTTTAGTGCATTCAATGCCCGAGATGGCCGAGATGGGCGCCCTTCTAAGTAAAGAGTAACAATTTTTTTTTCATTTCTGAAATGTAATTTCATGGCTGTTCATGTTGTTTGATTACAGATTTCTCTGGATCCAAACGGCCCAGTTTCACGGAACCAAAATCATTCGAAACCTACATGTAAATAGGTCAGTTGGTTACGAAGATATAGCTGGTTATTTAAAGGGGGGGTGGGGGGGTGGGGTGGATTTCTCTCCCTCCCTCACACCAGAAAATGCAGGGACTAGGCTGGTGTAAAAGGGGCCAGTCCGGGAATGTCCCTGTATGATCCTGGGACCATATTCCCGGGTAAGTCCCTGCATTTTCTGGTATGAAAGGGGTATTATTTTAAATAGCTGGGACATGAAGTGCTTTGAATGCAGCCGGGCAGACCCCTGCTTTGTGCCCGGCTGTCAATGGCTGTCATTTCTGCCCAACGGCTGCTGTCCCCCAGTTACCGTGAGCATGTATTCACCCTTGCCAATGAGCATGTAATCACACATGGCAATGAGCATGGAACCCCTGGCAATGAGCATGGAACCCCTGGCAAAGAAAATGGAACCCCTGGCAATGAACATGTAGGTAAGCAACATTTATGTAGCATTATTTTTAATAGGCATTATGGTGTTTGGCATAATACGTAATGGAGATTATGGTGTGAGGCTTAACATGTAATGGACATTATGGTGTAAATTTTTAATGTGCGCCTTTGGCGCGCTATGCCCCTATTTCTAAAGCATATTGTGCATTATTGCTCAATCTGTTTGGTATAGTGCAGGCATGTCCAAACTATGGCCCTCCAGCTGTTATGAAACTACAAGTCCCATCAGGCATTGCCACAGTTTTGCTATTAGGGAATGCTAAAACTATGTAAAGGCATGCTGGGACATGTAGTTTCACAACAGCTGGAGGGCCACTGTTTGGACATGCCTGGTATAGTGTGTATTTTGGCTCAATCCATGTGGCAAAATGTGAATATTGCCTTAATCTGTGTGGCATAGTGTGAATTTTGGCTCAATCTGTGTGAATTTTAGATCATTCCATGTGGCATAATGTGTAAGAGGCAAGTACAGTATAAGGGGGTTATTATTGTGTTGCATGATTTGAATAAGGGGTATATGTTGTGGTAAACTTAGGTGACCACATAAAACGCGCTGAAATGTTGTCTACCAAGTTTCGGATTTCAGTATGTTTTTTATGACTGGAGTGCCGCCTCACCCTGCAAGTATCTTAGGACATCGGCATCCTGCGGGTGCACCTTTGGAGTGCACCCGCCAATATATCTCCCTGCATTTTTCTTATACCAGCCCCCTGCCTTTTTCAGGCATATATAATTAGTTGAAAGTATTTACACAAATAGAGACACACCCATGAGCAGACCACCCAAACAGAACACTGGTCATGCCCCCCACATTATTAGGTGCTGACCACAACCCCTATTATTGCGCATAATAGGCCATTGATCATTTTCAGATCCAGGCCCAGTTAGACCTTAATCTGGCTCTGGCTATGAGCTTTAGGTCTTAGAAACCTGCAGACAGGGAGCACAGCGAGGGGTGTCCAGGCCGTATATTCAGTATGTGTTGGAGGTGGTGAAGCACTTAGCTCACTGTTGAATAGCAGTCTGTTTGGGGGATTTTAGAAGGTAGATGGGTGTCCTCCTATTCATCTTATTAAGATTTCCTCAGACTTTATGCTACCACACTTCACAACCGCAAACGGCAATCAGCCATCCACATTCAGATTAAATAGAAATGTATCAGACCTGTGTCTGGCCCTTAATTGATAGACCCACCCTGAGCAAAAGGTTTTCTGCAAAGTGTGAATAGGGAAAGTCCAATACACCCCTCATTAATACACAATCCCTTTCCTGCCCATATATGCAGGGATATTAGCAGTATGACTCCACTTAACAAGCAGGGTTTGATACAGCAGAAAAAGTCACTATGCAGGGATATTAGGAGTATGACTCCAAGTTACCTGTGGAGGACAAAGCATCTGTCTAGGCATCAGGTGCTGGCATCATTCAGCCAGTGTTGCTTCTGCTCTCCTGGTATCTGTGCATTTTGCTGGCAATTACATCATTTCTGCTTCAGGGAACAACACATTTGCTTAGTTCTTTGATCACGTACTTGGGAGTCTAAATCTCCAGACTCTTCTATTGATTCTACAGGCTTTTTGAGGTTCCTGTGATGGTAATGATTTAGTCTGACCCAGTTTTCTGATCCTTCTTTCCATGTGTAATCTTGCCCTGTTATAAACTAGATTATGTTTGTTTCCTGTCCTGACCTTAGTTTGTTACTGTACCTACTCTTAACCAATGTCTGCCCTGATCCTGATTCTTTATTGGACCCTGCTTTCAATGCAGCCTGTCCCTGACCTCAAAATGTTACTGGAAGTGATCTGTATCTCTGATGTATCATGTATCCTGCATGTCTGTGTGTGATCCCTGTTACAAAAATTCAAAGACTGTATCTAATTATGTAACATATTATGCAATGTGCACATAATTGTAGGTTGCGTATCCATGCCTCCCAACTTCTTGTGAGCTGGAGGAGGGATAGGGGACTGCGCCATTTTGACGCTATGGGGGCATGACCCAGAGGCTCTGTGAGCCTCTAGCCATGCCCCCAGCCCCCTGGCTGCTGGAATAGATGCTGTGCGCATGCCGACAGGGGGGACTCCCAACAGCCCCCCCCCTCGCTGCGGGACACTGCCGGCCACGGGAGGGACGCAAGAATGTCCCCGAAAACCGTGACATTCCCGTGGTTTTCGGGACTGTTGCGAGGTATGCGTATCAAGTGAAGAAGACATTATGAAGGAAAAGAGGCTTTATTTGCAGACTGCCTCAGAAGTCAAATTTAGGGGCCTATTTATCAACGAGTGATAAAACTTATTGTGGATAATAAAACTCATTGCGTATGAAAAATGGTGCTCCAGCCAATCAGATCATACCTGTAATTTTTCAAACACAGGTCAGTTGGGATTTGTACACTACAGGAGCTGATTGGGTGGATCACAATTTATCTAGCAAAATAAGGGGGTGATTCAGGTTGGTTTGCAAAAGCTTCTTTAATAGACAAAACCATGTGCACTGCAGGTGGGGCTGATGTAACATGTGCAGAGAATTAGATCTGGGTGAGTTACAGTATTTTGTTTCAGTGCTGTATAAATACTGGCTTCTTTATTCTTACACTGCAATTTAGATTTCAGTTTGAACACACCCCACCCAAATGTAACTCTCTCTGCACATCTACCCCACCTGCAGTACAAATGGTTTAGTCCATAAAAAAAGAAGTTTGCTTTTGCAAACCAACCTGAATCTCCCCTAAGTTTTATCATTTACAACCAGTTATATTACTAGTTGATAAATGAGCCGGTGAACTAATGCGAGATCCAATACGGGTAATGCAGGAGTCTGTGCATCAGCATCATTATATATTCTCTGATCTTTTAAACCAGGCAGAAAACAATTAATCTTTTAAATGACAGCTATTTATTCTTTATGTCCCGCTTGCTTCTAATGAATGCAGTGCAGCTTTTCAGTCATTGGTCAGAGCGTGGAAAAGCCACTTTGTATTAGTAATTAGTTACACACCATGGGCCTTATTCTAGTTCACGCTTAGAGGCAAATTCCTTCTCAGATGGACAAAACCATGTGCACTGCAGGGGGGCAGATTTAACAGGCATAGGTGTGCGCACATTGAGTGTTAGGGGTGCACAGGCACCCCCTAATGCTGCTCCCACCCTTATGAACACCTCTGCCACTAGCAATACCAGCAAAAGACTTTTGCTTTTTAGAACTGTATTCCATTAAAAGAAGCACCTATCTATCAATAATGGGTGTTTGCATTGTTAATTGTAATAGACCATTGTCATATCACTACATACCTGCGTAATCCATATATGTGTATGACTTTATTTGCATGTCCTGTTACACAGAGTAATCAGAAGATTAAAACTGAAATAGGCCAGAGATTATGGTGTGGCTGAGATATATTGTAGATATATTGTAGCCAGTGCCAATCGATGATGGTAGACATGCCTAATTGGCGGTGTTAGACACGCCCAATAGATGGAGCTATGCACACCCCTTTGACGATGCACCCCCTAATAAAATGTGCTGCGCACGCCTATGGTAACAGGTGCAGAGAGAATTAGATTTGGGTGAGTTATTTTGTTTCTGTGCAGGGAAAATACTGACTGCATTATTTTTACACTGCAATATAGATCTAACTTTGAAGAAAAACCCCACCCAAATCTAATTCTCTCTGCACAAGTATCATCTGCCCCACCTGCAGTGCACATGGTTTTGTCCATTTGAGAAGGAATTTGGCTCTAGGAATGAACTAGAATAAGGGCCCATGTTATTAAAATCTGAATGAATTATTAATAAATTATTTTGGAACAAAAGTAGTGTTTTTGGAATTGTACAATGAAACAGGACATGTAAGATTATTGTAAAAATGAGAGCTATTACGAGAAATATCATCTTGTACTAAAACACTGAAAGTTCAAGGTATTACACTAATTGCTTTGTCTGTATACTATGCAAATCACTAAAAAAACATAAGATACCTGAATGACAAAGCTTCTAACCACTAAGGGCCCTACATATGCAGAGATTTGTGCCAGAGATTCATAACGGAAGATTCAGCATATGAGATTTGAAATCTGTCACAATCTGGGGGGGGGAGTGAATCTCTCTGGTTTCTGCTGCCGCCCTGCTGTGCTGTATATATCTTTATCTGTATATATATTTATTTACAGCTGTCAGCATCTTATATAGCACAGCAGATTCCGTTACAGTGTCTTATATAGTGCAGCAGATTCCGTTACAGTGTCTTATATAGCGCAGCAGATTCCGTTACAGTGTCTTATATAGCGCAGCAGATTCCGTTACAGTGTCTTATACAGCGCAGCAGATTCCGTTACTGTGACTTATATAGCGCAGCAGATTCCGTTACAGTGTCTTATATAGTGTCTTATTTTTTAAGTTTGTTTCTTTTCAAATGTAACATGCCAACACATGTTAGCCACGCCCCCCGGGCACCATGGCACCTAGCTACACCGCTGGTTTCCAGAGCTCCTAGTGTTTACATGCATGCTTAACATGCATTCAAGAAATGACTTTCCCCTGCCTTTGATACCTTTTATTGCAGTGTCACCATAATACAGCACGCTCTGTACAGTACCACAGACATAGACTTATTGCACGCAGCAGCATTACATACATGAGCACACGTGTGCCGGCACTGCCATGTCCTGAGCTTATCTTGCTCACCATGCTCTGCACCAGGCCAGCATGGATTTGGTAGCCCCACTTTTGCCACAGGCATGACTGGTTGTGCCCAGGCAGAGTGGCTGCGGTGGGCGAGGGGGTGGTGGGCAGCTGCGGTGGCGGAATCCAGGTGAGCAGCACCAGCCGCCTCTGGTAAGAGCCCAGCCCACCCAGCAAGGGCAGCACCAAGCCGTTATAGTCCAGCAGCAGCACGTTGTACCTGGAGCCGACTGGGGACGCCGGCTCTGCGGAGAGCTGCTCCAGTGCGGGAATGGCTAAGCTGGAAGCCGGCAGCACGGAGCCATTCTCTTCGGCCTTGGGCTGCCTCATCCAAACGGACTCGCGATCATGGTCTATAGACCTAATGCCGCCTCCTCCCCAGGGGGAACAGTGGGCTAGCAGCGGCCAGGAGGCCAGGAGGGCTCGGTCCTGCTGCTGCTAACTCTCTTATGTTTTACACCACACACATCTCAACACAAGTAGGACAGCGCTTTCTCCTCCCCAATCTATATTACTTCAGCTTAAAAGGGACTGGGACACCCTTAAGAGGAAGCAGCGCCTGCGAATAGCTAGAATAAACACAAGGTGAGTGCAGTGTGTAACCACCCTTTTGCTGCTGCTATCCCCTGGCTGCAGCCTGACTCACAGTGGCTCCTCTGCTGCCCTGATCCTCTCTAAGCCCAGGCTGGGAGACTCGCTGAGGCTGTTGTTGGCTGCGGACCCCCCCGGCTGTATGGCGGGGTGTCCGTGCTCCTAGTGATGGAGGTGCGGAGGACAGTGGTCAGTGCGCTGCTGATCTAGGACAGATCACAGAAATGCGGGCACTGGCACATGCTGATGCACAGGTGATCACTATGGTAAGCAGCACACGCCTCCCCTTGCTGCCTGTAGCCAGGCTCCCCAATGCCACTTCCGCCCCTTCCTGCTGCCGGAGCTCAGTACTGGGAGATGAGAAGGGCACCACACTGCCCAGCATGTATCATTCCCTTGACAGCACCGGACATGTCAGCAAGCGGCATAGAAACATAGAATTTGACGGCAGATAAGAACCACTTGGCCCATCTAGTCTGCCACTTTTTTTAAACATGTTACCTCAAACCATATTTGATCCTTATTTTTTTGTAAGGATATCAATATGCTTATCCCAAGCATGTTTAAATTGTACTACTGTATTTGCGTCTACCACCTCTGAGGGTAGGCTATTCCACTTATCTACTACTCTTTCTGTGAAGTAATTCTTCCTCACATTTCCCCTGAATCTTCCTCCCTCTAGTTTCAGTGCATGTCCTCGTGTTCTGTTGCTCCTCTTCCTGTAAAGAATGTCTCCCATCTGTACCTTGTTAAAACCCTTGATATATTTGAAAGTTTCTATCATGTCCCCCCTTTCCCTTCTCTGCTCTTTAAGTCTTAAGATCTTTTAGTCTTTCCTGGTACGTTTTGTGATGTAGGCCATGCACCATTTTAGTTGCTCTTCTTTGTACAGTCTCTAATGTATTTATATCCTTCTGGAGATATGGCCTCCAGAACTGAACACAATACTCTAGGTGAGGTCGTACCAATGACCTATACAGTGGCATTATTACTTCTTTCTTTCTACTGCTGATTCCTCTCCCTATGCAACCAAGCATCTGACTTGCCTTCTTGCTTGCTTTGTTACATTGCCTACCTGCTTTTAAGTCCCCTGAAATAGTGACACCTAGATCCCTCTCTTCTTCAGTAGTTTCCATTATAGTGCCATTTATACTATATTGAGTCTTTGGATTTCTGAGACCCAATTGCATGATTTTGCATTTTTTGGCATTAAACTGTAGTTGCCATTCTCTTGACCATTTCTCTAATCTAGCTAGATCCTCAATAATTTGTTTTACCCCTCCTGGTGTGTCTACCCTGTTGCATACCTTTGTGTCATCTGCAAAAAGGCACATTTTACCCTCAATTCCATTTGCAATATCACCAATAAAGATATTAAAAAGCACCGGTCCAAGTACAGATCCCTGGGGTACTCCACTTGTAACCTTTCCCTCCTTTGACTGTACTCCGTTTACTACAACTCTCTGTTTTCTGTCCTGCAACCACTCTCTTATCCATTCAACTATCTTAGAATCCAATCCCAAGCGTTCAAGTTTATTTAACAGTCTGCGATGTGGGACAGTGTCAAAAGCTTTACTAAAGTCTAGATAAGCTACATCTACAGCCCCACCTTGATCTATTACTTTAGTCACCCAGTCAAAAAAAGTCAATAAGATTTGTTTGACATGATCTTCCCCCAGTAAACCCATGCTGTTTTGGATCCTGTAAATTGCTGGTTTTGAGATATTCTACAACTCTTTTTTTAAGAGTGTTTCTATCAATTTCCCTACTACTGATGTAAGGCTCACTGGTCGATAGTTGCTTACCTTTTCCTTGCTTCCACTTTTGTGCAGTGGGACTACATTCACTGTTTTCCAGTCCTCTGGGATTACTCCAGTAGCTAGTGACTGGTTGAATAATTCTGTTATTGGTTTTACCAGCTCCCCTTTAAGCTCTTTTAGTATCCTTGGATGTTTCCCATCTGGCATGATGACTCCCCGCCAGAGGACATGTGACCGCTGTGGGCAATGTGGAAAATCCTGCGTCTGTGCTCCATCTCTGCCACAGGGACAGGGGCAGGCATGCTGCTGTGTCACCGGAATGTTGCACACACGCTAGCCGGGTAAAGCTCAGTGACAGTCCTAGGGCGCAGGATCATGTCATGTAAGGCCAGTGGCTCATAGACTGGCTTCCCCCCTCCTCTCACTATTAGGAAAAGTAGCAGCCAGGAGGGCTTGGTCCTGCTTCTGCTATCCCCGGGGCTGCAGTGGCGACTCTGCCACCCTGATCCTTTCTCCGAGCTCGGGCTGGGAGACTCACCGGTGCTGCTGCGGGCTGCGGACCCACCGGGTGAAGCCCCTTCAGTGATCGCTCAGAAGCCACCACACAGTACTTGATGTACAAGGCATTCTAATCGATCACTTTGTATTAACCGGCAGGGCTGTTATACATAGGGGACCCGCGGGGCCGCACATTAATATCGCTGTCTGGGTTACACACACAGCGATATTCAGACACTTTCTGAGCGTTTTAGTAAAATAATGTAAAGTCGCTCAGAAAGGGGCTGAATATCGCTGTGTGTGTGTAGGGCCGCTAGCGGCCCTATCTCATAATGGGGCAGATGTATTAAGCCTTAACAAGAGATAAATGCAAGGGTGATAAAGAGAGATAAACATCCAGCCAATCAGCTTCTTACTGACGTTTTTCAAACACAGCCTGTAACATGGCAGTTAGGAGGTGATTGGCTGGACGTTTATCTCTCTTTATCACCCTCAATTTATCTCTTTTGAAGGCTTAATACATCTGCACCATTGGGGCAGATGTATAAAGCAGTGATAAGGGAGGAGAAGTGAGCCAGTGGAGAATTTGCCCATGGCAACCAATCAGCACTGAAGTAACATCTATAATTAGCATAATATGGGCAGTACAGATGGTGTAATGCTGCCTCACAGCACTTGAGGTCATAGGTTCGATTCCCACCATGGCTCCAACTGTGCGGAGTTTGTATATTCTCCCCGTACTTATGTGGGTTTACACTGGGTACTCCGGTTTCCTCCCACAATCCAAAAATATACTGGTAGGCTAATTGGCTCCCAAAAACTGAACCGTAGTTTGTGTGTACATGTGGTAGGGAATATAGATTATAAACTCCACTGATGAATGTACAAATATTCTCTGTAAAGCACTGCGGAATATGTATGCGCTATATAAGAAACTGTTAAAAATAATAAAATAATAATTATATAAAATTATAGAGAGGAACTGATTGGTTGCCATGGGACACTTCTTCACTGGCTCATTTCTCCCTTATCACTGCTTAATACATCTGCCCCATTTTTACAATTTGAAAACAAATTATGTCAAACTATCTATTTATGTGCGACTGTAACAGCACCTTTTTTTCACATTATTTCAGGAGTACATAAGAATGAATTCACCACCACTGTTTCTTTCGAAGTATAAACTCCCCACTCTATTCTTGTTATGTAAGTCTCTTGCACAATTGATGATGTTCTATGTTTGGCACTTTTACATTACAGCGTATCCTCTGCAGAACGCGCTACTGTCACAGCAATAACAGCAGAGAGAGTGCACCCAGCAGCCTAAAGAACACTGAACTCACACAATGACAGTCACATTTTTATGAACAGTGGTGCTTTTATTATAACACAGGGCTCTCTTATTGTGACAACAAAGCATCATTTTATTATTGTTTTTCCCAGGATCCAGGCCATTATCTATTTTAGGAATGTTCTTGTAGTGATATCAAAGTTTACTGGAATGTATTATTGGAAAACCTGGAATGATTTCTGCTTGGATTGCTTCACTCAGATCTTCCAATTTAGGGACATTTCCATCCAGATCTGACAAAAGACAGATGCAGCAACTGAGTACATGATATGACAGAGCAAGACAGTATAAACAGGCACACATTGACACAGCGGGATGCAGTTACAATCCCGGCGGTCGGGATCCCGGCGTTCAGAATCCCGACGCCGGAATCCCGACCGCCGAAATGCCGACACATTCTCCCTCCGTGGGTGTCCACGACACCCCTGGAGGGAGAATAAATTAGTATGCCGAGCGTAGCGAGGCACCGGGCCCGCTGCGTGGCGAGCGCAGCGAGCCCGCAAGGGGGGGCGATCCACGTCCCCCCCTTGTCGGCATTTCGGCTGTCGGGATTCCGGCGTCGGGATTCTGAACGCCGGGATCCCGACCGCCGGGATTCAATACTGAATCCTGACACAGCAGAACAGGGACGCTTCCATTGCAAATGATCAGGAAATACACTGAGCTGATTTGGGGCGATTCTGATGAATCGGGCCTGCAAATCAGCCCAAATCGCGTGGTCCCGTGCGCATTGGACCTGAGTCAGTGGCTGGACCTACCGCCTGTCCTACCACCTGACCTGGGAACATAACAAATTGTGATGGATCGCATGCGTCCCGGCCCGCGGGTATCGGGTGGCTGTACACTGCTGCAAGACATCTCAGCAGTGTATGGGCACTTTTACACATAAGCAATGGAAAACTTTTATAGTATATTAATATATTTTCATAGCATTATTCATCTATATATATGTCTAGTGTATGTGTGTCACCAAAACACTGCCATCTGTTGGCAGCAAGTGAAACTTCATATCTTTCTCTCACAGAGGCAATCGTGTACAATTAGCTGCCTTACTAGCTTTCAAAACATGTGCTTCGAGCGGGCTTACTAGTAAATGATATAATGCACTGGTGCCAAATACACAAATAAAGGTAATTATTTCATTTTAATACCTTATGGAAAATGAAAAATGTTTTAATCTTGTTTTTATGAAGCATCTATACCTAGTAATTATTTTTTATATGATTATAAAACCTGATGTAAATTACAGTTCTGACATGGGTGATAAAGAAGTAAATGAAAAAGAAAAATGATTGGGACAAGCACAAAAAGAAGAATGGAAATTAGGAAAATAAATGAAAATCTAAAAATACAGAAAACTTTATGAAATGTAGTGTCCTTGCATGAGAGGACAAATATCAAAGATTTTATATACCATATATACTCGAGTATAAGCCTACTTTTTCAGAACATTTTTTATGCTGAAAAAGCCTCCCTCGGCTTATACTCGAGTGAGGGTCCCACTTGAGTCAATAAGTTTTCCCAGTTTTTTTGTTGTAAAATTAGGTGCCTTGGCTTATATTCGGGTCGACTTATACTCAGGGCTATTTTTCTGCAGGCTCCAGCAGGAACTGTGGCCCTTATTCTAGTTCACTCTTTCTGACAAAATATTTCTTAGATGGACAAAACCATGTGCACTGCAGGAGAGGCAGGTGTTACTTGTGCAGAGATAATTAGATTTGGGTGGGGTTTTACACCTGCCTCACCTGCAGTGCACATGGTTTTGTCCATCTAAGAAATATTTTGTCAGAAAGAGTGAACTAGAATAAGGGCCACAGTTCCTGCTAGAGCCTGCAGAAAAATAGCCCTGCTTATACTCGAGTATATACGGTAGTTAACTTTCATTTGATGATTTTGGGGGCTAAATATGAAGAACAAACAATGTGGTTCTGACAGATCTCTGTGCATGGATGTAAATGGCAAGTGTTTGCATGGAGCACATGTGCAGCTGTGTTGCTGTGCATATTTGCATAAGTCGTAGTATTCTGAGATGCATGGGACATGGACAAATCTGTCTTTCCATAAAAAAGGGATGGGGAAGAGAAGCCTGTGTCTGGCAGACATAAAATGGGACAGGTGGCATAAAATCAACACAGGATTTCACCTGCAATTTAATTAACTGCCACATTAGCCCAGCAGGTACGGGAGGGAGGTGGGTTCAGAGGAAATTTGAGGGAAAAATTACTTCACAGAAAGGGTAGTGGATTAGTGGACTAGTCTTCCATCAGAAGTAGCAGAGGCTAAAGGTGCCCATACACGGTAAAATTGCTGGGTGTGCTGAGATGCGTGCTCCCGTCACACATCTCATCGCACAGCTCAAAAAGTATGTGCGGCACATACTTTTTGTACTAGATATCATCTCATCTCATTGCATTGCAAAACCTATGCGATGCAATGAGATGAGATGCAATATTGTATACAATAATTGTACCATGTATGTACCGAGAAAGTCGGCTCCTGATTGGCCGCTAGGCGGCCAATAGAATCATTCGGATGAGAGGCGCTGAGGATGAAACATCTCTGCGCCTCTCAAAGTCCATCGGGTACCGGCGGCTGATGCGGCGGAGACTGAGAAGATGGAGAAGATGTTCGCCAGAGGACCTGGTGAGTTGGATTTCCTTCCACAGGTCCCCCATGGATTTCTTCGGATCCAGGACCCCGGACTCTTCAGCCCTGGACCCCCGGACCAGCCCCGGAACCAAGGCACCGGACCCAGGGACCTACCGACGGGCTCAAGATAGGTAAGTATCAGTATGTATGGGCTTTGGATGTAATAAAGTTTTATTTTTATTGTGTGTCAGTGTGTTTATTTGACTATTTTTTTTCTGTGGAACTACAAGTGCCAGCGGGCCCTTTAATGCCCCGCATGCTGGGACTTGTGGTTCTCCAAGTCCCAGCATGAGGGGGAGGCTTGCTGGGACTCATTTATACAAGTCCCAGCATGAGGGGGTGGCTTGCTGGGACTTTTTATACAAGTCCCCCCGGCCAAAGCATTCAGCCCTCTGACCAGTTAGCCTGGCCAGTCATAGTTCCACAGTAAAAGACAATAGTTTTTCTTCTATTTTTTTTTACACTGAATCAGCCCGGTGGCCACCAGGGACAGCACCAGGCTTCAGCCTGGTCAGGTAAGTCCTGGAGGGGGGGGGGACCCCTTTATTGGGGGGGGGTCCCCACTTCCCCAGGACCCCTGGCCAGGCTGACCGGTCAGAGGGCTGAATGCTTTGGCCGCAGAACCTTATATAATAAGTGTCCCCCGGCTGTGGCATTACCCTGCTGGCTGGTTTGGCCTGGGGCTGGTTCTTAAAATACGGGGGACCCCTAGTCATTTTGTTCCCCGTATTTTGGGAACCAGCCCCGGACCTGGAGCTGGTTTTAAAAAATCAGCGATGCCCTATTTGTCGGGTTTCCTGATTTTTTAATACCAGCCCGGGCTCTTCAGCCTGGTGCTGGTTTCGGCAGTGGGGGGGACCCCACGTCGTTTTTTTTAATGGGTAAAAGGGTGACTAAAATTACTAACCCAGCCCATTATGATCATTTTGTTCACATATGACGTGTCATTAGCCCAAATCGAGACAGTGTGTACGGTGGTACAATCTTTTTCTTGCGACTGTTTGGATGGGAGTACATCGGACGTCGCAAGTAAAATTGTACAGGTGTGTACGCGCGTGATCGGCTGTTGTTTGTGGATGGTCCGACGGTCGCAAGAAACAGGGATTGTATATATGTGTACCCAGCTTTACCTACTATCTTTGGATGGCCGACTATACTTCTCCTCACTCTGGTTCTAACCCTAACCTCCCGCCCACAGTCTAACCCTTATATAGAGAACTTGACAATGTCAGAATGTCACATCTATACAATTTTGATATATGCCTGTCAACATTTTAACATTGTTAACATCATAACTGTCAGCATTGAAATTTTGAGATTATGAATGTTGACAGTTATTGTCCACCTACTGACTACATACCCTGGACGTCTTTCAGGAGCTACTGTATGTACCACAGTTATAATTAAACTCATGGGGAAAATAGTATACATTAGTCCTATCCTATTTTCTATATTAACAGACCAAAAACTGACCATATATTCTAGCGTTTCAGAAGTGTTTTTTTTTTTCATATCTGTACCCAATTTCAATTACAATCACTATACTCTGAGTGGCAAATTTACTAGAGTATGAGGTTTTAGAAGTGAGAGATGTTGCCTATAGCAACCAATCAGATTCTACTTATCATTTATCTAGCACCTTATAGATGATTGCTAGACTCTGCTTGGTTTCTATTAGCAACATCTCTCACTTACTGTATGAAAACTCACACGTTAGTAAATTTACCCTTCAGTTAAAAAAAAAATAAAACATACCACCTGCTACTGCCACAGTGGGCGAGATTCTCCAAACTAAAAATGCCATAAAAACCCTGTTTTTGGGGTTTTTACCGCATTTTCATATGCAGCAAAGCCCCACCACGGGGTCTTTACTGCGGGGTGTTACGCCAGTTCTAGATGGCGTAACCCCATGGAAGACTATGGGCTTCCCTTTGCGTCCCACGCTGCCCCACACCGATCCGCGTCGCCCCCCTCACCTGTGTTCGTGCAGCCTCCTGCTGTGCTGACCGGACCAGTGACTTCCTCCTCCCTGCACAGCTTCCGGGTGCAGGGAGGAGGAAACGGAGCACCCACAAAGCGAGTAAGGGTTCAGGGAGGGAGGGGGGAACTGCAGCACATCACCGGGCATCGCTTTTGCGTTAATAATTGCATATGTTACTGCATATGCGATTATTAACACTGCGAGTTCTGGCTATGTGCAGCCGGAGTTATTAGAGAATCCCGCCCATTGGGAGATACATGCTGTTACAGAGTTTTAACAAACTTCCAACTACAATATGAATTATAATAACATACACCATTTTCGTTTTGTGAAGTTAAAAGGTCAGCCTTAATGTACATTAGTTTATATATATTGCCATAGATTTTACTCCGTCCTTCCCATACCTTTAATTCTGCCACTCCTTGGGAGCCAGCGGTTACATGCAAATACCATTTTCATTAATTAATTCCTGAAACATGTAATTACATGAAAAACACAAGAACTGTGCATATAATAACCTGTTTTCATTTAGTCTTCAATTTATTAAGTTAAATAGAAGAAAATCTGAAAAAAATATATTGTTTTCATCCTGTGCGCCATGCACTGTAAAATCTGGAGGTTATCATTTTAGTTGTTAAAGGATTTATCTGCATTGTAACGATATACATTTAAAACTGAACAAAGAGTATTAGACTGAAACACTACAGAAAGCAAATACAAGTAGTAGCAAGGCTGGGCGCAACTAAAACTTTGTGGGGCTGCCCCATAGCAAACTCTTCAAAGCCCCCCCGCCCCCCCCCCCCCCCCCCCCCCTTCAAGAGAGAGAGTGGGGAGAAAGACAGAGGAGTGAGAAAGAAAGGGAGGGGGATGGGGGGGGGGGAGTAATGAGAGAGAAAGAGAGAGAGAGTAGCTAGAGAGAGAGAGAGGGTGTCAGGGAGAAAGGGATGAGAAAGAGAAAGAGCACCAGGGTGACATAGAGAGGGAGCAAGAGAGACACAGGGGCAGGGGTGCAAGTGGGAGAGAGAGTCAGGGAGGAGAGAAAAAAGGGAGAAAGAGAGAGTTTCATGGAGAGAAAGATGGATAGAGAAAGGGTGTCAGTGAGAGAAAGAATGATACAGAGAGGGTGTCACAGAGAGAGAGAGAGACAGTGGCAGGTGGGTGGTGCATAGACACTATCTGTGCTGATACGGATTCTCCTTCATGTGGTAAATGATAAGGGAGATATGCAAGACAATGTAGTAATGGTCAGCGATGAGTAGCAAGATGTCGAACATTCATAATGCAGCCGGCCAGGCAGTGGGACAAACCCAATGCAATGCAATAAGCTGATGTACTGCATGTTCTGGAGGAGATCACCTCATTACCAAGGCAAGGCTTCCTGCTTCACCTCAGTAATGAGACATAGCAGGAAGTGGTATAGTGGCACGATGCATGACGCTATAAAACATCTCCCCCACTTTAATGAAAGATGACAGATGATGTGTTTCAGAATTGCTACATTTTCATACTGTTCAGAATCAGACTTAAAACATTCATGCGACTGAGAGATATGTGGGATGAGGGAGGACTTGGATTTGGTGATAAATCACCAGCTACTAGACACAAAAGAAGCAAAAGACAGAGTAGATGTTTACAAGATTTATAAGCTCTTGTTTCCTGATGACATATATTGAGAATCTTACAGTTAAAGTATAAAGATTATACAGAAGTTCATGGGCCAGATTCTCAAAGCTTCAACAGTGATAAAATGGAGAGTGATAAACAGCCAGCCAATCAGCTCCTGCCTGACATTTTTTAAACACAGCCTGTGACATGGCAGGCAGGAGCTGATTGGCTGGCTGTTTATCACTCTCCATTTTATCACTTTTGAAGCTTAGAGAATCTGGCCCCATAACTGTTAGAAAGGAATGGGGAAATGTAGGTCAGGATGAATATGCTGGTATTCTGTATATTACCAATTCATTTGAGAATCTTACCCAAGTGCTTGTGGAGAAAGTCTAATGATGAGTTGACCATGATCTTCAGACACTGATGTGGGTCCATTCTTCCTAGTGGGCCTGCAATTTTATTTGCCAGGTACCCAGTAAGAAAGGCGAAATCTGTTTGACTCTGATGGACACAGCCCCTAATGGATAAAGAAACAGCCAAACAAATTGAACAACTAATAGCTTAGTAACAAAGATCCCCCCCCCCCCCGCACCGCATAGCAGGCGCTAATGATAAAACATTTTCCTATCTTAGAGGCAATACAATAAGTGGCAAAGATACTGATCTGAAGATTCAACATCTACTAGAAATACACGGAGGGGGTTATTCTGGTTGATTCACAAGGCTGCTAATTCGCCACCAAACCCCTCCCAGCAAATGCCGGGCCACCCGCCCGCCCCACACCAGCCTCATTACCATGAGAACACCCTGCATTCTCATGGGAATGCCCATGAAACACTGGGCGTTCCTATATGGTAATGGAAATGCCCGGCGCCCCACGCTCCTCTCTCCCCCCCCCGACCACTATGTTGGGTGTGTGCACAAAACAAAAACATCGGTCCCGTGCTAACGCAGACCTGCTGCGTACACATCTAATATGTTTGTTATAAAATCAAGGAATAGAAGATAAACTCTTAAAATGTAAGATCATGGAAGCAAATGTATTAAGGACTAGGTGATTCATCATGCCCTACGGGCGCTCTTCACACCGTCGTAAGGGTCTGCGCCCCCTTAATTTGTGAACGTTTGTATTGTGAGACATATGGTTAGAATTGTATGAAAGATGGCCTGTATTGCAACTTGAGTTATAGGTGAAATGTGTTAAATAGAGAGCATATGATTTGGAAGGGGGTGTGCATTGTTTTGTTTAATTACAAAGCGGTTACAGAGTAAGATGTACATTGATAGTGTGGAGGGTACAGTGACATTTGTGGGTGTGTGCGTGCGTGTTGTTTAGGTGTGTGTGTGCAATAGTATAGTAGGGTTTTTGAGTCAGCGCCTCCCCACTGGTGGAGGTCACAACACAGGAAAACAGGAGGCTGGGTAGTGATAGGGGTGTGTGGACATAAGGGGGACTAAAGAGGAGGGTGTGGGACACTGTGCAGCTTCTGCTAGTGGGTGAGGGTCCAGCGTGGCAGCACAGGAGTACAGGACGGTGCCCCTGAGTCAGTGTCTCCTCCTACTGGGTGGGAGTTAGGGTGCATGAGAGCAGGAGGCTGGGTGGTAAAGCATGATAGGGGAATGTGGGCAACACAGGGTGAGCGGGTCCCCACTGGCGGAAGTTACGGGGCAGAAGAAAAGAAGGCAGGGCAGTGATAGGGGTGTGTGGGCATGAGGGGTAGTAAAGGTTTTTGGCTGTTGCAGAGTAGGGATGGCCATTGGTGCAGACGCCATCGGTGGTTGGCATTGATGGCGATTTTGCACCCTGCCATTGATAGTAGTAAAATATTACTTGGATAACCATCAATTGTCATCCATTATATCTGACTGAATAGGCCGTGGGTCAATCAGAATTCGGTGGCGTGAGTTCCGGGTGTGGGGGGGCGGAGCTATGCTCTGTGTCCCGGCACCTTAAAAAAATTTGAAACTTGATCGGTTCTCCTTTGCCATCGATGTAGGGAAACCATCTGGTCCTCCCACATCTATGGCAAAAGTATTCAACATCGGCCATAAACCATCGATGATTTGAAATTATTGATGGTCGATGGGCATCCCTAGAACTGGAGGAGGGTGGGGGACAGTATGCAGCTCCCGGCAGTGTGTGAGCATCTCCTCCCACTGGGAGGGAGTGAGGGTGCATGAGAGCAGGAGGCTGTATAATAGTGGTATGTGGGTAAGACATTGATAAAAGTTGTGGCGCTGGTGCAGAGGACCGTGGGGACACTCCTGGCAGTGTGGGAACCTGCAATGCAGCAGCCACGGTCGGATTTCCCACCTAGGGGCGGCACTTGCTTGTGGCGGTACAGGATCCCCCATTCTCAGGCGGGTCCGTGAAATGTGGTCGCGGGATCGCGGGGGTCTGCTGGGGGGGGTGTGAAATTGCGGGAAGGGGGTCCCGCAAATTGCAGGAGGAGGTGTGCGGGGGTCCGCGAATCGCGGGAGGGGGGCGGGGTCCGCAAATTGCAGGAGGTGGGGCGCGGGAAGGGGGCGTGAATCACGGGAAGGCGGTCCGCAAATTGCGGGAGGGGGGTTATGGCGGTCCGTGAATCACGGGAGGGGGGGTCGCGGGGGGTCCGTGAATCACGGGAGGGGGCGCGGGGGTGCCGTGAATCGCGGGGGGGTGAATCAAGGGAGGGGGTCGCGGGGGGCCGCGGATCGCGGGAGGGGGGGCTTGTGAATCACGGGAAGGGGGGTCCGCAAATTGCGGGAGGGGGGTTGTGGAGATCCGTGAATCACGGGAGGGGGGGTCGCAGAGGGTCCATGAATAGCAGGAGGGGGCGCTGGGGGCCGTGACTCAAGGGAGGGGGTCGCGGGAGGGGGGGGGGGGGCGGAGAAATCGTTGGAAGGGGGGTTGCGGGGGGGCTTGTGGAAGTCCCTGAATCACGGGGGGGGGGCGCGAATCGTGGGGGGGGGGGAGCGCGAATCGTGGGAGTCGCGGGGGTCCGGGTGTGTGTGCCTCTCACTTACACCATGGTGAATGGTGGGCGTGGGGAGATGATGTCAAGGGGGTGGTGGTGTGTATTACACTGGTCTTTTCCCTAGGGGGGGCGGGTTTGTGTATAACGCTGGGTGGGAACGTTATACACACAGGGGATGAGTTACAGTTCTGGCTAAATATATAAGAGATTAAGGATCTATTTGGAACACCTGCTTAAAAAATATCCCTTAGACATTGGCGGTAACCTAAACCAGATTTCTTGCAACCCTGCAATATCTATTTGGAACACCTGCTCAAAAAATATCCCTTAGACATTGGCGGTAACCTAAACCAGATTTCTTGCAACCCTGCAATTTCCATAAATCCACTTACAGCCAATGGTTAGAGACATTTCTTACAGCTACAGAACTTGGCGGTATAATGGTTTATCATACATATAGGAAAATAAAGTATACTGTTGAGGGCTTTGGGTATATATTTGATTAATTACAATTATTTTAAGAATTCCAAAAAATTACTATATATATATATTGATAAAGAAGTGTCTTCCATTACTAAAAACCTAAATCCTATCCACCCCAATCTGTCTACAAACGAACGAACGACATGCCTTACAATCTCTTATGTCCAATAAAAACCTGATCATTCGTGCAGCAGATAAGGGGGGTGCTGTAGTACTCTAAGATATTGGGGACTACGACAAAGAAATCCAGAGACACTTATCCGACCATTCCACATATAAGATGCTTAACAGCAACCCCACTCCGGCTTGCAGAAAACAACTCAATGAAC